>NC_049173.1:7024352-7336846 GCF_009769625.2 Cygnus olor | reverse complement strand
CACTGAAAAACATTGATCTCCGCTTAGAAATGTTTTGAGGTGTCTGATCTGGTTTCTGTTGGTGTCCATGTCAAATAAAATTCATGCTAGAGTGAAAGCAGGAGCTTGGATCCATAATCTTCAATGGCTGCAGGACTGGGCACTGCATCATGCTCATTCCCTTCTCTGCACCAATGGTGCAGTTCCTGTGATCCTGCTGAAGTCTCTAATTCCTCAGATTAACACTCGGTCTGTAATTCACTGCTAATCACAAGGGTTTTCTGGTTGCCTGTGTGCACTCAGCCACATTACAGTGCTTCTGGAGAGGAGCGGGGCAAGGGGGCCCAGTACACGCCTGGGGGTACTCTTCTGTTAGCTGCTTACTCTGAGCAGTTCTGGGACCACTAACTGCAGGTGCTGCTTTTGCAAGGAGTTACATTTGAGGTCTCGAAATCTGTATTTGCTGGCACTGTGATTTTCAGCTTGGCAAATGAAATCCACAACAGAACAGTCTCATGGCATTGCCAGGGTATCCGAAGACAGATGCCCTTCGAGTTCGTCTCTGAGCATCAACGTTGCAGTGAAGTGCGAACGTAGACACTCCCTGGAGAGGCTTTAGTGGAAAGCACACTTTTTTTCAACAGCACAGGGAGCTTACAGGCAGCTTGTGCTCCCTCCAGGTCTGGACTTCCCACCTCTGTGCTGTGGGCTGCAGCCCATCACCTGCACCCAGCCGGAAAGTCCGCTCCTGAGGACTGTGACTTGACCAGCACTTACCATAAGAAGAACGGGAAGTGGGAGCAAGGAAAGAAGTAATGAGTGAGGGGAGGGGGAACTACAGTAAATCACCGTGTTTATAACTCTGCTTTGGTAAGTTTTTTTTTTACATGATATACTCTAAAAAAATCTTAAGGCACTTGGATCACCTTAAAGCGCTTGAGATCAGAGTGACCTTTGGCTTTTTGGTTTTTGCTGTTTTTGTCTGCTGGGTGAAATGCAGAAATCCAGCTGATCTATAAGGTAATTTTTCAGTTGCCATGGCAATGTGTCTCTTTCATGTTCTCACTTTGGAAAGGCGATTGTTGCACGCTGGGATTTCATGTCCAGGGCAATACTCTTTGGTGGCAGAACGTCTTTGTTTCAGTACGTAAATGGTACAACTCTGTTCTTCCTTTCCCAGCTTATGGAAACATGGCTCAGCCTGAACATTCCCTTGTAAAAGTACAGTTACTTGCATTTTTAAGTTGTAAGAACATTCCTTAAGTCTGGAGGTAAATGTTGATCCATTTTGATAGCTTGAGTGCAGCAACATACGGACGCTGTGAAGTTTCACCATTAAGTGAAAATAAGCTGAATCACTCCACTTTGCTTCCATGTAGTTCGAACCAACTGAAGTATATCCCGACCTAGCGAGCTTTATAAAAAGAAAAGTAATTTAAAAGTACATCCTACCTATAGTGTACATTTTACATATTAGATTTCTACAGATCTCCACGTGCTTTCGGTCAGTTCAGATTCAATTCCTACTGTAAATTCCTAATTTTGATCAATACTTGCTTAAGGCCACAAATGGAGTTTCTCCTGTTTCTTTTTACCACCTTTAATTCCTTGTTTGTTTGTTTGCTTGTTTTCCAAACACCTTCCCCTTATCCCTAAGGTGAAGAAGAGTCGAGCAGGAGCAGGCATCCTGGTTTCTGTTGGCTCAGTGCAGTCCGCAGCAGTGGGAACAGGCTGCGTACGACTCTGGAGGTTTAGGAAAGCACATAGACATGAGATGGCCTAGCGTGATACAGCTTGGAGGTTTCACAGAATGGAGGGCTCCTATTTTGGTAAAAAGGACCCCTTTCTGGTCATGTTCCCCATTTCAGTTGCATGTGACTTTCATTGCCTTTCTAACCTGCTTGGTTTCACTGAACTCATCTCACTTTCCTTTCCAAGTGGCTTCACAAAATGGTGCAGCAGCGGTGGCATTTTGCACAACGCTGCTTCTTCTTCTTGGGATGGAAAATGGTCAGGATTGCTTCATCGAAGACAGTCTTAAGGCCCTTCTGTGTGAGCGCTGAGCACTCCAGGTAGCATTGTGCTCCGATCTGGAAGAGGAGAGGGAAGAAGTGAGTACCCACGGTTAGGAGAGGCAGAACGACCCTGTTCCAGCATCTTTGTATATGCATGTGTCCTAAGCATCAGAAAGGGAGGTGAGGTCCTTGCTAGGTTTATATCTGGCTGCCTATGGGATTGAAGGACAAACTCAGTGGTCGTCCTGAGCAAGAGAGCAGGGATGATTAGGAACACCTGTATCTCACCACAGGGGGGTAAAGGAGCATGGAAATTCCCTGCAGGGCAATTCCTCTGGGAAAATTCCTCTGGGAGGGGGGCTGCACCCATGTCCTCCTGCTGACCTTCTGGACCAGGGGCTTGGCCTCCCAAATGTGCAGTCGGGGGTCTTGAGGAGATTCTGTCTTAATAGCATCTACCAAATATAGTCTAATTTATCGGTGTGAAGATGACCTGCTCTGTCTGTGTGTTGTTGCTACCAAGCATGGGGAAATGGAAGTTCCAGAGCGCTGGATCTCTGGCTGGGACCAGCCCAGGGGAGCTTGCCTTGAATGAAAGAAACCTGGTGGAAAGCTGTGATCAATCGATTTCCTGGGACCCCAGAAAAAGGTGTTACCTCCTTAGCCAGCTTCACTCCGTGCTCGTAGGTGAGTGGTTTCTCCTTCATGTAAAGCAGCCGAGCCAAAGTTTTGGGATCATCTCGAAGATCAATCTAGCAGAAAATACACAAACCCCATGCTCTGTACCACCTTGCTGTAATTCTTGAAAGAGATATCCACAGGTTTACAAACCCATCGTCCTATTTTCCCAGCCTCAAATGGTAATGAAAAAATGAATTACATACATATTTTCCTGTTATTTTTCCCTTTAAATTTTCTGTTTAACATGAGCTAGTTCTCATTGGCCAGATATCAGGGCACAGCTCAGGTGGCTGCAGTACAGTAAAGATGCATTTCTCAGTGGCTTTCACTATGCATCTTGGAAAGTGGTGGTAGAAGCCTGAGCCACATTGGAAAGGCAGGCTGCTGTGATCCTGCACTGCATCACCTGTAAAACACCGTGACAGACCAGACACACACAGCTCTGACTGGCTGACTTGAAACAAAATCCTTTATTTCCATGGAAAATACCAAACTGAAACGTTCTGGCATTTCAGATCCATCCATTGTTAGAGCATGTGTTCCAAAGGATAATATCAATATTTTAAAATTGGTGTTTTAGATTATTCCAGTGTTTGAAACAGTTTGAAAACTAAGCCAGTGTTTGAATAACTGGGCTTTGCTCTGGCATGAAGATTTTGGTTTTGCCCAGAATTTGATCTCTTTCTCTAATTTGGCTGAGGTTACTCTCCAGTGTTTGGACATTTTCCAGGCTGTAGTATACCTGCTCCAAACCCATGTTTGAGGCATTTTCATTTGACTGATAGATTCGTAGGTTTTAAGGCTGAAATAAAGTGTTCTGATAATTCAGTCTAACATCCACGAAAGTCAGTAATGATGAGTCAGTAATTATGGTGTTGATGTAAAGCATGAGGGAGGCTGTTTCCTTCCCTTGTCTCCAAGTAAGTTGTTTGGTTAATTATTCCCTTTTTTTAAATTTAGTTTAAAGTTTAGCTTCTGCTTCCAACTATAGATTTTGATGTGTGTGTGTTGTTTTTTTTCCCCAGCCGTTAAAGCCCTGCCAGAAATCTTGTCTCACTATAGGTATTTATACCTTGAGACCACATTAATATAGATGTGAATAAAAAGATGGGATGAGTTTTGCCAGTTGTGACTAGCACAAAGAGACATCTGCATGTTGGTTTCTATTCTCAGTCCCTGAGTTTTCTTCTAATGCTGAAGTCTGGCTGACTTTCACGTAAGAAGTTAAATAGGAAGCCTTTCCAGAGAGCTCAGCCTCCACCCCCTGGCTCAGAGGTTGTGAGGACCCCTGCGATGGCTGGTGGTGCCCCAAAGAAGCATTACCTGTGTTCCTATGAGGACGTAAGGCACATTGGGCATGCAGACTTTCAGCTCGGGGACCCACTCCTCCTGGACGTTGTGGTATGAGGCAGGGTTCACCACCGAGAAGCAGATCAAGAACACGTCCGTGTTGGGGTAGGACAGGGGTCTCAGCTGGTTGTAGTCCTCCTGCCAGGGGAGAATGGCAAGTGTGTTATGGGATGGGGGATAACTGTGGATGGGGGCAGCCCTGGTTTACAGCCCTGGCTGCAAATTCCCTGCTGTGCTCTGCACACTTCAAGCACATTTCTGACTGGATGTAGTTAAAAGTCGTCCTCCCTTTGACTCAACCAAGGGAAGGAGAAGTTTTTTTTTCTGGAGCTGTTTGATACCGGAAAACTTTATCTGAGACCTCTGTCCTTCAGTGAGGATGCTCCGTTGGTGCATTGGAAAAGTCAGGTAAGGGAGATAACCTGCTGCTTTCTTCAAGCCAGAGCGTTTGTTGAATGACCTGTCTCACCAGTGTTACAGAAAGGGTTGATTTGGAGAAGGATTTACATGGTAAGAGGAGGTGTTTGGACATATCAGCCAAGAAAGGGTGGATACCTATGTACAGGGAACGGCAGGAAAGGAAAATCAGAGACGCTGGTGGGACCTTTGGAGACTGAGACTACGAAGTTTGTTTATGCCACAGTCACTGTGGGCTGATGCTTGGTGCCTGGCAAAGGCCTTTCCTGTGTGCTTTCAGTTTAATCACTGCAAATCAGCCTCCTGAAACAGCCACGTGGTGGCAGCAAGCCCTCGAGGAATCTTGATTCAAGATTTTTTGGAAAGAAATAGGCTAAATGTAAGCAGTTTCCATATTCCAGACATGTCTAATTAGAGGGGCTGGGACTTACTGTACTATTAAAATTACAAACTAAAAGCCATGAGCGCTCTGCCTAGTGGTGGCAGCTACAGAAGTGTGCATTTAACTGGAGTTTGCTTGTTCCTCCAGAGCCCCCAGAACATCGTTTTTCAGGAGGAAAGGTTATTCCTTATTCCTGATAAGCCTTCCTGATTTGTGCTAGCAGCACAGAGCACTGTATAAGCCATAAGGAGGGACAGCCACCTGTCACATAGTGGAGGTCAGGGCACACCAGAGCTCTTATGGATGTGCTCGTGCACAAGCACAGATGTCATGAGTATGAATTGAGCCCATGCATCCCCGCGTCTAGGCTGCAGAAGCCTCCAGAGCACATCAGGTGAGGACCCTGTCTCTGTTTCTGCTCACTCTGCTCCAGGGGAAGGCTGCAAAACCTTGCAACAGACCATTACGAAATACAGCGCGTCGGGACCATTTCTCATTCAGACACAGTTTGTTGTTGAAGTCAACCAAATAAACAGTGTAAAAAAAGGCAGTGGATGTTTGCCTGGGTTTGGGGCATATCTGGAGGTGTTGCAACTAGTGATAGTGATGTTTGGGAAGGGATGTGAGTCTTCATGCATGTGGGCTGTAGCTGATCATTAATTCGTTTTGCTGGCTCATGCTCGCATCTTTCTGGCTGTTTGGAGAATGCAGGGCTTCCAGCCACACTGCCTGGCTACTGGTTTGGCATGGAAAGGGCAGCGCCAGGCCTGGCCTTGCTCTTAGGTTCCTGTGGCTTGCTGTGCCTGAGAAAGTACAGTAAAACTTGTATTTATTTATTTATTTATTTATTTATTACTTTTTTTTCCCCCTGTTTTTTTAAATTGCCGTTGTTTTTGTTTGTTTGTTTGATCCTCCTGCATACACTCATTGTCGTTAAAGCACTCCACACCTGAGACCAGCTTGTAGAAAAAAAAATAATAGAAAAACAATTTTTTTTTTTCTTCCTAGGACTGTTTGTGCCAGGGAAGCAGAAAACCAGATACCCCAGATCTGGGGTCCCTGCCAGCTCTCCCTCCAGGCTGACGGAGGGTCCTGCTGCAGGAGTACATTCTCCAATTGTTATTTCATTAGCATGTGTTTTATAGCATTGTAATGTCAAGTGCTATTTTTGGCTATGACTTCACACCAATGCCTTTGGAAAGCCACACAGCACAAGGAGAAGGAGGGAGGAAACAACCCAGATGATCTGTCGTTATAGCTTGAGCATGTGGGAAGCATCATCCCTCCAGCCTCCACGCAGATATGATCTAGTCATCGAGAAGTGATTCATGCTCCAAGTTTTGACTAGATGGCCACGTCTGCTGGACCCAAGTCTGACATGGAAACGATCCTGAGGAGCTGGAAATGTCGCCTGGAGGCAGGTGGTGCTCTGGCTAGTTTGAAGCAGGAGATGGCAAAATGACTGTGGAGGGACGGAGGGAGGGGTGAGGTTTGTCAGCCAAACGGATTTATGTTTCTTTTGGCTCAGAAGGACAAATAAGAGGATGTATTGCTGAGGAAATGGGTGGCAGGTGGAACTGTCAGCCCTTCTAAACACATAGAAATATTAAGGCGCTGGGTAAAATCTGATTGAGATCTGAATGTAACTCCAGTCTCCTTTGCAGGGGCTTGCAGAGCTGCCAGATTGTGACAGACACGCTCAGAGCTCCACGTTTGTGAGTGCAGAAAAGAAAGTTGCACAAGCACTTCTCAAATTTCTGATGCAGGACAAGGACTTGGTTCTTATTTTGGGTCTGGCTTTTGGATTGTCTGTTTGTACCTTGTAAACAGAAAGGGTGAGTGGACTGTAACTAACATGGAGCTAGCCATGAAGTGACCACTGCTGCCTACAGACACATGATAGAAATAAAACAAAGTGAAACCTAGAGCATAAAGGCCTGAGCTCTGCTGAGTGCAGCTTTTTCTGGAAGTGACAGTCTGTTGTGATGCAGTTTTTGACCTCTCTGCATACTGCTGTGAAGTACAGCCTGTAACGAGTGGCCTTTGGCTGACAGGAGAGTCTCCTTCTGCATTGTTTATGAATTTCATAGCAGTCACGGACAAAAATGTGCAGACAAGAAGTGCTCCTGAATGCAGAACCCAGCACCCTAAGCTGCTCTGTCCCAAATGCAGGCTCCCAAATCTGCTTTCCTCTCCTGCTGCCTCCAGTGACAGCTTTGATGGGAGGAACTAGTGGACACGGGATGAACCATCGCTGTCAGGGAAGGACCCATGACCCCCTCCCTCCCCTCTTGGCAGCTGGTTTCCTGCAAGGTTTCTGTGGTCTTTTCTTTATCCTGTAAGTTTGCTGGCATTTTGGAGGTAGGAGAGGAAAATTTCATCGTGAACATGTGGTGCTCCTGGTACCTTCCCTTGCCCTTCTGGCAGAGCAAGTCAGTGAGAAATACTGCCCCTGTATCTCCAGGGAGTGAACGCAGCCCTCAGACCAGGGCTCTTCTGCAGCCTTGCAGTGCACCCCCACTGCACCACAGCACAGGCAGTGGGAACAGTAAAAGCATTACGTCTGCAAGTAAGCCTGGGGTACAGGCTCTCCTGTAATGGACATCCTTAGCCTGGGTGTCGGGATGCTGGGATGGGTGCCAAGCTGCCTGAGTTAACATTTAAAAAGTCGATTGCTGGTGACCGATAGCCTGGTGCTACGTTATGTTTTCTGGTCTTGGAAGCTGTAATTCTTCTCTGTATCTCCAATGCCACCATGTGGTAAGTGGAAGAAAATATTGACTTTTGCAAAACGCTGTACCTGCTGTAGGGTATAGGTATATGGGAGGCTGAACAGCCTCATCAGGCTTTGTTTTTTGCCTAGACAAAATTCCATCTTGGGGATGTGTGTATGTTTTACTGCTGAACCAGAACGAAAGCTATATGTAAAATAACAAAAAGGAGGTCAGCAGTTCAACCATTACAACTCACAAGCAATTATTAATATTTGTTAAACAGACAAATATTTGTTAAACAAACAAACAAACACAAAAGACAACAGCACAAGCAGCAAAACCCAATATGCAACAGTAACCAACAAATCATGGGACAGGAAACTTATAAGTGATCTGTGGTAATTTACCTGCCCTGCAGTGTCGTAAAGTCCCAGCAAGTGCTGCTGTCCTCCCACAGTCACAGTTACTGAAAGAGAGAAGCAGAGAGATGTTGTTTATGCACAAGCTAGTGGACTCGTTTTTGTAACCTTTTAATCCTAAAATGCCAATATGCCCCTGTGGTATACATTAATGTGTGTCTTACAGTATGCACCCTAAACCAAACATATAGATCGAAGGGCACCTAAAGTCACAACTAAAGCAAATGCTTCTGCAAAAGTATTTGCTGCTGTCTCTGCAGCCACCAGCTGATGCCCCCATGGTGCTAGGACTTGAAAGCAAAGGATTCACCTCACTGCTGTGTGTGTTCAGTAAGTTTGTCATAGTTTGTTCAAAGTGGTTTTTATTCTTTTATTCATTACAGGCTGTGACACAATGAAGCATTCAGAAAGGGGTGATGCGCAGTTGGTTTTGGAGATGCAATGCCTGTCCTGTGTCATGCAATCACAGGTAAAATGTTAGTGCTTAACATTTGGAGATGTGTGATGGATGCTTTGAAGGACAGAGAGGAAGAGGAGCACTAATGTTTTCAGGGTTGTTGAACAGACTCTGGTGCAGTTGAAGCATGGCTTGGTTTATTGATCACTCTCAGCACGTTTACTCCTTCAGTTGAATTCACGTTGAACTTCATTTTGAGCCCATCAGCATGGATGAAAATGTTTTGTTATTGCTTTTGAATGAACCTTGTTATTAGCTGATCTCTGTAATCAGGGTTATTTTGTATCATGGATACGATATATATTAATGACATTTAGTTAACCAGTGAATCTCCTTAAGTCGTTACTACTCAACAGGAAAGAAGGGGGGGATCTGGTTCCACCCATTAACCAGTGGAAGATGTTAAACATTCATTAGGAAAGTTGCTCAGAATAATATTACTCTCACAGCCCATGGACCGTTACTTGTTTTAAAGCATGAGGGCAAGTGGTTGGAATGAACATAGAGTTACAGCTTGGGAGAGGCCAAGACTGGCACCATTGGCCAATCACAACTTAAAGTTAATGAGGGCTGGGAAAGATTTGTAGTTACTTTTGCCAAAGAGGAGGTTTGAAAATGTCAGATTTTTTTTTTGCCTTTTTTTTTTTTTTTTTAAGTGGTAAGAGCTTTGTAAGAGAAAAGCACCTACCAGTTTTTAGAATGTAATAGCTCCTACACTGGCAAACAAAGTCCTGCTCGAAATCTCTTAGACTTCAAGTCTCTGTCAGTGTGTTTCGGACAGACCGATTATTCAGCAGCTTTACTTGCTTGCAAAGCAATGCGGTAATTTTGCCAGCATATATACAGAGCAAAACTGACATCCTGAAAGTACAAAGGCTCAGCAAGGACCAGACTTGCTGATGAGAGCACAACAGGCCACTATGAGGTCTGCCTTGTAATTGGAAAGAGGAGGAAGAGAAGATAGTAAAGGGTCCAAGAATTCTCCTTCAGCTCCTCTCTTTGGGAGGTAGCTCATATGCAGTGCAGCTCCCGTGGGAACTTGAAACTGGGCTAGCTGTTGACCATGCAGGTACCACAAATGCATGAGGTCCATGCCATGGGTGGAAAAGCCCAGAGCTGTTTTTTTTGTTTGTTTGATTTGTTTTTTTTGTGGTGTTTAGAACTGCAAGTCGCACTGTCGGTCCTCAGTTGAATTTTTATGGAGTCTGCAGACCACCTCCAAAGCAGGATATTCATATGGCAGCTGTGTGGAGGTGAATGTGATCTAACGAGTCTGAGGAATATGAAGAGGCATTTGCCATTTGTCAGTAATGGCACAGTTATCCAGCTTTGTTTCTTATGCTGGCTAACCCTGAACACAGGCAGAGTGAGCTGGGTTCTGCTTGCAGAAGATCAGCTCAGACCTTCAGTGTTTTAAACACTTAGAAGTTACACTGAAATTCACTCAGGCTGATGTGAAATTTTGCTGGCCCATCTCTTGGTGCCTTCTGACCAAGAGAGCTACACTGGCAAAAAGCCCCAGTGCAGATGCAAATTGCTGCCTTGCTGCAGGAGTTGGTATGGCTTGGAGATTAACTTTTGGATAGCAGTCCAATCCATCTCTGATATGCGGCATATCCATAAGGATGTGCTGCAATGGTTCCTAAGTTATTTTCTGTGCTCTGTGGTTCATGAAATCACGGTGAATATTTCATAGTGGGTCTGTGGAGTCACACTGAACAGTTACTGATAGTTTGCACACCTCAGTTTGGCTCTTGGTGGTATTCTGGAATGGCTGAGGTGGAATTAAGAGGTCAGTGGTGTCCTACCACTACTCTTCACCTACACAAGGACTAAGAAATTTCAGAAAAATACACCACAGGTCTACCCAGCTTGCATATCACTTTTAATTCTCCTTATAGCATCCTGCTGTGAATTTCTAGATGGCACAACACATTTCTTTTTCCTTTTTCCCCATTCATCTTTGTATTTTTTTTCTTGTTGCTTGTTCTAATCTATCTCATCACTGGAGGATATCCCTCCTATGCACGTCACCTCTCTAAGTTCACAGCTACAACCCCAGCAGAACAGTTTTGCTGGCATAACTTCAGCAACAGCAAACTGCTGTATTTGGATCCCCGGCTCTGTATGCAGAGGGGATCAAATGGCCCACACTGACAATTCAAGTGATTTCTGGCTCTTGCAATAATGTTGTCTAGATTAACGTATTAGTGCTGAAATTTCTACCACAGCAAAACAGATGTCAAAATAAATGGGTTTTGCCTGTGAAAGCATCATGGTATTTTTATTCTAAAAGTTTATCAGTCTGTCTTTGTCAGGCAGAAGATCATTCAGCATGTCCACTTGGTAGGTCACATTTATTAGCTGAGATTTTTCTGCTAGATCCGTAGGTCTTGCTTTTGGCTTTATCTTGGTTTACTTTTACTTACCCTGTCACTATCTTTTCCTGTCCTCCAGTGGCCAAGCCTATAGGAAGCCAATGGTGAATTCTTTTGCGGTCATGGGGGTAACACAGGCTCATTTACAGGCTTGTGATCTCAGTTTTATGAGTAGTCTTGGAGTAACCAGATAAATACGAACTCTTCTCGCCATTTACTGGCTGTTCTGATTTAAACAGATCGATGAATCAGAGTGTATATTCTTAGGATTACAAACCTGGAAGACAATCTTACAGCATTTTGGTTGTATTGCACTTAAATGGCATGGCCTTTAACAGCAAGTACAGTGGGGTCAGCAATAAAACACGGCCAAATACTTATGCAGCCCTGATTCTGATTTAGCTCCAGTTTGTGTGGCATCAGACGGCACAACAGTGCAGATATTTTCCTCCTTTCACTTGGTGGTTTTATCCAAGTGCAGGATGGGCAAAACACTGCTTTAAAAATGTTTGTTGAATCATAACTTGGCTAGGTATTGCTTGTTGGAGTTTGAGCGACTATTTTGGGTCACCTTCAGGGCTTTGTTGCAGGTCTGTACCTGGTTTTTTTTGCTGATGGCCCTAAACAGACTGTCCTGCTTGGAGGCCACAGCAGAAAGGTAGTGCTAGATGGAGTGCTGTGTGTGGGCTGGGTCTGGTGTGTGGACACCGAACTGGTCTGAGCTTGGAAGCTCTGTTTTTAAGTAAGTGATCTGTTTGGGGATAATCTGACCCTCTTTTTCGATGTTCTTGTGGCCTGTGTTTCTCCAGATTCACCTGTCAATGGTCAGTCTTTACCAAGCTCTTTCCCTATTGTGTTTCATTTCCTTGCAGCAAAGCTCTTGCTACTTTGTGGGACTGAATCATGCCTTTGGAAGAACCCTTCAGCAATGCTCATGGTCTGTACTGATGTAAATGGTCTGCAGCCCTCCCAGAATCTCTTCTGCTTGATTAATGGCATGAAGCAACAAGTAAGTCTCTGGTATGACACCAAACTAGGATGCAATAGTTCAGATGCCCTTTGCTTAGGTACAGGGAAGTGGACGTGCACATCACGAGGAATTTTTCCATTCCTTTGAAATGCTTGCAGAATCAAAGGGTTGTGAAACCAGTGGTCAGCATATATGCAATAGTTTAGGCAATGTCTAATGTGATAGCACATGGGAGAAGTCATCTATTTATTCTAGTGCCTAACTGCCAACAAATTAAGGTCCAGCTGCTTTGGAGAGAGATGCCAAGAGCCTGACAGCAAGCAGAGACAGCAGTACCTGCCTGGATGGAAAGACTTTCTCATTTTTGGGGGCAAATTAGTCTGTCAAGCCTTGAATGTTCATAGGAGCCATCTTATGCCCTTGCTTTCAAGCTCTGACATTTAAATTTGTGTATTTTTCTGTTTACTATGATCGTATGTACCAGATGCATGTTATTTTACATAGACTAATGGACATCAGTATAACAACTACAATTCAGGTTGACCTGCTGGAAGTAGTAGAAATGCCCAAGTCGTTTTTTTTTTTTTTTTTTTTTTTCCCAGCTGGGAAGGAGGGTAAAAATCAGTAAGATGGAAGAGCAGAAGTGCAGGTTTTAGTCAGCTGCAGTGGAATTTAGATGGAAGTTTTGAGTTCTTACTGTTTTAAGGGATGGGTAAACTCTTGACCAAAGTTTTCATTTCTAGATAGAGAGGTCTTCACAATGTATGCCTTACAGATTTCCATTCACTTCCAAAGGCCCTTATTCATGCAGGCCTTGCTCAAGAGGAAACAATACTGTCAACTTCAGCTTGTGCCCAGTTTCAGAATGCTACTGTAAACCAAACTTCTTTGTTTGTAAGTTGTCTTCTTATTTTAATTCATAATCCCTAAATCGGGGTCTTTATGGCTGAAATGTGAGGATCTTTTATGCTCCACTTAGGGTTCGAAACCCAAACATGCCTCAAAGACATTTAGGTCTCTAATTCCCTTTGTTTCCCACAGAAGTCAGGCACCAAAGTAGCCACTGGGCTACATGTTCCAGGCTTTAAAAAATAGCATTTTGGATATTCAACAAGAATACAAAGTCATTGTGGGTAGTGTGTCAAGTGCACTCATGAATCCTGGTTTTGGTCATATTTTTGTCCAGAAATATCTTCCTTTAGCTGACCCACTGGAGGAAAATAGGAATAGAGTTGAGAGGGATTAACCTCTCACATGCTGCTTTGATTTTGGTTGGGCCAGTGTCTAGGGAACTTCTTTTTAGCTGCTGTGGGCCTATCTTCAGGAGATCTTACTCAGCTGTATCTGAAGCTGGGAATGCTAAAGAAATCTGAAAATGAAAGCCCTAAGGGCTCTACCAACTGACAACCACCAAAAGAAACCAGTCAAAAAAAGAGTAAGAAAGGCATTAATGACATATCCCCATCACTCAGGCTAGGAATGACAATCAACTCAGCTGAGCTCTGTCTTCCCGCCCCTGTAGCCCTTCTCCCTCAGAAATACTCCCTTTGCTTTGACTGAATGCTGTGCTGCAGCATTGTGTGGCCAATGCACAATGAAGACAGGCTGAGGGAGTTGGGGTTGTTCAGCCTGCAGAGGAAAAGGCTCTGGGGAGACCTTATAGCAGCCTTCAGACCTAAATGGGGCCTACAGGAAAGCTGGGAAGGGACTCTTTGTCAGGGAGTGTAGTGATAGGACAAGGAGTAATGCCTTTAAACTAAAAAAGGGTAGATTTAGAATAGCTATTAGGAAGAAATTCTTTACTGTGAGGGTGGTGAGGCCCTGGCACAGGCTGCCCAGAGAAGCTGTGGATGCCCCATCCTTGGAAGTGTTCAAGGTCAGGCTGGATGGGGCTTTGAGCAACTTGGTCTAGTGGGAGGTGTCCCTGCCCATGGCAGGGGGGTTGGAACTGTGTGATCTTTAAGGTCTGTTCCAACCCAAACCCTTCTGTGATTCTATGAACACACTCATGGCAGATGAGAAGCAGTGTTACGGGACCCCTGGCTCACCCTGGGCCTGCAAGTGCCCCATGACTCAAGCCTGGGTCATTCTCTGCTCCCACATGTGAGCATTGTCTCCGGGAAATCAAGTCACACGTCGCTCATGGCATGTTCCCTAATTTCCTCCTTTGTGACAAACAAGATCTGATTACAGGAAAACTGATTTCTACTCAAAATTACCCTGCAGCTTGAGTATATTCTTTCTGAAAGGAAAGTCAAAAGCATGGTGTTTCGCCCTGTAATTGGCCTAAATACTGTACTTTAGATGTAAATTGTACTAAATGCCTTTCTTTAATTACTCCTGTAATCATCTACTGCTGGCTTGTACATGCCTTTGCTAGCCAGCATTTTTCAAAAGAAGGGCTCTGAGTAAACCTCACCATTTGCTGTCACCTCATCAATGGATGAGATCTATGTTCTGCTGAACAAAGATGTTTGCCCATCTGATATTTACAATATCTGAAAAACATTTCCAGTCTGCTCCCTGAGGTGGGAGCACAGAGAGGCCTCCAGGGCCAGGATTCAGCTGATTTTACTCAGTGGAGCTCTTGGTCTAATGAGGTGGTGAAGAATTCGCTTTGTCTGTAGGCCACAGACATTTAGTGATTTTAAAGCCAGATAGGATTCATAGAATCATTTTTTCTGCTCTAAATAGCTTATCTAGTGTCTTCCTACAAGGCATATTTTCTTGTTCTTAGATCATTCCTGTAGCTCTTTTCCAAATTCTTTTTTTTTTTTTCAAGCAGTCACTAGGATGAGACAGTGTGGCCTAGTAATGGTTTCACTAACGACCTAGCCAGCAGTAATATGACTTTCCCATTTCTACCTGTCATTCCTCAACTGCTGACCTAAAGCTTGCATTGGTTGATTATTCTCATTATTTAATGAGTCTTGCAGTAGGTTTTTTTTTCTTTCTCTTTTTTTTTTTTTTTCTTAAGGCCAAAGTCAAGTCATTCCTGGCTTTTGTAAGTGTTTTGATTATTGTATTTTTAACTCTTAAGTTGCATGGAAAACCTGGAGACTGTGACTCAAATGCCTTTTGAAGCTTCACAAGGTGGGGGGCAAATAGCCATGTGGAGTCCTGCAAAGTTCTAGTGGTATGGAAGTCAATGTTAAAGATTTTTGAAAGTCTGGGTTTGACTACGCAGAGACAAGCTTTATCAGCAGGATGTTTCAGGTTCTGCTGGAAGTATCTGAGATGCAATATCTAGATGTTTTTCAAAGTTCCCTTTCCAGGCAACTCTCCACTGCCTCTAGGGATTACTCTTCCCCTTGGGCTCTAATTTCTCTCATCTCCCTCGTGATTAGGGTTGAGTGAAGACAGGCAGGAGGACATGCGCATCAACAGGCATACCCTCCCCTTGAACACCATCTGTATGAGTTTTAGGATTCCAGTAGAATCAGTGGGAAAATGCCCAACCCTGACCTGCATTGCAGCTGCATTGGGAAAGCAGTCCAGCACCAAGTGACAGCTCTATTGTCCTATTCTGCAACAGGAATGGATTCATCCATACAGTGCCATCCCACAAAAAGATTTGTGATTTACTTTGTTTTGTTGTTGTTGTTTTTATTTTATCATCTTGAGAAGAAAGAGGCCATAGATTAATAACGTGCCCACAGCTCTCCACAGCTGTGTATTTGCTGTGCAGAGACAGCTAACAGAAGAGAGGTACCGGTCCACCAATCTCTTTTATTCAAACAGCTGATATGAGGTGCTGCAAATCTTCCACAGTGCATTGAGAAGATAGATTTCAGTGTTAGCCAGTCTACATGACAAAGAACACAACAGCAGCGGAAGTGGATTAGGAAGATCAAGCAGAGTGAATCTGGTCCAGAAATGGTTGAAAGAAAATGGAAATTCCCAATGCTTTCAGAACAAGCACAACACTAAAACATGAGCCAGCTTCTTCCCAGTCTGGGACATTACTTATTTATAGACAGCATGAATGAAGTTGATTTATCAGAATCATTGACCTCATTGTTTGTAAAATCAGCACTGGAGGATTTTCTCTGCTTCTCAGTGAGTTATTGCTCTGCTAATCAATCTTTGAACAAATTCAGCTTTGCCGATAGGCGAGTCCAAGGGGCTTTGGAGTCTCTGCAAGAAAAGCTGTGCCCAGTTCCTCCAGTAATACAGTCCTGAGGGAGCTGTTGGGACCTCAGTGTTGTGCAAAGCTGTGTTAGATGGAAAAGACTACCACGACTGTAGTGCCTTGGGAATTGAGGAACAACTGACGTTGTGTCTGAGAGTGTTTTGTTAGGTTTCATTCTGTCTAAATATAGGGCTCTGCACTGCAGCAGACTGGTAGGTGCTTCCCGAGTAGTTCAGCTCCCTGTGCATCATCAGCTGTCCACATGGAAGGCAGTTCTGCTCCTGAGTTATGAACTAGTAATAACTGCTTAAGTTATTACTTAATGCACTAAATTTGCAGGCAAGCAGACTTTGTTGTGTGCATTTCAGTGATACTGTAGTTAAGGATCTTTTTACTCTTTCCTGAAAGTAATAGCTCTAAATCCAAGCAAATGTTAGACAGAGGAACAATGTAGCATGAAGTAGTATAAATAGAAAGAACATGAACATATTAAAAATATTATGATCACTCCTAAACAATGAAAAATACTAGATGTCTTCTTAACCCTGATGGAGGGGAAGTGCCCTTCATGATATCATGTGGTTTTTGTGGCATTGAGATGAGTGAAAGAACAAAATTTTGGCTGTGACTGTAGTGTGATCCTATCCAAAAAATGAAAGGCAGAATGTAGATTATTATCTATATCTATATTTTTAGCTCTACTAAATATTTTTAAAGTTTCCATTACCATAACACTGTATCTAGGAATACATGTTTTGCTGAAGCTGGGGTTATGGCTCAAGTCAATAGCAGAGGCTATTGTACTAGAGCTCTGAGATAATTAAGAGTTACTGATAATTGGAATAATCTTATTACTATTCTATCTGTCTGTGCTGACCTGTCTTGCAAAAGACCAGATGCCATGGCATTTTCATTTATTTTAACACAGATGGAGTCAGTCAAGACTCTTTAAATCAGCTCTTTATTGAAACCTAATTCTGCGAAGAATGTATTTGGAGTCTCTTAACAGTGATGCTGAGAGCATGGTAAGTAGAGCAAGGAGTGTGAATTTTTCTCCAGAGAGAAAAGGTGGGAACAAAGGGAGTGTTTGAGTGTTTGCCGAGCTCCTCTCTCCTGTCCATGTAAGGCAAAAGTCATTTCTCTAACTGCAATTGAGTGCTGGGGAAAAGACTATCTACAAAGTTATGACAAGCATCTGATTATCAAGGGAACGTGAGACGTGATAAATCGCATTGGAATAAATGGAAGATTAGTGACAAAATGAGACAAATCTCACTGTGATCTCACTGAGTGCACAGGCAATTCACAGGTTGTTTCACAAAATAATTCCAGAGGCTGGCTGTGCAGTTGGTGGAATCAAGACAGCTCTCCGCTGCTTCTCTCCTTGTACTGCTCAAGAGTCAGAGCCAGATTTATTTATTTTTTTTGCCTGGGAGGCAGTGAAAAACAGCCTGCAGAGGCAAAGCTCTCTAACAGCACCGTCTGTTAGGCACTGCTGTCTCCCTAAAAGCAGTGGTGATCTGCCGTCGTCCCTGTTAGATGGCAGCAGGAGCTGAGCTAACGCTGATGGAAGGGCACAAAATCCCTGCTCTGCAGCCAACAGGTTGTCCTCACTGCAGGCTGCATCACGAGGTGATAGAGCAGCTATTTCACTCTGACTTACACTGGCAGAAGACACTATGCTCTGAACTTGTGAGAGATCCCAGGTGCTTGCTAAGAGGGACTTCAGCAAAGGCATTTTAATCCTCAGCAACTATGACACCAGTGGATTGCATTCTTTGAGGACTGAGGCTGACAAGTTGGGGATCTTTCATGTCTAGGACTGCTGAAGAGTTCCTGGTTAAGAATGGCTAAGGAGCATCTTGATGTGTGCTGGCCAAGCTGGTTCTCAGGGCCACCCCAAATTAATCAGCATTAGTAATTGTGGTAGAACAACCAAGGAATGAAGTGCACAGAGCTGTATTTCCCATAACAGCCTGATATGAGGGGAAATATGACTGACGTGCAGGAATACAAACTGAGAAGCAATCACCAGCTTGGCTGCTGTCTGTGCAGAGAGCCTGGGTTTCCTATTCCTTATATGCAGGTGCCAAGCAAGCTGAGCAGATCTGCCTTGAGCTGGCTGCAGTATCTGATGCAAAGATGTGGGTTGTGATGGGCTGAGGTGTGTTTGGATGCTGAATTTGGGCACAGAGCCACGTGGATGTCCCTGAGGCACTGCCATGTGCGTTTGAGCAAGTCCCCCGCCGTCAGACCTGTTCTGCTCAGCGAGCAAAGAGGTGCCTCAGGCATCAATCCAGGTTATGGCAGCATAATTAAAAACAGCATCTCTGGTGCTTGAAAAGCAAGTACCTAATTCTGGGACTATGGAGGGCCATGACAAAATTGCTGCTTTGTATTCCCAGCAACAAGGTTGGGAAACAAAAATTGTGCTTAGCTTCAGGTACCAAACTTCAGCTGCTGTTTGCCTGCAGCTTGCTAAGATCAGCCAAACATTTGTCCAGAAGCTCTAAACACACATGACTGAGGAAGCAGAAATGTTAAACACCACAAGCAGAAATCTCGGAAACATTTAAACGTCCTGATAGGAAAACCTGAAGTTAGAAGTTTTTGTTTTGTTTTGTTTTGTTTTTCTTTTCTTTTTTTTTTTTCTCTTTTCTTTTTTTTTCTCCTCCCTTGGCTAGCATGGAGGTTTTAAACATTGGTAATGCTTGCTCTACATCCTGCTGAGATGTCTTCCACTTTCTTCTCAGTGTGGCAGCCACTGCGGACAATGAACTGATTGTCGTGTTGGAAAAACAACAGATGCAGATGGATGAAGTGCCTGGTCTTAACCCTCTGCATGTTTGTGTGTGCGTACATGAGAGAAGGTGAGTGCAAACCTGAGCCTGTGAGGTCCTTAGCCTTTATTCCAGTGTGTTTGCACTCATATGAAGCAGAAGGTGGGACAGAGGGAGATCCAGCCCCCATGACCTCAGAAGCGTACTTCTTACCCTTACATGTCTGTGGGATGTTTGGTGGCCTTTTCAGCCCAGGCTGGGTCTTGCAGGACCCAGCTGCGTAGTGGCTGCAACCCAGCCCTGGATGTGGAGAAGGGGCTCTGAAGGGCCTGAGGATTTTGTTCTTTGAACAGAAAAAAAAATAAAAATAAAATCTAAATTCCTGCATAGAGCTGGACAGGAATTTTCAGCTAGAAATATTGAGTCAAAATTTTGCAGGTTGTTGCAAACCCATTAAAAATAAGGCTGATGCAAATTGGTGTGAGCACCCCTTTGATTTAAAAGTCTTGAAATGAAAGAGCTCAGCTTTTCCAGCAGATCCTCTTGCTTACTTATTTATTTGCAGGTTTGCTCTTAGCATGTTTTATAATTTTTAACCTCTCATCCTGTTCTACACTGAAAATTAATTCTGAAATGTGTGGCTTTTTCAAGAGAGAGGAATTTGTAATGGGTTTCTGCTTTTTAAACTCCTAACTCTTTGGTTAGAATTAATGCACCTAACCTTTCCGTTAATCATTCCACGCCTGAATGCTATTTTTGAATCAGGTCATACGTCGCAATTCGACTAAGTTTCCAGGAATATCTTGCACTCCCTGTTGGCTGTAACTCCACTTAGACTGTATTTAGTCTTGAAAAAAATTATTAGGCTTCATTCACCTTTTCTTCTACCTCACGAACACCAGAGGCAGCTCTGCTGAGCTCAGAGGAATGACTTCTAGCTGGGAGGAACATCAATCATAATGTCTCCTGGTTGGAAAAATAACTGAATGAATTTTGAAACAAGCAATGTATATTTTTATGTAAATTGCTCTTAAAAGACTTTATTTTAAAAAGCAATGGTCACTTTAGTCCCAGAAGAGCAGATATTTATGGTGAAATGATTATTTTTATAACATTTCCTTTGTTCCCTTAAACAAAAAAAAGAACCTCGTCAGCAAAATACAGCATAGCAGCATATACCTCAGTTAAAAAAAAAAATCAAAATATTAGCCAATATGAAATTGGCTTCTCTGCAAATTATTCTTTCATCTGGCAGAAATATTATTTATTTTCCATCTACCATTATTTAAGACTGTATTTTCTCAATAATTGACTGAAATAGAGCTCTTAAAACAGGCATTCTGAAAGATAGTTTTCAACATAATGCCTGGCAGTTTTTTTCTATTTCACACTGCTCTCCTGAGAGCGGAGCAGTTCACACCACCCCACCACCCTCTGCCTTGTTTTCTGAGGCTTTAATCTGTATTGGAAAATGTCGACACACTTCTTCAGTTACATGAAAGCGACACTAATGGGGATCAGATCTGACTTCAGAAAAAAAAAAGGACTTTGAAGAAAAATCACATTGCAATGTGTTGCAAATAAAGGGGAAATTAATCCAGGTAGAAAATCCATATCTACTTTCTGCAAATTATTACCAAGCATGATACAATTTGTGCCTTTGATTTGAGTCGCTGGCTAGCACGGTGAATAGATTTTAAGCTGTGTATTTTACACAATCAGATACATTAAAAGCCTTGTTTTTAAGGAAGACATTGTTCTCTGTTTCTATTTTTATGACGGCAACACCTTGGATCATGACTCCATTGTATCAGGCCTGTGCAAACACGGGCAGAGACCAGTCTGGCTCTGCAGAGCAAACATGCTAACAATGAAGGTGGAGAAGGAAAATTTCCTGTTTCGCAGGAAGGGAAGCAAGGGGTGATGCAGCTCCTCAGGGCCACAGCGGGCAGCCCGGGGCTGCTGTGGGTGCACAGCCGGTATCTCCTGAGCCTCCATCCAGGGCTGTAACGTCCCACACCCAACCCTCTCAGCTGGACCATCAGATAACCTTTTCTCCCAGTTCCTGCCCTGTCAGAGTAACGTGGCTGATGAACTTCCAGAAATTCATTCCGCAAGTACATCCACGAAGAATCAAGCTGTCAGGTTAAGTAAAGCAGGCAGGGGTGTTTCCCTATGCCAGCGGGTGAGCACTGAGTTATCCCAGCCAGTGACCTGCCCCTGAATGTTCCCCTGATAAGAGCAGGTAAGAAAAGGCAGGTAAAAGCGGGACGCAAGGCTTTTGGGTTGGTTCACCCATTTTGTGCTGTGGCTGTGGAGCTGAGCATTGATTTAGGAGTGCTGCAAGGGAAGGAGCTCACAGCTGTATGGGTTACAGCAATGCCAGGGCTCTCCTATACCAACCCTGCGCTTGATTTCTGAAGCTTTTGCTACTGCCACAGACTGGCATTACAAAGAATATCCCTGTGGCTGCTTGCAACCCCACGCATACAAGGAACACAGCCACTGAGCTGCATCAGGAGGGAAGTGCAAGGGGGGCCTGATGCTGGTTTTAAACCCTCTCTGATGCTACCTGCATGGGGTGGAGGAAGCACCCTGTCTGGGATGTGTAAGTCTGTCTGTCTGTCTGTCTGCTGGCACTCTGATGCAACGGGGCACTCTGCTCTGCAATTAGTGACCACATTGTGTGCTCATTATGGCTTGCGGCAAAACGAAGTGAAAGGAAAGGGGAAGTGAGTGTGGACTGCAGAGCTTTGACCTAGAACCTGAAGACATTGTGGAGAGAAAATGTAAAAAGCATTTTTTTTTGTTTTAATTGCTGGTATTTTTAGTGCTTTGAGCAAAACACCTTTTTTCTTTCATTCTATATTTTTCTGTTCTTGTTTCAACCTGATGTCTGTCACAGGGACACTGGGTAAGCCAGGTAGACTTTCACTCTACAAAATAGAGAGGGTAGAATAAACTCAGCTGCTTTCACCAAGAGCACTTTTGTCTGTTTTTTTCACAGATCCCAGGGTTATCCAGATCTCCAATCAAAGAGAAAAAAGGACAAAACCCGTGAATGAAATGGTGCCTACACTTTGGCCAAAGGCTTTACGTAACCAGGCAGGGAGTTGCTGCAAGGACAGGGCTGTGCAATCTCGACTGCATGGGATGGGCAGCAGGAAGGCAGTGATGGTGCAGTGACAGTGCCCAGTGCACCTCTTCCAGGCTCAGCATCACAGCCTATCCACTCTGTGCATCCCCATTGCCTGGTGAGGAAACTGTGTAAGTCTGAAGACAAAGGTTTTCCTAAACGCTAACACCAACAATGCAAAATCAAGCAAAATCCCACCCTGTTCTTGAATATTTTGGTTAAAACAGAATCTGGGGAAGTACTGGTCAGGGAAATGCTTACAGACCTCCGGCACCAGCAGTGGTGCCTGGAGTGTCCTGGTGGCTGCAGGATAGACAAGCTCTGCTGTACTTGTGCTGATCCAGCACTGTGACAAACATTACGTGCTGTGGGACAAGAAACAGTTTACATATCCCTGTCCAGAGGGCCACCATGCAGCACAGACCACAGAGGCCACTTTCCTAGCACAGCTTGCCAACAACAAGCTCTATGTGTGTGTGTGCAGCATTTGCTTTCGTGTTGCTTGCTCCTGGGCCGTGACATTTTCCACAGATGCTGGCTGAGATCAATCTGCACCTGGACATGTGTATGGAAATGGGGTCACAATTACCCAGTTTGTTTGAACAACTGTGGTTTCGGCCCTAAGCTCCTTTTTTTTTCCCCATATGCTTACGGCTCCTGTTTCTAGCAGTTTGATGCCTTGCATGTACTAAATCTTTACTGCAATAGATGCACTGCAATTACTGTCCTCTCCCACTGTACAAACTAAATTTGCTGTTCATTTCTTTCCCCTCTGGCATACAGCCAGTTTGTCTGTTGTTGTTTTCAAAGCATTTATCATCATAGCCAAAAGTAAGCTGCAATATCTGGAAGCTATACCTACATTATTAAATAACTCTGAGAATACTCATGGAGAGCAGGGCTTTCTCTGGCTTGAAAAACATACCTTTGTACTGGAGGGAGAGTGTTGAATTTCATTTTGCTAAGGTTCTTGCAGGGATGCTAGAACAAATGGGCAGCTCTTTCAGTGTAACGTAAAAATAGCAAGTCTAAGTGCTTCCTGGTCCTCTTGGAGATTGAGCATTCAGAGACACAAGTCTGGGAGAGGCTTCCTGGGTTGTTTCATCCTTGGAGTTGACTTAAGTAGGTTGGAGCTAGAGGTGGCTGCGTAAGCTCATTGTTTAAGTGACTTTCACAATATGTAAGGATTCAGGATCCATTGTCAGTCAGAACTGGGATTTGGAGGGGGATGGAGAGCTCAGGACACAGGTAGGATTGCAGCCTTCTCACATGGCAGAATTTCCCCCTGCCAACTGGCATAGCTGCTCCGTGTGGCTTTAAAACCATCAAGTGGAGCACGGATCATAAGCAGTGATGGAAATCCCTCTGTCCAAACCGAATGGAGGCAGCAGGTACGTAGCAGAGGTATGTGACACAGCAGTCTGGCATGGAGTGGCATGGACAGAGCTGTCTCGCTAGCTGTGATGCACACAGCTATTTTTGGCAATTTAACTGCCCGGGCAGGGATGGGTCTGGTCTGATGCAAACTGGCACGCTTCGCTGCTGAGGCTCATATGGCTAACACTGATGCTTGGCACATATTCTTGAATTGTTTCCCTCTTAACTTGCCACCCTTCTGTCTTTGCTATTTGTTTTTAATCCTGTCTCTAGTCCTCATGCAGTGAGACGTCTGCAAGGCAGTGCTGCCTGTATCTCTAAGAAGGATGGAATGACACCTTGCCGTAGATATAGAGACATTGGTAACACCTCCTGCTGTCCCCAAAATCCTGCCACAGGTCATCCTGGAGAGCAGGAGCCCACTGCTGCTCTCCGTGTCTGGACAGGCTGGTAAGGTACTCTGGTGCTGGTTTCCACACGCACAATTTTTGGTAAACTTCTACTGCGGTGTCTTTCCCCCTGACTAATGTAAAAAGATAAGGTGTTCCTAATCTAGTTATTAGAAGATCCACGGCTCTGCAGGTCAATGGAGATTTAAAAGCATCACTTAATAGCTGAACTGTGCTGCTGACCTCTGACTGTAGCTGGTGCTTGCAGGGAACCCAAAGCAGCTGCTTGGAGAGGAGCTGTGATGTGTCTGTGCAAGAGGCAGCCCAGGGCCAGAGGCCGATTGTTTCTCTGAGTCGGTGGCATTTTTTCTTCCAGGAATTTTGCTGCATCGTGACTGAAAGGTCATCTTTCTCCTAGCAAGTGAAAGAGGCTGACCTCGATCCCACCACTGCTCCGGGGTCCTTGCTTATAAGGACTGCTCTCATGATGTGGATACAGAGGAGGGGAGGGGACACTTCCACTGGGTTTAT
The DNA here is from genome assembly GCF_009769625.2 of Cygnus olor. Lineage (NCBI taxonomy): Eukaryota > Metazoa > Chordata > Aves > Anseriformes > Anatidae > Cygnus > Cygnus olor. Next base: position 7,312,739 of record NC_049173.1, on the reverse strand, counting down.
TCCCAGTTCAAAACATTACCAGGAAAAACCCTGATAAATCTGAAAAACCTGAAGGTTTCTCTTCAGTTGCTGCTGTCTCATTTCCCCCTGTCAAATTCCCTACGGGCTTGTCATCAGCATTAATCTTGCTTGTGCGGTTCATTCCGCCCTGATCTGCGCTGCTCCCCATCCTCGTCTGAGTCAGCCTGGCCACGGGGCCGGGGCAAGAAACAGGCACTGCTCACACACCGCATCCCTCTGTGCTCCGTCCTGCTGTGTGCTCTGCAAGCACCAGCCATGCCCAAGTCCACCGTGCCACGCCTGTCTGCATGCTGCACGCTGACATTTAGGGAACAGCAGGCTGACTTCCAGCGCGGGGGATCTGTGGGACTCATATTACAGAGTTTAGGAAATCCCCATAAAATATCAGCTCATTAGATGTGCTCCGTAACAGAGGCACATCAACAATGAGTCAGATTTGCTGTTTGTCATGTAGCTCACGGTCAAAGCGCGCTGAATAATTGCCCGGCTTCCTCGTGTGCAACAGGGAGAGGGCAACAGGGAGGCGGGTGATGTGCTTACAGCTCGGTCTCACGCTGCCCACCCCTGGCAATGTGCCTTCTGACATCCCTCCCACCGAGGAGGCGCCCAGAGTGCCAAAACTTGCTTTGCTGATGAAGGCTGAAAAAATCTTTCCCTGCATTTGACGCCGGATTTGTATAACAGGTGCTTTTAATGGAAAGATGATTTCTTAAGAAATTTCCTTTTAAATGGAAGTCTGCAGAAGATGTTGTATTTCAAAGACGAAACTGGCTACTTTTCTCTTTAGAGAAAAGACAACGGAAATATTGACAGACATTTTAGATAGACAAAGGAAATATTGCATCAAAATTATAGGAAAAAAAATAGTAAAGCCTGGTTTAAAGCGGTTGTGTTGAGTGTTGCTGCTAACACAATTTCTTTGATCTAGGCCACAGAAGGAAGCAAGAGCATCCTTTGGTCCTGGATGGAAGATGTACGACATCCTCCTCCCGTGACACAGGCTGCCGCTGCTGTCTGAACCAAGTTCATCCGCAAACTGCTTCTGCATGCATAAACTTCAAAACTGCTCATGGGAAGGTTAGTTACACACGGGGACTTGCAAACATCTGACACTTGTGCTGACAGGAGAGCTAAAAGACGACGAAATGTATCTGACAGGCATGCTCTTCCCTTGCACGAGACTAAGAAGAGAGAGCATTTGTCAAAAATGGATGCAGTGTGTGCGTCTCTGCTCTCACGTGGTTACGGTGCAGCCTTTGTAGATGCATGCCTGGCTGTGTGGCCTGCAAAAAGATCTTCTGTCCCTTCAAACGCCACTTACTATCAAATCATGGAAATGCTTAGAAGCCAGTGTTGACATTAATGCAAACAGATCTAAAAAAATTTCTGGTAAGGTTCCACTGGTAAGCACTTCGGCCTTAATCTTGTGGGTGGATGTGTGTGGGCAGATGCTTTTGTTCCTGCAGAGCCTCTCTGAGGGCAGGGAGAGCGCACACAGGGTTGTAAGTCAGCTGTTCGCCCAGAGTTTTTTGCTGGACAGGGTCTTAGTGTGGGGTTTTGAAAAGCAGCTAAATGATTTTAGTCTACATGTCCATCAATTCTCAGCAGGAACTGTAATTCATAAGTGACTTAGGCTCTTTTGAAACTCTGTTGTTGCTTTATTATTTAAAAATTATTGTTTTATTTTTATTTTTATTTTTCCCAACCATTCACACTATATTCTATCTTGTAACCAATCATTTGAGCCCAAATTTTGCCCCCAACTGTTCATGTAAAACCCCAGCTTCAACCAGCCAGACACCAAACAGATCAAGGATAAGCATGAAAACACGAAGAAGTCTGTGGGATTTGCATAGATCTTACTGCATATGCATATGCAGCAAATCTTGGACAATCCAAAATTGAATAAGTTATCTAAAAACATGTTTTTTTAACTGAATCTTGAGTTTCACTAAAATCTTTTTAATAGCAACACAGACATTAAAATACCAGTTGAACACTTAATTTCAAAGACTGGGACCTGTGGTATGTGTGCACCCAATTTTTTTTCTTGGCAGTAAAAAGAACTTAGTGAATGCAATTCCTATAAGGTTTGTGACAGTAACTTCAAGATTTTTCAGTGAGAACAGACTACTGCTGTCTTAAATACAATGCTGCTAGAAAATGCTGCAAAAGTTTGTCCTGCCGGAGAGACTGTTTGTTCTTCCACCAGTACCACATGTAGGAGCTGTGCTCTCAAGAGACATCTGTTCCTGAAAGACCCCTTCCCTTCCAGGCTTTCCGAGGTCATGCTTCAACATGAGACTTGAAAATCCTAAATGTCAGCAAACAGTGGGGCAATCTGTTAAGCGCATTCAGAATCTAAATAGATTGTCTTTTTTTTTCTTTTTTTTTTCTTGCTGTGTAAGCTTAAAAATGTAAAGGAATTCCATCAACTTGCTACCAAATCTATTGTTATCCTGCCTGCTCTTCCAATTTAGTGACTTCTGCATACACACCCAGAGCTGCCTGCCTATCACTCAGGTTATGCTTTCTGTTCATTGCTTTTGCAGCATTTCTTATGTCTCTCTTGGGCTGAATCCCACTGAGTCAATGGAAAAGTCCCGTTGCTGGACTGGAAGCAGGAAGGGGCTGTTAAGACTCCTTCTAGTCTGAACTTGACACTGCCTGTAATTCACAACATATGCAACCAGAAGGGTAATAATAGCCCAGTAAGGAGGGTTACCTTTTACCCTTACACGGGAAATTAGTGTATTTGTGTGTCTGTCCCCTCTGTACTCCCCTGTGCTCTGCTTTCAGAGATCCTCAGGGTAGCAATGACACTTTGCACAGAAGGTTTGAGAGCTGCCACTTTGAATATGAAAAGGAGCGATAAGCTTTGTCAGAGGCTCAACCAGCCTTTGAGGTCAGCCAAACAAGCAGATAGTGCTTGTTGGGAGTTCTGTTAATAAATTACAGCAGCTTTACATTAGGTACCAGCCTGCTATTAGCTGACACCCCTTCTGTGGCTATCTGGAAAACACCTCTCCGGCAGCATATGGCTAGTGTGACCCAACACCGAGTGACAGCCAAGTGCAGGGCGTTGTTTTGAGCTCTCAGATCACCAGGGCTGAGTTTGCCCTTGCTCTGAAGGCGAGCTCACGAGCTGCACGTAAGGATGAACAAAGAAGGTTGCTGCTAATCCCGTTGGCTTGTTTGTGCGCTGTCTTGGCATCAACCCCGGTGCAAGAGATGTCGCTTAGCTTATATATGGCTGAGGAAAGTAGGGGAAAGGAAATAAAATGCTGCAGGAATAACCCTTCACAAGTACTAAGTGCTGGAGAAAGTGAAGACTCATTTTCACTTCGGAAAAGGGGATTCTGGTCTGTAGGCTGCACGCAGATGTGCACGTCCTGCATCTGGGATGCAACGGGGACTCCGTCTGCTGAGAGCAGCAAGACCGAACTTTGCAGAATGTGAAAAACAGCCAAAGCCTCCACTGTATAAAACATACTGAGGAAAATGGCTCTGTTGTACCCAGCTTTCCATCTTTAATACAAAAAGACTGCATTGTACTTTTCCTGCACAGCCTGAATACAAATTCATAACTATGGTCAATGTGGCTGCCCTGCTTCCACAAGGTTTTTCTTACAGTCCCTGCTTATTAAAATGTTAAGTCCTTCTTTGAAATTCCACCTCCAGTGGAACAGCCCTTGATCAGCCGTCCCTGGGAAAACAGAGCGAGCTATGATAGCAAAAGCATTGTGATGGACTTCCCTATGCTCTCTTGTCATTTTTTGAAAATTTTCCATTATTTTGAATAAATGCTCAGTGCTGCTCTGGAAACTTGGTTGTGCTTTTGATTCTCTATTATCAAGCAAAACATAACATCATTTAAAACAAACACCCGAATCAGAAACCAGTCCTTGGATAACTTGGGAAGGGCCTGCTTTAATAATATTTTTTAAATGATCCTGTGACTCAAGTGGCATTGAGCTACCATATCCATCTGGCCCTATGTATTTAGGTAAAAATTATTTTTCACAGAAGAGAAGATCTGCAGATAATATTACAAGAAGGGATGGAAGATGTTCCAACAGGCTTTGTAAAGGATTCATAGTTTACTTGTCTTCCTCTTTCTCTCCTTCCTGTCTCTTTAGATTTAATTATGATCCTTTTTCCTTGTTCCTTTGAAAACAACCTTTAAAAAAATGCAGATGCCTTTGGAGCTGCAGTGAGAAAGCCCTCAGCTCACACAATGAGAGTCTAAAGAGAATGATGTGAGGCTGGAAGATAACTTTAGGCAAGTCCACGAGAAGGGGTAGGGTATAAACAGGGTCCCAGGAAGTCTCCTGACTGCATCTTTACCTGCCAGTGTAAAGAAAGTCAGTGGAAACAGGAAAAAAGCAGAGAGCCCAGAAAGTGGCATTTGTATCACTAGGTGTGCTGACAGGTAATTCGGTGTCTAAATATTTTACACATGTAACATCTTGTGAAGATATGAATGCCTGTTACATTTCCTCCTAAACCATAACCAGCATTGTTAACAGCATTTCCCCATTCTTGTTGCCATTATTGGCCTTAGTCACAAAGATGGTTGTCACAAGCTAGCTTTGACACCTCTGCTGCTCTCAGTTCAAAGAGATCCACCTCCTCCAGGTCTGACTTTTGTGGAATTGCTCCCGGTTTCCACAGTTTGAGGCAGACAGTGTTGTTTTATAGTTTTAAAATTGATTGGGAGGAGGAAGAGAAGAAGGGAAGAAAACAGAAAGGCAGAGGGGGAGGAGACAGGCAGTACAACAGGCAGTGTAGACTATTGCCTAGCTTTATTTAACGGGTGCTTTCAATGGCTGGGAAATGACACCAGAAATTTCACAAAGGCAGAATATGTGTTTCAATGTATAATTATATGCTTACAATGTAGTGATACGGATAATTACGGCCATTATAAAAAAATCCTCTCTTTTTCTTTTGTATTACAGCTATTTCATAGATCATAAAGTATTATCCACTACACGATTTGGAAATTACTTGTTTGTTGCTGTTGTTTGTTTTGTTTTGCTTTTTGTTTGTTTTTCATCAGTTACTACAGGTCATCACTGCCTATTTTTTAGGAACAACTCACTAGCAAATAATACAAATGAAGACAAAAACAATCCTACACCAGATCTGCTGCACTTACTGACCATGATCACAACTGCAGTCCCGGGACAGGCAAATGCTAGCCCAAACGACTGTCAAGATCTGGCCCGGTACACAGCGTTTTTTTCAGTAAGTGGCAATCTCTCATCTCATCCACGTGGACATTTTGTGAAGCAAAGTCCTAAATTTCAAACCTTGTAGCTTGCACATATGTTCCTACCACCCACCAGGGGCTTGTAAGATTCCAGTTAGAACAGGCACTCTTGATTTTGCTTGCCTTGTACTGGGAGATATGTGAGAGTGCTTGTTTATGTGAGATTTGGGAGAACAAAGGCTAATTAAATCCCACCCTTCCAATAGGATATATATTTTTTCAACCCTGAAGCAAATTTTCTATGTCTGTGTGTTTTGGCTTTTAAACTCAATAGCCTGCAGGCACCAGCCACGTCAGCAAAGAAATGGAAAGCTCATTATTACACTATTAGAAGGTTTAAATCTTAAAACCAGAGACTATAACAACAGCAAATGGGATATCAAAGGCATGCTCTTCTACTTGCTCTTTTCACTGAATTCAGGCCAGAGGGATGCTGTGAAGGGTGTTTTGCTGTGCCTGCACACTCTCCAACCATCACAGTACATTGAGGGTATGATTTTTTTATTTTTTATTTTTCAGTGCTATTATTGCAGATTTTTATTTGTCCAGATAAACCGAATAAAAGCAGATAGGGTGAATTCTGGAGGTAAAGAAGTGCTGTTGGGTCATGTGAATGAGCGTTCATTCCCTGCCCAGTCTTGCTCTGAGCAGTGCCTCTGTGATGACTGTGCCACGTGAGTTTCACAGGGCAGTTACCTCTGCTCTATAACTGGCCCACAGGTTACAGCATGCATTTTACCACCACCACCAACAAAAAAATATTGTGTATTTTGGGCAGTTGCAAGCCATTTAGGCTATTCTGTATGTATGGCACTTGAAAAAAAATGTTCCCTCCTTCTGCCCTGAGCTTCCTATTTTCCTCACTGGTCTCTCTGGACTTGTTACCCTGCTGCTCTCTATCATTTTTTTTCCACAATCCCCAACCTCAATACTTGCACTACTTGAAGCTTTTCCCCACAGACCTTATTTTCTAAATATTCTATTATTTTTGTGACTTTCTGGGACATTTCCCATTTCCAGAGCATCCTTCAGAAGACCGTACCAGGCTGATTCAAAACAGAGTGATCTAAATACAACCTGGTTGTACAGGACATGCATTTCCAGTGCATTGCCCAGTCATTTTAATCCTGTAGCATCCTTTCCTGTGCTCAGGCAGGGGCTGTGCACAGCCCTGGTTTGCACCCATGTGAGTGTGGTGCTTACCCCAGGGTACGCAGGTCGCAGAGTCAGACAGGGAGTGCTATTTCTGGAGGATACTGCCACCAAAAGCAAAATTTCTCTGTCACGAAACTGTTTCTACATAAGCAAAGATTTTAAGGCTTCATCTGCACATATATCCTAGGGAGGAAGTCTGCTGTACCTTGTACTGTTGGTTCCCTAAGGGGAAAAAAATCTGCTTGGAGCAGGTCCTTCGGGGGATTTGAAGCTCCCTGGAGGAATGTGTCCCTGAGCCAACAGCGTCAGGTGCAGCTGATCCCAGTAAAGCCCGGGGCTTGTGAGGGGCTGGGTTGGTTGACAAGGGTGGAAGGATTTCAGGATAGAAGCCAAGAGCAGGCAGGCTGCAGGCTGACAGCACTGTATACTTCAGAGGAGTATACTGATGCTGTACCTAAAAGCAAACCCTAGAGAGCAAAGCTGGCTGGTGTAGCTTGCAAAGTCCTGCTGCGTGGTCTCGGCAAGTCACAAGTGCGAAACATGGTCAGTACATAGGACATCTCTACATGAAACATCAGCAACAGTCCCAGCAACTTTGATTTCTGAGACATGGTATAAAAATTTTTCAGTCCTAGTGAAAGAGGCTGTGAGTCAAGGTATTGCCTCCCAGGGTTTGTTTCTAACCCTGTGGATATTTTTGGGAATTGCCAGGTGCCCTCCTGAAGTTTCCAGTTTAGGTTTAGGTCTGATGGGACCAGAGGCACTAGCTGGTGTCTGAGCCTACACAGAGGGTACAGTGATGGATAGTTAAAAATGAAACTTGCTGATACCAAATAGCATAGAGATTTTGCATCATCTGTTAAATACCAGAAATTAATTTGATTTTCACTTCCACCCCACCACTGGAAGACAGTTACATCTAAACCTTCAGCCCACAGCAGTCTTGGTGGGCAGGCCCTGTGTAATTCATGCAGAACCAAGGTGGGAGGATGATCATTTCCACTCTCTGTAGGCTGACAAACAAAAAGCTTTGGATGGCTTTAATGGGCCCTGATGAGACACAAGAACAGCATCAATTTCAGCTGTGTCTGAGTGCTTCAGCACAGACACAACACTGAATTGATGGCAAAAGTGTGTGGCAGCAGTTACTGCCAGGAGAGTTGTTCTGGGAGGAAACACACAAAAATCATTTAACTCCCTCCCTTACTGCTCTAAGTTAATTTGGACATGCTATATTCCCAGCACAATTATAAATTTAAAAATAAGCACAGCCAGGGCTTTAGCTGGAGAAGGACCGCATTAGTGCCACACAAAAGGCTGGAGTGTAGTTTACAAAAAGCTGCTTTTTAAATCGTATGCCTACAATCTATTCTTTCTGGAACAAAATATGGTACTTCCAGCCTACAATATGAAGTGAGTCATAATATTGCCATTCTGCTCCCAGCATAATTGGAGCATACCTATGGTATGAAGTGGGAGAAATATTTGGCCAAGAAGAAAGCTCCAGAATTTTATGTACTGTCAAGACATGCTTAATAAATAGAGAGTATTATTTTCATATTGCGTAATTCAGACTTTGCTCATTCTGGGGTTGTTTCAGCAAAACATGTAAGTGCGTGCTTATCTTTAATTAGTGTTTAAGCCAAGATGACTATTAACATACTTATGGGAAGACCCTAGGGGTCAGGCTTCCTGATGTATATGGAGGCAAACATATGCTTGCACCTGCATGGGGGCTGAATGAAGCCTCGCAGGTAGGTGCAGAGAGTGGGTGTTAGTGGCAGAAAGCACATATGCATGCCATGGTCTGTGGTCCTTCATCCTGTGCTTGTGCTGTTTCCCTCAGGACAGACTTCAGTGGTCTCCTGAGATCAGTCATGTGAGCACAGAGTCAGCTGGGAAGACTTTGGAGCAGGGTATGAAATTCTCATTGTGACGATGTTCTCCAGAATGACAGCAGGCACGTTGCCTTCAGCAGACCAGATTTCATTCCCTGTGTGTGAACAGATTCCGAGAGGAATGATCATGTTGCCTATGGCCAACTGTGAAACGTTTTGGCAAAGGAACCAGAGCTTGAACTTGAACTCCTTCAGGTGAAAAGCAAACACAGGAGCAAGCTGTGTGCATATGATATGGCAAGTGAGGCAGCTTGTGGGGTAAGCTTTGGTCCACGACACCGACGATTTGGCCTTGATTCCTGCCCTGCAGCTGTGTGACTTTCTCGACGTCAGTTTGAGTTTTGACCAAACAGCCCAGAAAAGTCTCTTGCTCTTGGTGATGAGAGCTCACAGAATCATAGCACCAGTGAACATTTGAACCCTCCAGAGTGTGAAGTAATAATGGCCAGCTGGTGCCATCTCAGTTGGGAAAGCAGTTAGCAAACGGCTAAGATATGACAATTAAATCTGGTTTATACCACACCAGAGAGGACTGGTTTGGATTGGCTTTCAGAGGATTTCAGAACAAAGAAGTTTCTCAAAATCTCTGCCCCTTCTGAACAGCAACATTCCTTTGTACCAGCAGGATCTTTGGACTTCGAGTTTGGGAACAGATTCTGGAAAACAGACGGGGATCCACTGCTGAGATCCTCTGGTCAAACCAAGGTGACAAAACTGACAGAAAAAATGTATGTCCTCTTGTAATCACAGGAAAACACTGGAGGCAAGTTAATTTGATCCCATTCATCATTTCATCATCATAAGCTTACAATTCCCTGTGTAATTCTTTAACAAGGTGAAACAATAGTTTTGAGAGAGTAGTCTCAGGGCTGTATCCTTCTGAACAGCCTGCCAGCCTGTGTGGCCATGTCTGCCTTGTCCTCCGGGTTTGCTCACCTCCAAGAACCTGTTTCCTTACCTGAGGGTATGTGGATGATGGCAAACGGCAGCAACAGTGAGTTTGTTCTAGCAAATTTGCTTTCCTTCGTATAAACATTTTTCTCTGGATTTTATTTCCGCCCCTGTTCCTTTGGATGTATTGATCTCCGTAGGCTTGCGTCTTCCTACTTTAAGATCTGTTTTCTTTTAAAGCCAGCTACGTGTCTGGGAAATATACACTCTGGTGTTCCAAGAGGGCAGAGGGAGGTATTTCTAGAAATAGCAAGATGACAAACAAATAGAGAGAAATTCTGGTCTTGGCTACCTTACTGTAAACTCAGCCCATGGATCTTTTTTCAGAACTGAGGTTTCCCATCTGTCAATGGATGGCTATAAGTCCCAGCAGATGTTGAAGAGACATCTGGAGTGTATCCCTTGCACTCCCAGTGTCAGTGAGCATCACCCAGTTGCAATATACTTTTGCTGACCTAGGGGAATTTGTGGTCTTCCCTCCAAACAAATGGGTGGTTGCAAAAATTGCGGTATGTCTGACATCCTCTCCTACAGTTACTAAGAGTCTCTGATACCGAGACTCTGGCTTAGCACTTGTCTTTCCATAGCCAAATTTAATGAGCATCTAAATTAGCCATTTTATAAACTAATGGGGTGGGTGCTGAGGAATGGGCTCTCTGCCATGCTGCGACAAGACCATTAGCAACGGGGAAATTGGGAACCTTCAGCATGCAGGAAGCTGAATGAGTGGATTTGAACCTCTTTGGAATGAAAATGAGGGCAGGGGATTTTCCAAGGAACCCAATGTATTTTTCAAAACTCGTCAATTGAATTTGAACAGGCTCTCCAGCTGCCTTCAAAATCTTCAACCTCAGTTTTGAAGGTGAGAAAGAGGAAATTTTCCATCCTCCTACATCTGGTCACAGCCCAAGGTGCCCAGTCAAGGGGGGAAAGTCTTCCAGCCAGCCACATTTTTCTGAAACAACTCAATTGTACAGAGTGAAAGCCAAGGCCCAGCTTTGTTCTGGGCTTTGCATGTGTTTTCAAGTCAGTGTTTATTTTGCCTGATCTGCCCTGACTCTCTGGTTCCTGTTAGTGTTCTCTCCTATTGTTGCTGGTGAACTCTGGCCCTTACCGGGATTTATGGTGTAGTTGCCTTTGTCTGAGGAGGTAAAGGGGAGATTTTCCAATACTGGAGTGCCAGGACAAAAGCAAGGGCAGAACGTTTTTGCTTTTCCATCCCATTCTACCCCTTTTATCTCCTGCTTCCTCTCCTCTGGGCTGTTTTTCATCAGCAGCTGCCCTGCCTCTTGTGGTTGCTCTTTGCCCCCTGTCCCTTGTAGAGGCATGGAGCTGCCAAGCCTCTGCCCTGTGCCAAGATGCCATATATGTTCCTCTGCTGGCCAACCTCTTTCACATCTGTACATAGTATTAAAAAAGGTGGAGGGCAATAAATCTCATTTACAACCTCCTATAACTAACGGGTTGCATCCCTGAGATGGTGAATGGCTTTAGGACTTGTCTTTGTTTAGCAACATGTATCTGTGCAAATGATTTGGAAGAAAATTCCCTAAAGCAGAAACTACAGACACTTCTCTAACTGTTTCTGTAAATTAATATAGCAAAGAAAGTAAGTCAGGAAAAAAAAATCCCCAAATATGGCTTCTTTGTAGTCTGGTAAGTCTTTGACAAAAATAATTTTTCACCCTTATTAATACATGAGCATTTCCTTCCGTCTCCTGAAAATAAATAAGGTGAAAATTTATACTTGTTCCTGAAAAATTATCTGTTGTGTGTCAGAAATCCCTTCATTCTAATTTCCTTGGAGCTTAGTAGTTTGCACAGAAATGCATTAAGGAAATTATCTGCTTTTTTCACTTATTTTATCTATCTGCTTTTTTCACTTATTTTATCGATCTGCTTATTGGCCTTCTATTACATGCGACACATTTGTTCACTTCAAGGGTTTCCTGGCTTAGATTTGCTTTGACCCAGCTCTGTGAGTCTGCCCAAGCCAGACGAATCCAGCAGTTTGTGTGAGCATAGCTAACTTTGAAAACGATTGCTTAAGAATCTATTATTTCCTCTGTATTCAATATCAAAATGTGTTTACTACAGTTTCGTCATACTGAAGTTCATCAGACAAAAAGCTGTGTAGTACGACAATAGGCATAAATATTTACAACTAACAGAGCCTATCTAATTTTAGATACCTACACCCTCCACACCCACTGGGAAATGAAACCAGGCTCTTCCAGGATATGCTCCCAGCTCTCCTCAAGAAGCAGATGCATTAGGCACTGTCGGTAGTGCCTTCTCATTGCCTCTGATGGCTCTGTTTCTACTCTTGCCTGGCAGCTCACAGCTGGAGGATGTTAAAAGGGTACGATAGCTGAAATTTAGTGGTCTTCAGACACCCAAATTGAACTTCTTTAGGTCAGATGTAATTCATTGTAAGAAACAGGATTTTGAGCCCTCCGCTGAGAAGCTCCTGGGAAGGACAAGGCACTTGAGCTTCTGGTTGATGGAGTGAATCCTTTCTATTGAATAGCAGTGGCTTTGTTTGTTAACATGAGAGGTAATAGAAATGCAGTTATATGGGGAGATCCAGAAAGTAGCCCTACAGTAAGAGAACTCGGAAGTTGGAGTATAGGTTGTATTTCAAGCTCAGACTAATTGTACTCAGCCCAATTTCCCTGACTATGGTGGTGTTCTTCCTAGTTTATTCAGGCATAAGCTCCAAATCAGGTCCTGTATTTCCTGCATAATCTATAAGCAGTGTCACTAGAACATGGCTACAGACATTTCCCCCCACATCCACTAGGCATCACCACTGAGGTCCTTGACCCAGTGTCACAGGCTCTGGGTACCACTCACAGTAGCAAGATATGAAGGAAGATGTGCTTTGAAAACCTTTGAAAGCACTTAGACTAACTTGTTTCTTCTGGAAATCAAACCTATGTGGTCTTATTAATTAGAATGTAGATTTATTAGACAGTAATGTGATGACAAAATTCATTGAAGGAGAAGAGAAAAAAAATCTTTAGGGAGCATATACTAGAAAGATTAAAGACACTGTGAGAGAAAAACAGTTCTGTTTTCTCTTTTCCAGAGCACTTGCCTTGTGCTGTCATTATGTTTGCCAAGGCTTGCAAGGATTGCCAACCTCTCCCTGCAGCCATCGCATCTCTTTATATTGAGAGAGGATAAAACCACACCTGAGCTCACACTATTTCAGGCATTTTCCTTGGAAATTTTTGTCTCTGTTGCACAAACATTTCATTTAGAGGAAGTGGGTGGAAATCTGCCTTTGGATAATAATGGTTGTGATACAATAACTGTAAAATGGATAATAACAGTAACCGACTAGTACTGGCCAGGGGGCTGATAATTCAACTTTGCGGCAACTTCTGAGGTTTTACTATTTGTTTTCATTTTACAGTGGAATGAAAACAAAACCTTCACGTATTATGTTTTCAATTTAGGTCTTTCTTGCTGCACTGTCAGAAATAACTAGAGTGCCCTGGACCTCAAGAATTTGTCCTTCTAAGTATTTAAAAAATGCTTCAACTTCCATGAATCAGCATTTTTCCTGGTGGGATAGTTCATCGAAAATGCTCTGGCCAGAACTTTTGCTAACCCTAAAAGTTCAAAATCATGTCTAATGCCCCAAAACATAGTTGTTACAAATAACTTGTTTTATGGTTTATAGATTGTTTCTGGACTGTCTTCTCTTAAGTATACCTTTTCCCTCTGTCCTCTAAGGATGTACATCCGTTTCCCACCCTCCTCCACTTCTTTTCTCCCATTTTCTTGGGCTTTTCTTGTTTCTCATGCAGCTTCTGGGCTCTTTTGACCTTTCCTAGGTTACACACAAGAAGCTATGCTGAGATACTGTTTTTATGGTATGCTGTGGCAGGGACTTGCCAGGAAAGAGGTCTGGACGGTCTCTGCAACAGATAGTGGTCACTGCAGGGTGGTCCCACTACCTTCCTGCAAATCCCTGTCTGGCTGCTCTTTGGTTTTCATTCTTCTCAGATGGCATTTTCCATCAGGCAGAGCTGACATCCGTGAGAAGGCAGAAACATCTGCTGTTATGCCCTGGCTGGCTGCCGCCCTCACCAGCTCGGCAGTGCTTGAGGAAATCCGAAGAGCCACACGGTAATAATTATCACTAAGTGCTTGTGGGGCAGCCGCTATGTGTGCAATGTCTGTGGTTTGGGTTTGGACCCAGCTGGCTCAGGGATGGCTCTGCAGGACCTATACCTAGTTCTGGCCAGCCCCATGCTCTGTGCTGCGCCTAGGCATGCTTTGGAAAAACAAATTGTCTTTCTTCTTTTCTAACACTTCAGGTGGGAAAAAAAAAAAGCAGAGTGGAAAATAAATATCCAGGAAAGAAAATGCATCCATTCATTCTGAAAGATGGAGGGAACAGCAGAAAGGGGATCAAGAGCTGGAATGACTTCATGTGATGAAAGGTGAAAGGTGATTCTCCAGTCTTTGTATGAATTGTCACCATGGAATAGTGTGAATGTTATCACCCAGGGACAAGGTTCCCCTGTGTCCTCAGGAATTTCCACCCTGTTAGGCCTAGTCTCAAGACACCATTTTCCTTGCAAAATTCTCACAAGAGTTGTTCTTTAATGTCTTGTGTTCGTATATTTAAATAGAGAACAGGGGGAGGGAAACCCAGTTGGGAGCACCATATGGAGACAACACAAGTTATTCCTGTTCTACTATTTTCTCGGCATAGATTTCCTCTGTCAAACAATACTTCAGATTCAGGACCTCGTTCTGCATTCACGCTCCCCATCACTTCTTACTTCCTTGGGAGCACTGGGAGGGACTTATGGTATTGCTACAAGCAGCTCTTTACAGGAAAAGAAATTAATTGGGCAATATGCTTCAAATAATAGAAGAATGAATTATTTCAACATTTTAGCAGTTTCCCCGGAGGGAGAATAGAGGGAGGAAAATGCACTTAACACTCTAAAATATTAAAATAACAAGAACCACAACAACTTCACCCCTCTGGACTTCAACCAAACTGAATGATTTAGGTAAATTCTCAGCAGATCTCCAAGTGGTACACCATCAGAGAATATTTCTATGCATGGCAAGGGAAATTCTCTATATTAATGATATAATGAACTGCATCAGCTAATCTGGAGTTCTTCAGTAAGGCCTGGTTTCTGGCAGAGTAGCTGAATATTTTTCGAAATATGAACTCCCCCTTTAATATCAAGTTTGATCCTGTTTTCATGGATGATATTAATGGAAAATTGCTTTCTTGAAGCTGTATTTCATATATATATATTTAATGAGAGATGTTACTCCCTTGTACTCCTGGAATAGGCTTAAGATATTCACAGCAGTAACTAAAAGGCAATGAGATGAAGGGAATTGTACTTGATTTTTGAGATTTACAGGTTGCACACACAGAACAAAGCAAAGCAACACTCTTTCTACAAGTTTAAATACAGTATACAAATACCCTCCTCGATTTTGTTCATGCTCTCACTGAAAATTTTAATGGCAAATTTGCAGAGAACAAAAAGCAGACTAAACTGAAAAAAAAATACAGACAATTCTGTGGCATCCTTTGTGTTTTGATATAGTGGTAAAGGTATACATGTAGTTCTAGCTAACTAAAAATAAAGATGCGATTACAAAATACCTATCTGTGTAGGCAGATCCTGAACCCTCATTGAAGTTTGTGTGCCCATAAGGAGCAATTTGGGAGCGGGATCATAGAACTGACCCTATCAATAGCTGTGCTGTTGTCCGACTTGAATGGACAACATGAAGCCCTTGGGTTCTTCTTCGCCTACTTCTGCAAGCCATTGCTTGAACTGTATAGAAAAAAATAGACGGTCTCAGGAGGCGTATTTCAGTGTAAAGAGTTTGTTCCAGGGCTGAGTTTCCCCAGCGGAAACACGTCACCTTTTAAATGAAAAATCAGGTCTCTGCGTTTCTGCTGCTTGTTGCCATTGCAGTGGTGCTGCTCACAGAATGGGTCTCAAGCAATCGGGCCCCAGAGTTAGAAAAGGACCTTGAGTCTACACCTAGTTATTGGAGGAAAACACACGGAGGTAAGCCAGCCAGTCCTGAACCAGAGCAGGGGAGGCTGCTCAGAAATAGAGAGCGTCCGAGATGGGAAGGGTCTGGCCTTTGAGGACGGAGCTGCTCACAGCAGCTGGATGGCTGCCCGCTCTGGAACTGCAGCATGGGACAGTTTATGAACTTAAAGCACATTTTCCAACCTTATGGGATTTTCCTTATGATCTGTTCTCAGCAAAGCAGCGTTATTATTGTAAATAGATGCTCTTTTTGTCCCGTCTCCCAGGGGATAAAAATTCATGTTATGTTTGAAAATGTATGTTTTTCCCACTCGTTGCTGAAGCAGTTCCTTTCCACAAGGTCTGCAGAAAGCCGAGCATTAGCAGATACTGTTAATATCATTACTTCAAAGTTCTAGCTGAATGTCTTTGCCAGAGAGTCTTTAATAAAAGACGTGGCCTCCGTCCCCTCAGATTTGCAGGGGTTGGAAACGAGTTTCAGTGAGTCATCTCAGGCGTCCTCCTGCATTGTGGCAGGACCTTTCTGTCCAGCCCCTCTGCTCTTAACTCTTTCAGATGCCTGACTGCTGGCTCCTGTGCTCGTCGCTGGGACTGTTGTTTCCACGATACACTTATGTACTGCCCTGAACCAGGAGCGAGGATCCAGCACTGTGGTGCTGTTCCCACTCCTGCTCCCAAGCCATCACCCTCTTGCCTGTGCCACTATGTTTGGGAATATTTTTACAGCTGCCTCCCTCCTTCCTTTGGGAGGTTTTTCAGCTCTTTTTTTCCCCAGTGCTTCTCCTGTTGGTGAATGAGTTTTCCAGGCTTCTCTTCCCTTGAGGCTGGTTGGCATGTTGTATATTTACGGAGTGTGCCAGCTCCCGAGGCAGAAAGGCAACCCTGGGGCAACTCAATTTTTGGTGTGCTGGACCTACCCTAAGTTTGGGGAACTGTGCCAGCTGTCACATGGTCCTCATGCCTTCTCCTTTCCTGGGATCAACACTTCGTGGCTTCAGGGACTAGCTGAGGGCACCACCCCCCAGCAAGAGCCACGGGTTGCAGATGGTTGCTGTTCCCCCAGCACCCTTCCAAGCCATCTTGAATACTCATATAATGACTCTCTTTGCCTTTAGTGATGTCTCTTTAAGAAGAGGTTATTGGTTTTGGTCATAAATCTATGAGTATGTATGCAGCAGAGCAAGTATTCAGGAAAAGCCATCACTGCATAATGAGATCTGCATCCATCTCAGCCAAAGGTGATAGCAGCCACAGAGTTGGACTGTGCCATCAGGTCCTCCTTCATGCTATGCTCACCTGGCTGTGTCTCTGGGATTGCTGAGCCATGATGGATGGTGCTTGGGATTGCAATGAGGTGTAATGATTCATTCTCAGCTTTGGGAGAGCTTTCCTGTCCACCTGGGCACATGGGAAAGTCATTGGCTGATTAACAGCACTTGAGCATTTTAGCACATGGACAAGTTGCACATGAGGTCTAATCCCTGCATTCAGCTGAGGCTGCTGATAGCATGGCTTGTCTTGGGTGAAAGACTTCTGCATTTGACTAATGTTTGGCAATAAATAGGGTAAATTCACCTTTTTAAATTATTTTTTAAGGTTTTATTTATTAGAAATTATTTCAAAACACATTTTCCAAGATATTATGTGGGGAAAAAAAGGAGAGGTGAATACCCCATCACACATCCAGTCTAGTGTTCACCCTGATCTCAGTGGTTCTTGGACAAAACCTGAGGTGACAATTTACAAAGCTTTCATTCCTCCGTATCTTATTCCTTGACTGGAAAAGACTCATAGCTTGAGATACAAGAACATTATATCTGACAGGAGACTGGTGAGTGAGTGAATGATCACCCTTAAAAGAAGACTAGAAATACAGTAACTTGGATTTTTTTCATTGCAAAGATAAATAATAATTTGACAGGAGATGTCATTATTGTTTAATGACTTTGTCTGAACAGAACAATTGAAGGAAATATGTTTGCTCTTCCTCATCCCTTGCCATTTCCATGATGTCATTAGGTTTGGCCCTAACAATTGGAAAGTTAGAACATAGGAAAGGCACTACCTGTAGGGTGAAATGTACACAATGATGCACGGTAGCAATGATTTGTATCATTAGCACAGAGATCTGTATCAAGGTTTATCAAGAGAACAGATAATGAAAAGGAAGCTTTGGTAAAGGCATTGCATGGACTTACTAAGAAGCTAAGCCATTGTAACTGCGACTCGTTTAGTCGCACACTTGCACATCCTGCAGAAATGAAGAAGTTTGTACTTGTCTAGGAACTTTGTATAGGTGTTCTTGCTAAGTTTTTTGTTTGTTTGCATGTTTTTTCCTTCATGTGGAGCATCTGCTGTTGAAAAGCATCTGCCTGGTTGTCAGTGTGTGCCTGGTATGGCAACACCTGCACGTGGTTTTGATCCCTGTGGAGGATGGCTGGCCACATGTACTGAGTAAATTATTCTTATTAAGATAGTGGATGTGATTTTTAGTTTAGTTTAGTGGATGTGTTTTTTTAGTTTAGCTGTAGAGTCCTCCTTCAAGAGCCAGGGTCCACAGTTTCAGACTTGGTTTTCTCAGCTTATGTTACCTCCTGCAATGTTTCACCCTTAAGAAGGGGAGGAAAAGACTAAGACTGTCTTCCAGTGGTGGAGAAAAGTGTCACTTTTTCATCACTCCCACTGTTAAACCTTTTTCTGCTCCAGACAACCCCCTCCATGTCTCCTCTCAGCAGTCCATTGCTGCATTCACAAAATTTCAAAATCTGTTTGCCCATCTGTATATCAGAAGAATCATTCCAAAAAGTCCCTAATGTAGCACTGAGCAGCGTAAGATAATTTGCCTTTCATCAGACCACATTTGGGTCTTATCCTGACCTCTAACAGAGGATGGTGTCAGCTCACATTTATTACCTCTTACAGAAGTCTTATTTTTCAAGCAGCTAATGATAGCACTCAATCTCCCTGATATCAGGTCCAAACTCCCTTTTTGGAAACCTTGTTAGAATTTCCCCTCTGTAGCTTTCATGTGGTGATAAATTCCTTGGGTTAGTCACATGCCATAAAAATAAGTATTTCTTTTTATGCCGTTTGACTCTCTCATCTTTCCAATGCATTTCCAACCGTGGCTGCCCCTAGAAAAGCTATCATTCTACCTCTGAACCATCAAGACACTCAAATGGTCTAACTTACTCCCCTCTTAGTATTCTTTGTGTTTCCTATTGCCCTTGAAACACCACAGATCTAATAAGAAATGGTAGACAGAGGGGTTTAGGCGGAATTTGGGCTGGATAAATCTGGATAAAGTAACATGGCTGCTTCATCTACTTCTCTAATTCCTGGCACTATCCTTCCTGATGTGCGTTATAGTTTGTTTATTTTCTATGTTTAGCATTTTGACTAAATGTAATTTGCTCCTGGGCTGTGAGTTCAGTCTGGGGTGATAAACAAGATGCGCTTGGGTACGGGAGGGATGGGCATGGAGCTCTTTTGTGTCTCTCGTAGCATAAAGCTTTTGCCTGTGTAAAATCAAGACATTAATAGCAATAGCACAAAGAGAAGCTGTATGGCAGAGGCAGAGGCTAAGGTAGGAAGCAGCTCAAGTGCTGCACACTCCTACCCAGCCACAGCTGCGTTTCAGTAGTGCCAGGGGACAATGGGAACATCGCCACTCTGTCACTGCTGCAGAAACGATCTGCCTTCAATAAATAGTACCACAGAGCATGCACACACCTCTGTCTGCATGGGCTTCAAGTGGCCTGTGCACCCTCAGGACAATACAGGGATGTGTGTGAGGAAGAGAGATATGAGCGATAGTCATCTCAGCTCTTCACATGCTGTAAAACACCTTCAGGAGGAAAAAGTCTTAAGACGCTTGAGTGTGTACGCAGGGCCTGTTTCATTTGAATGTGCAATAACCATGGTCATTCAGGTAAAAAGCACCACTTGGGTATATAAAGACTATCTAGGCTTCCTGGATGTGAAAAAATCATGACGATTATTGGATCTCCTCTAGCTTATGTGACACAGGACAGAGAATTAAACCTTCTGTGGGGAGCCTAAGTGTAAGTGGTTTTATAAAATTTATCTTCCTAAAAAGGCAGCCAGGAAAACCTTTGATTGCACTGGTGGCTTTCTGTTGTGTCAAATCTTGAATGTGTTATTGAGACCTTTGTTTTACTGTGGATGATACAGTGAAGATTGGCAGAGAAGTCCTTTTAGCTACTGAGAGGCAAAATGAACGTATCTGTTCTGTGGCTGTTAGTCTGAAAAGCCAGATCTTAAAAGAGAGTCAGTGCTTTCCTGTCTCCGATAACGTTCAAGTCTGTTTGATCAAAACTGGATGAACATTAAAAGGAAAAAAAACACTGCAAACATCCATGCAAATAAACATCACAGCTCGCTCTCAGTGCTATTTATAGCTGTTTCAGTTTAATGACCCCAAACATCACATGAAACATCTAATGTGCTACCAAGACTGTTTATAACAGACAACTGTCTCAAGAACATGGTAGTGTGAAGACTCCCACGGCAGCACCCGTGCAGAAATTGCAAATCTCCTTGGGTAGCCTCATCCTGTCTACTAATCCTGTTTAGTAAAGATTCGACAGGGGAAAAAAGTAATGGGATGGGGTTTAGGTCATTGCTCACACACCCTGACAGACAAAGACAGGTTGAAACCAGTGTGCCCATGTAAAGCATCAGCAATCAATAATAACTCGCACATCCAAAGCATGGACAGATGTGCTGTTGTGCCTACAGCTGGAGAAGTTTGGGGTGTTCCAGCACCCATCTGGTTTCTGCTCTGTCTCAGCTGCTGGTTCCTCCCCCGTGGGGAGAGGCTGCACGGCGAGGCTGCTCACGGTGCCAGGGTGGTCCCAGTTTCCCTTGGGTGCTGCTGCCTGCACCAGAACTGAAGGTGCCTGCTTACAGCCCACTGCAAGCCACTCTCTTTCACGGGAGGACAGGAGCAGCAGTGATTTGTGTCAGTGCTGTGGCATGTGGGCAGCATATAATGGTTTTATGGATTTGCATAGGCACATGCTGACTCTTCTGGGCAAGAGTGATAGTACTGTTCCTATGCTAGTAAAAATGCTGGAGCAAAACTCTCTCCCTTGCCATGTGCCTTTGCTGGACAGCAAGGGTGCGTTCTCTGCTCTGCAACACCAGAGAGAGCTTCAGCCCCCTTCAGTGCTCAGTCAGCCCCACTAGTTTGAAGAGTGCACACTAAAGTACAAAGAGCCTGTCTCCTAACAGTAATTAATAGTTGTTTTCTTCTATATTGCTTTTAATTTACGGAGCTTCAGTCATGGCTGAACTATTCTGTATGCTATTCATTAGCTGATCACATGCCACTGCTAATTTTTTTCAAATGGATTCACTATTTATAAATGTTCGTTGGTTTGTGCCGACACATGAGGGAAGGAGGGACATATTTATGCCATCTACTTCAAGTCTCTAGTGCAGATGTTTGCAGCTCTCCTTCAGAGGGGCTGACCTCTCTCTCGTTCACTGGAGTTACACCTTTGGTTCCTAAAGCTATTTGTCTGGCATTCACCTGTGTGCAGTCCCTAAACTAGATGGTTTGAGACGTCCTGCCTTCTTCTCCTTAGACTAACCATCAAGTGAGTCCATTCACTTTTGGTTGCAGAGTGGGCTGAGTTAGGCACATGGGTTGGTACAGCTCCCCAGTCAACTGAGGGTTTGCATATAGAAAAACAAATGCACTTTTGAGTATAAATTTTGGGGTGAATACATTTCATGCTAAAAATTGCTGGCTTTTTAAAGTTCATGAGTATCAAACAAGATGCTCAGTGGCTGCCTAAGTAAAAAAGATGACACATCTCCCCTCTGCCTTCCACAGAATGACCCTGTTCATTTTGGCACTATCAAACCAGCTCGGCTAGTAATTGATTGATTTTTTGCTACAACCTCAGCCCTAATTAAACATTTATAATTTCATATAGTTAGACACAATACAAGTCACCCTGGCTGAGAGACCTTTGCTCACGGAAAAACGGTGTTTGATGTTGGAAAGACAGAATGGAAGCATGTTAAAGCATCTACTCACTATCCAAACAGTCCCTATTGTTACAGCTATGGCTAGTAATATCCTGTTTGTCACTGGGATTGCACTTTGGTTCGCCTGCCCTAGAAACAGCCATTTACCTTGTGGCTAAACCCTTTCGGTGTGGGACTTGGATTTTCACCAAAGGTAAGGAAACCTAACTCAGGGTTCTGGCCTCCAGCAAAACCTCTTCAAAATGCCTCGAGAAATAAACAGAATCATAAACTTCCCCGCATCCAACAAAAGAGCCCAGTTTCATATCCAAATAACAAGTTCGCCTTCCCCATCTGTCTGGCATTACCTCTGACCCTGCTCTATATCCATCACATCCCAGCCCTGGCAACGGGCCCTGAACAAATTCATTTTTGTGGACTGTGGGTGAAATCTGTGGCAGAATATTAGTGGTGTGGAGTTAATAATTGGTTTGGACTTTTGTACAGTGCAGCTGCATACATGGTGAAACGCCAACAGCCTTTCGTCCCAGGCAGTGCCGTATCCAAGCCCTGTGAGCTGTCTGCAGGAAGCCTGTTCCTTCCCTGGGTGAAAAATCCACGCATTGCCTTTGATTTTCTTAGAGGCAGGGCGAGTCCAAATTTTATAAAGTGGCTTCAAGCCCTCTCATGTGCAAGGCTAAGTGCCATACAGACATAATACCAGTTGGAGGTCAGCCCTTTGAAACGCCAGTTGCTTCTTCAGGGACACCTTGTTTGTGTGCTTATCTGCTTTGTGCTGTTGAAAAGCTGCCCCAGGTCTGCGGCTGACAAGATGCAACAGAGCAGGGCAAGTAGATGCAGCTGGTGCTGTGGGGCGGTGAACGGTTAACGCCTTGGCCATGACAGCGGTGCATCTGGAGCTCTTCCCAATTCTGGGCTGGATAGCATCACTGTCTCCCCCGAGTCGCTGGAGTCGCGGCAGTGAGAAACTGCTCTGAGATCACAATTGGAATCCTCAGTTTTTAATGCCTCCCCCCCCACCACCACTACTTTTTCCATTAGAAAGAAGGAAATTTGTAAATGCTGTGGGACTCACAACCAGGCTGTGACCCGGTGAGGCAAGACGAAACACTTGCTAACACACCACTGCTGCTAATAATGCCTGGGTGAAAAACCTTCAATGGAAAGTGCAGCTTTGCAAAAAAAAATGCTGCAATTAATTGCCTATGAGCATTTTCAACACAGACCAGCTGAAATTGGTTTCATCTTGTTTGGGTAGGTCAAAATGGTTGGTTTTGACAGGGGCAGGGGCAGGGGCAGGGGCAGGGGCAGGGGCAGACAAAGCCATGTGGCAAGGTAAATTTCAATGTGATTTTCCAGAGCTTCAACCACCCTCCAGGATCTACCCACATGCAAAATCTTTCTGCGTGCCATGGTGGTAGTGCCATGCCCATGTTACCACCATGCCACCTCTCCTTGTGGCCATGGGCTGGCACGTCAGAGGGGTAGAAGGTCCATTGCCACAGAGTATCCTAAAAGCTGTGAGCTTAGAGGTAAGTCTGAGCCCAAGTGAGCTCTTTCCTCTCAGTATACACAGTATATTAAAGTATTTTAATGGGTTATGTTATATTTTATGCCACATAATGTCTTTATGTTATATGAGTGAGGGTTTTTTTTTCTGGCACTCTGCTCCAGAAGCCTATTCTATTCCTATTCCAATTCCTGTTGCTCAATTTTGTGTGCTGCTTTGTAGTGAGATAGATTTAATAAATAATGGGATTTCTCAAAAAAAAGAAATTCCATTTTTGACCAGTGTTAGTTTTGACCACTGGCACTGGACAAGGTTTGTCTCACAATCGCATGTTAATATACAGAGCTATTTTTTCCCTTATCTTTCTGAACTTTGTCATCAAAAACATTCTTAGTTTGCATTTATGTGCTATAATAGTTTAGAAGGCAAACAAGAATAGCTGGAGATACTTTACAAGTCTAAATCTTCAAAGCCTGAAAAAGTAGATTGGTTTAAAAGTGCACACCTACTGCTTTTACCTGGTACCCTAAGGAAACAAGGATTATAGAGTGACACTCTTCGTCTTCCTGTCCTTCTCTCAGCCCTCCTCTCCCTCAGTGATTTCGGAGCCCACTGGCAATTTCTACCACTTCTGACAGAGAGGAGATGAATTAAGGGATGTCCCTGCAAGTGACCTGGTAGGGAAGAGCCTGATGCCCCACCAAGTGCCAGCCTGAGTGGCTGGCATCAGCACCTGGGTGTGCGCATCCCCCACGCATACACCTGTGCCCCCATGCTCACAACAAGGCCACTCAACCCACAGATCAACGTATACGTGGTCTGGTGCCAGCTAGCATTTAGGTTTCTCCATACACAGGGCTTGGCAGAGAGCAGAGGGTGGTGGGCGCTGGAGCCAGTGTATTGCTGGACAGCAAGGCTGTAAGGGACAAGCAGACCTCAGCATATCATGGGAAAGTAAGTGGGTGCTATCACAATATAGGACATAAATCCATGCAGCCTTGCATAGGATTTGTGCCTTGCGGAAGTACTTATTTACACCATAAAATATTCTTTCATATATCTTGTTTGGGTAAAGATTTTTTTTTTTCTCTAAAATGGTTGTTCAGTCTAACTCGTGGTAATAATAGAGAAAAGAGAGTGTTGCTTGCATTAGAAGTGATGCTGCCCACTCTTGTGGAGGAAAAGGTCTTCACATTTCCATGGATCAGATTCTGCAGTTACACAGCTTTCTTGTTTGGCCAGTTCATCTGCTAAACCTGACACGAAGCCAGAATGAAAACAGAGATTTTCCCATTACAGAACACCAAATCTATGATAAGCCACGCCATGAAAATTCAGTTTTTAAGGAGGTGGAGAGAGAATGAGGGAAACTCCAACTGCTGCTGCAAGATAAGCAGCAGTTCTGCAGTGCTTCTAAAGTCTGTTTTCAGGGGGGATCTTAAAAACAACAACAACCACAAGGCAAAGGAGCAGTGAGATAAGAAAAACAACAGAACCTGGGATAGGAAAATTTAAGCAGGAGTTTGAGCAACAGTTTTAGCCTGTCACACCATCTGTGTGGCAACTCTGGACACAGCTGGGTAAAGTAATTGCTACAGATAGAGGCCTGTGAATATTATGCTTAATCTGTGGGTCTGTTCTGCACAGTGATGCAGTCAACATCATCTATGATCTCCGTTATGTTCATATTTTTTTCTTAAAAATTCCCTCAGTATAAAGTACTCAAACCAATCACCGCTTCTGCTTTCTCCACTGTCAAGTTATAATATTAAATTCTATTTATAGATGGAGTAAAAAAATCTCCCTGAGAGCTATATTCTGACAGCACTCAGAGATATGCTGATTTTCTCAAAGATTACTCCTTAAGTAGGACATAAATATTGTAATTTATGTAATTTATCACCAACAATGTATATTTTACGTATACATATATATGTATATAATCTTCACCATAACTGCAGCCTGCAAAGTTCAGAACTTCAGAATTGAAAAAAAAAACAAACCACAAACCAAGCAGCTGAATATAACTTGACAGAGGCTGAATTATATTTGTTGTCCCCAAAACCCAGTGCATTTAATTGCGTCCCTAATGCTTCTTACTTGCTGAAAACGAACTAAAAATCGGAAGCAAACAGAAAAGTTCTATGCATAAATCCCACGTTGCCCCAATTGTATGAACTGCCATCTAAGCTCTCTGGCCACCGTCCAGGCCTGGATCACATTCCTGGATGAGAAGTAACCCGTACATCGCCCCCGAACCATCCTTGATCTTCCCTTACCTCCCACCTGGCCCTCCTGCAGCTCCCCATTAAAATTCCTTTTAAAGCCCTTCCTTACCTGCGTAGTGGTCAAACACGGTGGGCACGTACTCCTCAGGGAAGGCATCGTTGGCATAGCTCATCAGCAAACAGGTTTTCCCAACCGCACCATCCCCAACCACCACGCATTTTAACATCTTCTTGGGGTTATTGCTGCTCCCGTCAGTGCAGTTATCATCTTCTTCCTTGCAGTTCATTCTTGCTGCTGCCACCGCTGCTCTTGCTGCTCCCAGGACTTCCAAGTGCACATGAAGGAAAAATGAAGTGCGATTGTATTGACTTTTCCTGAGTTTGGAGTAGTGGTGGTGGGGGGGGGGGGCGAGGAATCTCAAACTCAGGAAATCATACTAATGTTTCCAGGCTGTCACAGCCGCTTCTAACAATTACCAGAGCAGTCAAGAGAATCATCGAGGTGAATAAATTAAATATAAGGAGAGGAATATTGTGAAAATCTGTCCTTTCTTGTTCGTCCGAGTCAGGAAATCCTCATCCTGCCCCAGAGTTCTCAGTATTTATTGCGACTTAAAAAATATCAGCAGCCTGCGGCTGTGAGTCGCGTCTCCCTTCCTCCAGCCTGGCCGCAGGAATCAGGGATTCCTGTTAAATCCACTCCATTTTCCATTTCATTCCTAACATGGAGGAGAGTCTGGAGGGTTTTAATGGAGTTTTTCCTTTCTTTCTCCAGCTTGCTGTGTGTCAGGAAATCATGGGTTTCCTGCTGAATTCCATATTAGGATCAGTGGGCTTGTGAAGGGCTGCAAACAATGGGAGCTCTGTGTGTATTTGTACTTTGGAGGAACTCTGCCAGGACATGGAGAAAGAAAAACACTAGAGGTCTCTCCGCAGACCGAAGTTTTTAGGCTTCCTGCTCCATCCCGCGCTCGGGCTGGTCTCCGGGCTGACGGCACTGATTCGTACGAGGAGGATTTCGGAGAGGCGTTGGACCTCCGTGGCTGTGCAGGGTACGGCGAGGCTGGGAGCCCTGCTGCTGCCTCAGCGGTGTCAGCTCTGCTCTTCCCAGGCGTGATCCCCGCTGGTCCCGGGGTCGGTATTTTCTTACATTTGGGAAGAGAAGGCGGGGAGGTGGAAAAGCAGGCAGGAGTTATAGAGGGTAGGTAGAGTTGAATGTGAACTTGCTCTGTGTCTATAGCTCTTTAGAAAACTTGGTTTGGAATAATAAATCATTGATTTTTCAAGTTGGGCACTCAGAAAGCATCCCTTATGTTCCCCCTCATTTTCCCAAATAAGAAAAAGAGGGATTCCTTCTCCCCACCCCCCTGCCCCAGCGTAGCTTTGTAAACACAGATAGAGAGCTAAAAGAGAAACAGAGTTACATGAATTAAAATGTGTGTGTATATACATATATATAAACTCCCCATAGCATTCTGTGGAAAAACAGCTTTGAACTGTACGATCCCTTCCCCCCCATCTCAGTTTTGTTCTGGCACTTCACGTGCCTCCTGTCTTCTCTCAATTTAAATATATAACAGTCTATATGTGGGCAATGTGAAGGGCCAAACTCCCTGCTTCTTCCACAGGAAAGATCTTGCAGTTTCCAGCAGAAACGAGCCAGACATTGACATAAAGCCTAGTCCAGCGGCTCGGCACATCCTGCTGGCCGCGTTTCCCTTCCATAAGATTAAAAGGCTTTGAAAGGGGGAAACAAGCCCCTGCTGGGGCTCCATGGGGAAGCACACCAGCACTACAGGCTTCCCCTGCCTTGCTCATGCCTGCTCACACAGAAATGCCCCAAAGCTCGCACAGCTGCTGAGTGACACACACCTGGAAGCATAAAGACCAACACAATCCTAATAATGAACCTTCTTAGCCCCAGGCTGTGTGTTCTTCAACATCTGCAGTGAAGGGGGCTCAGCAGACCCACCTGCAGTCTCGCCTGGGCAGGCCCAGTCCCATCCCTGAGCTCTTCAGTGACCCGGCAGTGTGGTGGACCAGGCTCTCAACACCTTCCCCAGGAAGTGTTCGATGGATAAAACAAGGGAACAAGGTTGAACAAGGTTTGTTTCTTTACCTGGATAGCCCCAGGTCTCTGTTTTCCTGCTTTTAACAGGCATCTCTGTCATTCAGTAATTTATGCAACATGCCCCACATTCGTTATCTTCCTCCTCTCTTTTGACAAGAGGGATCTTCGGAGGTACTGTTAGATGCAGCACCATACCCATTGTCACAGTCATCGCTGCAGGGTTAGCCCCAATTAGGAGTTTGGGTGGCGTCCTTTTAACTTCAAAACTACAGCCAAAAGCTGAGGTTTACGCCCCCCCCCAAAAAAAAAAAAAATTGTGAGCTCTAGGCACCCAAAGCCCCATTGTTCAAACAGTCACTCTGTTGATCATTTCCACCCCCAGCAGCACATCTGGGTCATCCTGGAGGGGCTCAAGTGTTACAGGATTTTGTTCCTTAAACTTCTTGCTGCAGCTGGGGCAAATTCCAAGCTTGTGCCTCTGTTTAGTTATTACATGGCTGGGTTGGTGCACTGACACTCTCTGTGCCTTTGCTTACCAACCCACTGACCTTGTTGGATAAATTTGCAAAACCTATGAGTAAGCGTATGCTGTTGCAAGGTAACCACAGAGCCTGAGGAAGCAAAAAAAAAAAAAATTAAAAATCCAATAATTCATGGTTCAGTTCCCCATTGCCTCTATCAGACAGAAACAACAACTAACTCACTTCCCATTTTACACAGGCATAATTTATCTGTGAGCTTTTCCAACACCAGCCATGGCTCTAGCTAAGGCAAGCCTTAATGTTAATTAGGCCAGATTTAAGCCTACAATAAAATCCACACGGTTCATTCCACCACACTCATCAGGGTTGTGTTGCTTTGACCATAAAGCTGGGAAGTCTCAGCAGGACTGTGTCCATTTCCATTTTTCTGCAAGAGGTTAAACAGTGAAATTCCTTTGTGGTTTCTCTGGAGGCGTAAGACACTTCATCCTCCTCCCCACCTTTCTTTAAAGGGTCTTTTGAAACTGCTTAAAGGAGTTAGCTTTTGTGGCTCTTACAATATCGAGGGGCTGAACTGGAGGGTCTTTGTAGACTCCTCCAATTCCAGCTTCTTATTTATAGGTACCTTGTGGGATTAGATGCATCAATAAATGAACTACATCCCTTAGCAATGGAAACGCAGCCACTCATTAGACTCTACCTAATGGCTTTCCTGGGAGAGGCAACAAAATTAGTTTATCTTGAAGGTGAGGAAGGTTGACATCTTGCCCATACAGCTCTCAAATTCAGTGCTACAGTTTTGCCTTACCTATATAGATGATATGTACAGCTCTAGCAGAGTTATGATAAAGTCATAAACTAAGGGACCAAAAGCATATGTTTTCTTTAACCTCATTACTTTAACTTGGTTTGGCACCATTCAGATCAGCTGGACCAAAACATCGTAAAAGCTGGTTTAGTTGCAAGAACATATAATCACGTTGGTTTATACTTCTCTCTCAGGAGGCTGAGACAACATTAACCCCTCTGCAATCTGGGGTTGTATCTTGCAAAGTTGGCACTGACTTTGCTGTGTGAATTAACAGCCCAGTCCTCTTGTCTACAAGTCTAGCAAAGTTTGAGGCAATCCTGCCATGTCCAACAAGAGATTTCTTAACCTGTAAATTGCAAGTGGCAGTGCTTTAGGTTAACCTGACCCTTGTGCAGTTGCAGTGCAATTTTCAGCTACCCTTAAACTGCTTCTGCAGAGCTGCCTACGAGCCCCAGCGTGGAAGTCAGAGGGTTATTGGTAATGATCAGCAAAACTCAGGTCTTGTGATTTAATCTGGATCCAGGGCTTTTTCGCTCTTTCACTAATCAAGTTAGAAACGGCCAGCTTTTCTCACAAGAAAAGCTCAGTCCTTCCCATCTTACAAATCCAATAAAAGCAGGCTGGTTTCAAGCCACGAATTTTGACAAGACGTGCCTGAAGTAAAACAGTGAGCCCAACTGGTTTGAATGCTTGGAAAGCTTGCTTTGCTCCGTGTGGTTCTCAGCTATCCAACCCAATTTTCTTCTCACTCATTTTACAAGCCTCTAGCCAAGATCATCATGGCAAGAAGGGAGGCTAAAGGAGACCATAATAGATACAGGCAGATGTTACTAGCATTGGGGAGCGAAGCTGTCACCTGAGGCACTTGCTAGCAAAGATTCTCAAGCAAAGAGCTCTGCTCTAGTTGAAGCGCTTCTGACCTCTTGTTAATTAACAAATTAACTGGCTGCAGATCTATTCCTGGGACTGCATAGTATGTCCAATTCCCACACGTCTGTGTGGAAGCATCAGCTTCATCTTCATCAGCACAGGTCTGACAGAACAGTCCCTGCAGCTGCTTCCTCAGGGATCAGTGAGTTCAAGGCCTGTGAGAGGAATTTTGGTGAGAAGATCTGTGGGAGGTGAAGGACTTGCAAATTTGTTAATTAGCTCTGCAATGAGCAGTATGTTTGCCAATTAAATCCATTCTCTATTTCTCTGCAGGCTTTCAGAGGGAGAAAAAAAAAAAGAAAAAGAAAAAAAAGCTGTATTGTGCTCTTTCAGCTCTTCTTCCCTAACCAAATCTGCCACTGCCACATTTTTCCCCAGTGCCTCCTGTCATCTTCCTTTATGCAAGCTTAAAGCTTGTAAGTCAGAGGAATTTTCTCTGTTAACTATTTTCCTCATCTCTTCTTTCATTAGGCCTTGCCCTCCTTATCGCTCCCCTGCATCATCCATTCTTGGCCTAAACAGAACAGATCTGTCCCTATATTCTCACCCATAGGAGGCAGCTCCATGGGGTGGGGGGTTTTGAAGGTGACTGCACTGCCATGAAGCTTCTCTCCCCACCTCTTGCTGCTAGAAACAGCCTCGTCCATCCTCCCTCCTTCCATCTGCCAGCGCTGATGTGGGAATGAAGTTTCTGGCACTGCTGCTGAACTGTAAATTGACTTCAGGTAAATCTTCTCACATTTTTTCTTATCCTTTGTCCAATCTGTTGGATTGTCAGAGGGTTTTTCTTTTTTGGGGGGTGAAGGGGGGCAGGGAT
Organism: Cygnus olor; assembly: GCF_009769625.2. Lineage (NCBI taxonomy): Eukaryota > Metazoa > Chordata > Aves > Anseriformes > Anatidae > Cygnus > Cygnus olor. The sequence continues at coordinate 7,282,510 of NC_049173.1, read as the reverse complement.
TGTATTGGTATCAGACTGAGCATAGCAGAGCCATACTGAGCTTAATTATCACTGTGCAGTTCAAAGCCAGGTCAGATTCAGCACCTTTTCTGGACTGTGAGATGGTAAGAGCCAGACTCCTGTAGTTAAATGAAATCAAGACTTTAAGCATCCCTATAGTCACCATACTCTCAGGGGAGCCTCCTGGACCCCTAGTCCTAGATAGAGTAGGCTTGGGGTGGTTCCTCTTTGTTCTTGGGTTGTCTGTATGCGTCTCCACAATGCAGTAAGAAAAATTGAAATGAAGGCATTTTATCTTTATTCCCTCCATCCTCTGTTCCCCTTTCTTGCTGGCAGCCCCATCCATCAGCCTCCCACCCTGGTGAAATGGTCGTTGAGACCTAAAGTGAATTTGATATGTTGAAAAGCAGAAGCAGTAAAAAAGGGAGGAAAAAATAACAATTTAGCATTGACCACAGTGGGGATGGAAGCACTCTGCGTGAAGCGTTTTTAGAGGCAGTTTGCTGAATGGGTAGGTGCTGAGGTTCGGCTTTGAGGCTTGTTGAGTGAGAGCAGGCCTCTTTACAGCCATCACACACCATCAGTCATGCTGCCACCATCACCACCACTGTGGTGGTCCACACCAGCAGCAGGGAGTCTCCTGTTTCATGCTGCTGCCATGGATATAATTAGTGTCATTGGGTTTCCCTTTGGAATGAGGAGCTTATAAAACAAATGACTTTCGGGAGATGAGGTCAAGCAAAGGATGATTCATGTTCTGCTCATCAGAGTACCCTCATCGCTGAACTTGTTTCCCAAAGACAGCTGCTATCTAATGAGACCTGCAACATGGTGTATTTGTGGGGTTATGAAGGGGGAGGGATGGAGGGATTATTTTCAGCTAGGAAAGATGACGATCAGCTTGTTAATTTACAGTTCTTTCTGCATCACTGTCTGTAGATAGTACTGTGTTACCCATCCATGCAGCTGGTGGTTCTTGTCTAGTGGCTGTATTTCCAGCTGTTCTGTTTATAGGTATCTGCATTTGGACTTTGGGGCTCAGTTTTCCTTGGAGGTGTGAAAGTACCCTCTGGATGGTGCAATATGTGCATCTGGTGGTCTAGTGCATCCCTCCATTTGCATCAGGGTTCTCTCATTTCCTTCCAGAAAATTGTTGGCTGTAACCTCTGCCTTCTCTCCTGTCTGGTTCCTGTCTTGCATGACTGTTTTATATAACTTTTTTAATTCCTCTCCTCTCCTCTCCTCTCCTCTCTCCTCTCCTCTCCTCTCCTCTCCTCTCCTCTCCTCTCCTCTCCTCTCCTCTCCTCTCCTCTCCTCTCCTCTCCTCTCCTCTCCTCTCCTCTCCTCTCCTCTCCTCTCCTCTCCTCTCCTCTCCTCTCCTCTCCTCTCCTCTCCTCTCCTCTCCCCTCCCTCAAGTAGAGCTGATGTCTGGAAAAAAAGCCATTTACTCCTCTCCATATGACAGTGGGGAGAACTGGACTTAGGTATGTGTTCAGCCTGGGATTAACAGAGCAAGAAAAATACCATGTCAGGCAGTTTCTTCCTACCTACCTATGGTGTTTCCTGTACAGGATCCTTTTCTAAATTACATTTATTTTAGGTTGAGCAATACAGCAGGAGGTTAAACAAGGAGGAACCTCATCTATGCCTCTTCTGTACCTTAAAATATCATTTGCAACTGCAGATGGTGGACTGCTGAGAATGTAAAAGGGCTGCAATCAGGAAATCAAACTGCACCAAGGGCACCAAAATTGTGACCAATTAGCAGAGTGCATACGTGTACTCAGTGAAGTCATTAAAGGGACAAATCTATTTTGTTCGCTTGTGAGTAATGCTTGGGACATAATCCGCAATTTCTTTAGAAGCAGAGAAACTTCCCCAAGTTAGATGTGACTGAAAGTAATGTCTCCAACGGGGAGAAAACGTTCACATCTAAAAACATGCCAGTTGGAATCTGTAGGTTTTCAGCTTCCCCCTTTCAGGCCAGATTGCCAAGCTGGCTTTATCATTGGAATGAGCACACAGCTGATTCATAAAACATTCATGCGGAGTTTTTACTCTCTTGGAAAGAAGGGAGCAGGCTGCTTCCAGGGAGTGGATGTGCTTTTGTGCTTCATGGGATCTTTCTGCCTCCACTCAAAAATTAGGAGAAGGCTGGCGCTGCCTCCACATTTCAGGAGCACGCAGATGGGACAAGGACCAAGGTGGAAAACGAAGGGGTAGCAAGATTGTGATGGGCTTTTTCTCTGCTGTGTCTCCTTGCTGAGCCTATCCTGAGCAGAGTGTTGTGGCAAAGGCACTGCAATGAGATCCAGGGACCCATTTCCAAACCCACCGCTCAGACGTGCACAAGTGGAGTGGATCATTTAAGCCATGCCCTTACCTCATGTGTAAAACAGGAAAGAGAAATGCTTCCTGTTTTTTGTTTGTTTGTTTGTTTGTTTTGGTTTGTTTTTTTTCCTTTATTTTTAATTTTTTTTTACTGCTAACCTTCAGGGCAGAGACCAACTCCTGCAGCGTGTGAGGGGGGTGTGTCTGTGGAAGAGCTAAACCAACCTATTTGCTGGCTGTCACCAAGAAAGCATTTGGTCTAACCTCACAGTGAGCTTGTTAAAGGTTAAAAAAAAAACCAAACTGTTTCAGGTATATATTGTTTTCCTTCATGTTGTATTTCTGTGGGCTGAACTCTCTGTCAGGACAACCCAGCTTTCCATCAATGACAGAGTGATGGGAGGAGCACTGGCAGCAGCAGGGGACTTTTTTTTCCCCTTTAGAAGCAATCGTTTTTGTTTGTACCACCCAATTGCCTTCTTGCTCCAGAGGCATCAGGGTGTGGTGGTAAAACAAGTGAGGAGCACGTGCATCCTACCCAGGCTGCAGAAGCTTGTGCCCAAAATTGCATGAAGCCTAAGGTCAGGGCATTAAAGCAAGGCCTTGGGACCTCCAGGTACCTGAACGGCATAGGGAGAAAAATCTCAATTTGCTGTGTCTGCTGGCTACTCACAGACAATTTTTGCAGCCACAGCAAACACAGGAGCTGTATTTGGTAGCTCACCACTTGGGGAAAGAGGTGTCAAAGCATTTGGGGGAAGGGGTGGCTGAAAGTTCTGCTCAGTAGCTGGTAATCTTTCTGCCCTAATGGACTGTACACCAAGATCTTCTTGTGGCCAAAGGCCATTAGACATGTATAAAGTACCTTTGGGTGCTGGGGAGGAGTAAATGAGAGCTCCATGGAGCACAAAGAGTGACTCCCCAGAGCTCAGTGCAGAGGGGACCACCAGGTGCTGCCACCCTTAGCAGGTCCTGGTGGCTCAGTCCCTCTCCACCGTGGAGGCTGCCTTACGGTGTATGGATTGTACCTAGCTCAAGGGCTACAGCCTGGGCTCTCTGAGCTCATGCCATGGCAATGTGTCCCTGTGCTCTCTAAAGTGTGTATCCCTAGTGCTTCCCAAGAGGTCAATGCAGGATTTGTTGTGCTTGGCAGAGTTTTTGCTGCAGGTGATACAGCTGTCAACGTGCCTATGATAACATGTTTGGCTTGTGTGTGTGTCATAAGCTGCAGTCACAGCTACGGGTTGCAGAGCAGACATGCCATGGTAAATGTTCCTGGCTCTTTCAGGCTGATATAGAAACTTTTTCACCCATCTGTGCCACCTCCTTCTCACTGTTATGTGGCTTATTCCTCTACCAAGAGGGCACTGAGACTTCTCATTAGGTATCACTCCTTATTCAACGATGGCTGTTTGTGAAATTTAGGCATAGTGTATCATTGGGGAACTGTGACTGCTAAATTCTGCAATACCGTACTAAGTTCCTAAGGGCCAGAGTTTCCTTTCCCTGCTCCCTGTGCTCCCACTGTGGCACATTTGTGTAAAATGAGCCTGGCTGCACATTTGCCACCATCTCAGAGCTGTCTGGGTTTGCTTTCGGTGTCTGCTATTAAGTGGCAGGAATCCCTGTGGGTTGTCTTTCTTGGTTCAGCAGCATTTGAAGCCATGCTGTCTTCATGAAAATGTATTCTGTAATGGTGATTTAGTAGGCAAAGATGACTCATGAGAATTTCAAATTTGGTTTGACTTTATTGCAGTCAAAGGTCCTGTAACGCACCTGAGAGGTTATGAAGTCTCCATCCTTGGAGATATTCAAAAACCATCTGGACATAGGCCTGGACAACTGGCTACAGGTGACCCTGCTTGAGGAGAGGGGTTGAACAAGATGACTTCCATAGGTCCCTTCCAACCTCAACCAGTCTGTGATTCTGTGATCAGATACACTATGCAGCTTGAGCTCCTCTCTGTTGCAATGCAAAATGAAGTACATGCATATATTTCGTATGCCTCTCTCCACATGCATCCCTAAGGACTGGAACTGCAATATATTTCAAGAACTTGTACAGAGTCCTCTAGTCACACAAGAAATCATGACTTTAGGTTCTTGCGTTTATCATCATTTCTTTCAAAACAAATATTCTGTAAACTGCAGCTTTCGTGAGTAATATGGGGATCGGTTCCCAGTGAAGTGTTATTGACTGAGTTTGACTCCAACATAATTTTTTTTCTGTCTTCAAGACACATTTGGTAATAGTCAAATACAGGTTTGTGGTTGTTACAGCAGTGAGTAACGTCTAGGAGGTGGTGAGGGGGATCCATCCTCATTTTTGTCTTGTCTCTCTGATTTGTGAACAGCAAGCATCTGACCTATCTCTTTGGCTTGTGTTGGGGATGATCTCTATATTTTCAGATATTCTGGGAAACATGTAACTTCTCTTCCTTGCCTATGAAGCAGCTTTTGGGCAGAGGCCTCTGCATCCTTTCTCCAGAGGGCTGTGATCAGTGCTGTATGGAGATGAACAGATGCCTTGAAACAAATGGGTTTATTTAACATGTGAAGCAAAACATTAGAGGAACTAACTTAAAAACAGCAAGCAACTGATAAGCATCTGTAATTTAGGCTTCAGACTTCTTTGATGGACTTTGCTCATCATTGACAGGAGGAGAACAACCCCACATTACGTGCTTTAACTAATGCAGGCGATCTGAAGACACAGCCAGCTCTCAGTAGGCATCACCCAGTAGGATTTTTTTTCTTGGAAATGCTTTTCCCAAAGCCCTGGGCCTGCTGTGCTCATCTGAGCCCTGTGACCATATGGTACACTGGCTTTTGTCAGGGGACCCAGCTGTGAAGCCTTCCTTTTTCTTTTTCAGCTCAAGCATCAAAGCAGCCTGAGAACACAGTGTTGCAGGAACTGCTCCGTAATCATACCCTCCAGACCAATTCATCTTTAATGCCTTGGCCGTAGAGCTTGTGATGCCTCTGAAGTTCAGTCACGCTCCCATGTTCAGTCCCGAGCCCACCAGCCTTCATCACAGTCACCAGCCGAGCTGAGAGCATGTGCTGTTTAGGTACACGATTGCAAACAAACCTGATGGCCTCAGAAAACATTTCAAACCTTCCTGTCCTCTTTATTTCTGCCCTACACCTATATCTGAGAAGGGAAAGCTCCTGAGTCCTGGAAAATGTCATGTCTTTCTCTCTGTCACAGGTGAGAGCCCTCTCCTTTGGTGGCAAATGAATATCAGCAATAAGGTTCTTCATTTCAGCTTGTTACTATTACACAATTTGAAATGCTTCAGTGATTTTTAATCTTTCCTCTATATGATCTTCAGAGATTCATCTGCTTTCAAAATGGCCACTGAGAACAATTTTGCTGTGTTAGCTATTGGGTAAATAATAAGTCTCACTTAAACCTGTTCACTAAGTGTCTGAATAATGGCATGGTACTTACACATCTCTCCTTGTTCTCCAGTGTCTTGAGCATTATTAATTTTTAACAGATTGGAAGTACAGCTCAGATTGCCACCAGACACTTCTTGCCTCTCTCAATTTCATCTAGACCATCTTGGGCCATATTTTAATTATTGGCAAAAACAAAAACCAAACCCCAAAACCTTACTTTGTAGGTTTTTCCCACAGAAGGAGCTGCCAAGGTCCTCAGCAAATCTGTCCCCGTGAGACTTCCCAACTTTTTTGACCAGGTTCAGTTCTCAGTTCTTTTCCAGATTTGCACTGAAGTAACAGGCATTGGAAAACAGTCCACTGGGAAATTGTGAGAGAGTGGGTTCATGTGACAGATCTTTCTGCAGCTTGTCATGCCATGAATAGCAGAGCAACAGCCTTTCAGCACTCAACCATGTCACTGCCTGCGTTGCTTTTGATGGAACTGGGGTGAATGCCTGCTTGTGGAAATAAGGAAAAAGTTAGCTAACTGTTTTTATCTCAGGGAAAGGGTTGGCGTGTGCTTTCATTGAAAGTTTGCATAGTATCTTAATTTAATTGTCTCCTGTTACTGTCCCTGCTCTGGTTGCTTTGTGCTGGCATGTAGGATTTGCATTCAGTAGTGCTTAGAAGACCACAGTGGTTACATTAAGCACTGTAAAAACATACAGGGAAACTCAGCAGCCCCAGTCCCATGGTGTTTGCAGTCTAAAGGTGCAAATGACAGGAGGGAAGCAAAAAGGAGAGGGCTGTCCAGCTCACGTATTATGTAGTGGTATTGCTAGAAATAGCAGCCCATGCCCTTGACTCATGAATCAGTGGTTATCTTCTGAGTTAAATGCCTTTGAGTCATGTGCTGTGCCTACAGCACGTTGCTCCAAGTGCAAGACCAGGGCCAGGCAAGCTGTTTGTTTGCAGGATTTTCCTGCTGTGGGATCTGTCACTCTTCAGTATTTGGGGAGGACTGAGTGTGAGGTGCTAAAACTGTCCTCTGGATGCTACTCAGCTGTAGTGCAGACAACCTGTGGGCTCAAGATGGAAATCCTCTGAGTCTCTCCATAGCAGAAGATGTTTAGTTGAGATGTGACTTGGAAAAGCACGTTCCCTCTCCCTACTCATCTGTATCAGACTGTATAGACATAGACAAAGAAAATCTGATGACACAGGAGCCTCTCCTTAATTCAGCTCTTCCATCCTGTCCATGTTTACACCATCCTTATTGACCAGGCTTGAATTTGGATTTGAACTTGCTGCATCACACAGCTCACACCAGCTGCAGCCGTTCTGCCCCAAGGGGCAAAGTGCAGAGCTGGACACTTGCCTGTGGCTGGATTTCCTTGGCTGGCAAGTCCCTTGGCTCCTGGCTGACACAAGTCAGTTCGGGAGCCAAGAAGTCGTCAAGTTTATGGTTTTGAGAAGAGCAGAATCAACATGGGCTTGAAACTTCTGAGAAGGTCTTCTCTCTGCCTTACAGAGCACAGAAACCCTGTTTATGCCTGAGCAGACCGGAGCTGATCGAGCCAGCAGCTTCACATAGCCATGAGCTGACCCCTCGCAGTATGCAGCTGCTCACAGCTGTCCCACTGTGGATGCACACAGCTTCGTTTTTATGGTGTAGGGTGAAAATTTGGGCTTTAAAACACTATCAAGCTATTTGCTTCTCTTTCTCTGTCCCTTTCCACAGCTGACCTCCATGTCCAGCTGTGAAGGCATTTTCTGGTTTGAGTGCCGCTGAGCAGAGTGACATCCCGGCCTCTCCTGCCACTCTGTAATTAACAGCCCCAAACATGGAGCAGTGTCTGACCCTCTGACATTTTTTTGCCAAGGCTTTTATTAATTTGACACTAGTTTTCATAGCAATTCACCAGGGAGCTGTAGCAAACACTCAGCTGTACCTGACAGAAAATGGTGGGTTTATATGCTCCGGAGGTTGTGCTGAGCCTCAGAGGCAAACTGTGATTTGAATCCTCCAATTCTTTGCTTAAAAAAAAAAAAAAAGGGGGATTGAAGTGGGTACAGAACAATTGAAAAGTAGTATTTATATCACCTTGGGCTGCTGAACTCTGTTATCATGGTCTATCAAAACTCCCACCCTCTGGGGATCAGGCACATAGACCTGTAACATCCCTGTGCTCAGTCACACTAATGTCCCTGTTCATGAGGAGACACCGCCTTGTCACCTGGAAACTAACTTAAAATGAAGGGATGTTTCATTCATTACCTGATGGAGAATTCTTTCATCTTCTGAAGTGAGCTTTTCTGTTGTTTCCGTGAAAAACTCTTCTCAGTGCTCTTGTGATCACTTCACTCCTGCTATACTTACTTCTGACATGAGCAGACTCTTACATAGTAATGTTTGGACACCTCACATGCTTTTTTCTTGGGCCAGACACTGTGACGGTGGCCACAACATATGCAAGTTTGGTATTACTTTTTTGTGGACTTATACCCTTGTTTTCACATGGTCTTTTGCCTCAGGGTTCCTTATCCTAATGCAATTTGGTGGAAGTGTTTGTCCAGTGGAAACTCCTGTCTTGACTGGGGAAAATCCTTTTTTTCTTTTTGAAAAGAGAAAACTTTAAATGTTCTGTTTAAGATAGTTCTGCATTTGCAGATAGTCTCCTTACTTAACCCTAAATTCCAGACATGATCTGGTTGCTCTAATTAGGGACTCAGTCCACCCCAGATTGTTTTTCACCCTTAGGTAGTTTACAGCCTCTTCTATCTTTTCTCTTTGCTGCCCAGTTTGCAAGCACCTCCCTCATCTGTTTCCCCTTCCGTGTGCAATGCACTGCTCTTCAAAGGCCCATCTATTGTTTTCTTGTTTTATTGTTAGTCACCTTTGTCTGACGTAACTGGAAAACATTACCAACGTCACCTTCTTTCCTGGCAGAAACCAGACTGCTTCCTACCTGTCTTCCTTTTGTGAGGGCAACCTTGCCTACAGATACCAAAAGAAATGCTGTTTACATCTCTTCCAGTTGTTGGTTTTCTGGGAATTATCACTTCAGAGGGGGCTTTTAGCATTTCCAGGGTTCTCCTCTATACGGTTCCTGACAGTCCCCTCAGACAGTCGATACCACGTGTTGTTGTGCTGTTATTCAACACGAAGGCATCCTTCAGTGCTGTCTGGAGGCTCAGCCTTGTAGAGCATGAGACTGTCCAACAGTGGATCTTGTATAACAGTAAACAGTTTATTCCATGCATGGCTCATTTCTCCCACCCACCTGCTAAAGTTGGCTTTATGGTGTCCATCACAGTATCCACATTTTTGCCTATTCTTGGCTAATACCTTAGTTCTTCTGCTTAGGAATTTCTCTTCCAACAGAAAATAAAACTTGTAATTCTTTTAGCCTCAGGCCATTGCTCCATGGTGTTTATCTTCTGAGTCTTGAATAAAACCTTTCTAAAAAGCCTTGCTTGCAAGTGACATACCATGCCAGTGGTCAGTGTGTGTTTAAGAAGTATTGTAGCTCTTAATACTGCATCCCCCCTATGCCAATTTAACAGTAGTGGCTCAATATCTTCACATCCTATATTTTTTACTATTCCTTAACACATCTCCTGTTTAAATTCTCTTAAAAACTCATTAATTTCTATCTCAGTTCCACTTAATATATCAGTGAAGCTTCCATAAAATAGCTTGCAGTTGAGACAGAAGTTCCTTTCTCTCCCACACGCTGTTTCTGATGGGGACAATATATGATCATGTGTGCCTGTCAACTGCAAGTGTTGTGGTCCCGCAGTGGTCTTCAGCTCCTGCACTAACACCTGCTGTTAATTCTGGTGAGTAGGTGAACAGGGTCATGCTGCTGTTCGTCCCCGGTTGCTTCCATTTGCAGTGAGGTGTAATTTGAGGGACTGCACCTTGCATTCATTTGCAAAGCAAAATAAAAATAAAAATAAAAATCTTAGGTATAGGCAAATTTGGGATGAAGGAAAGGACAAAGAACATCCAGACACCGTAAAGCTGCAATCTGTGTCCAAAGCATGCCGTGATGCAGTTTCACAGCTGCCAGCAGAGAGGGGTAGTCAGCCGTGTAGACAACAGCTGCATTGCCAAGGAACAAAATTACAGAGCCAGATGTTCTTCTTGGAAGTACATTACACCGAACTTGGCAGATAAGTGCTGTAGCTGCCAAGTGCATCTCTTATTTGGTCATAGGTAATGATCCCTCTATCAGGGAATGCAAAAGAAAAAAAAAAAAAGACCACACAGAAAATCCTCATCAAAATGTTGTACTTGAAACATTAACTTTTTCTTGATCAAAAAGACGCAGGAGCTCCATGGCAACCTTCACATCTTGTTTGATGGATGATGATGTTTACTACCAGGCATGAAGTGAGAAACTTGTCGTAACCGATGCCAAGCACTTTCAAGGTATTTGCTACTGAAAGGTGACTAAGAGGCTGAGATAATTTTTATAGCACCCACAGTTGTTTGTGGGCGCTGTTGTAATTCTCAGCTAGGGCTGCAAGTGAGAAGGAGAACTTCTGGTCCTGTCTCTAAAGTAAATACCAGCAGTTCGGGTTTCTGAGGATATGTTTGTGCTGCAGCCACGTCTGAGACTACCGAGGGGTAGAGACAGACCCAGCCTAGCCGTGGAACAGCCAGCTGGGTGTGAGTAGAGACTAGCTGCTGCTGTGTAGAACACCTTCCTCAGCTCACTGCTTAGGTATCTATTTTCACTGGAAAATGTTAAAGCCTGATGTTGCCTGTATTGCTGTCCAGAGCTAATGTTGCTGTGGTCTACAGTACTCAGCAATGGCAGCATGGAGACATATGGGCCCAAATTTGTGCCAACTAGTGGGACACAGTTCATATGGGTGCCCAAGTTGGGGGTATGGTTGTGTTGTTGCTGGTAGTGGATGAAGAGATCCACCCCTCCAAAGACCCCAGACACCCCCAAATGTACTTATCTAGTGAGAGCTTAAATGACTGTGTCTTTGGAAATGGATAATATCAGTATCTCTGAGATACCTTGAGAGATAATTCATTTCTTGTACATCTTTAGTCACCTTTCATAAACTTTCTGCATTTGACCTGTCTCCCCTGGGAGTCTCAAGTTGCAAACCCAGTATCTTTAAAAAACAAAGAAATCAACAGCGGCCCCAAACCCTCTGAAAAATAAATCTTTCAGTAAGGAACTTACCCCTAAGAATTGCTTTGGCCCAGCATTTCCTATGTGTGATATTAAACTCACTCCTGCACCACCAACAAATTTAAGATTCGGTATCTCAGGGATTGCAACAGAGCTCAGAAAATCTGCAGGTCTCAAACGAGACTTACAGATTACACAGGAGGATTTCTTTTTCTCTGGTCACAGCCAATTTACAGCCCCCACCACTGATCTGCAGCCCGGAGGAAAAAGGTCAGTTGCAAAAGCAGGGTTTGGAGCGAGAAGGGCCCTGCTGCTTACAGTACCTTCCAGGGACTGGGGGACAATAAGTGTCTCTCCCCACCTAGTGGTCACCGAGAGATTTCTAATAGAGCAGTAGCCTGAACCAGAGGGGTTAGCAGCCTTCTAAAAGTGATGCATTTTGATTTTTTTTTTCCATGCCAGCACTGGGAGGAGGTGATTGCTGTCTATTGTATCCAGCTGAGATGAAAGCAGAGAGAAGGACTGGGTTTCCAATACACTCCTCCTCGAAATATAGGGAGGGTAAGAAGCTGAACTGATGGTAGGAAATGATTGTAAGAAATGATCAGGCGGTGGACACTAATGTTTTTTTTTTTTTTTTCTCCATAATTCACCTGTTGTTGGTTTTGTGGTGAGTGAGAGCAAATTTTAAATGTGACAGGAGCAGAAATATCTTCATTGCTTGACGGCTTGTTTGGCCTGGCTGTGGGTAATTCTTTCCGCAAACAATGCGGCGTTGGGCGAGGGGAGAGGAACGTGAAATTAAAATGCATGTGGATGTTAAGCAAAGCTGATGCTTGTCTAAATATGAATAGGGAACAAAGAGGGTAAGTAGTGAAAACAAACAGAGTTGTTTGAATTCTTCCCATTCCAGCACCCTAAGGTGTTACCAGTAACATGGAAAAAATATATATGAGGCAAAAATGTGACTGCAGTATTAACACAATGCATTCCACTCCCTTCCCTGAGACTATTCATACAGAGTCTGCATGGCTGTTAAATCATCCTCTTTGGGAAAGCAGTGTTTTGTTTTTTTTGTTTTGTTTTTGTTTGTTTGTTTGTTTTTTGCCACTCCCCTTTTAAAACAGGCCATGAAACAGAGCAAATAGAGTAGCCAGGTGTACCTGCAGCCCCAAAAGTACCTTGCTGCAACTTTGGGCTACTCGTGTATGGCTCTCTGCCTCAGGGCTAGATGATCTTTCATCGTCTTTTCCAGTGTAGTGTTATTATTCTGTAACTGTGAAATAAGGATAATGATACTTATGTGAATAAACTTGGAAAATCAAAGCTGAAATGTGTAATTAAGGATTTCAATTTCATCGCAAATACTGGCTGAGGCTAATTCTCTGCAGGGCCACTTGGTCACCCTTCCCTCCAGCTAGAGGAAACCCTGTGGCTGAGTCCTCCTGTTCTGCACATGGACAGGAGCAGGGGTCTCAGCTCATGCAGCTGCTCTTTCCCCCAGCGGACTAATTTCCCAGAAAACTCCTCTAGAAAATCCCTAGAGCTTAAGGCTGTGCTGAGTATTTTTTTTTCCTTTCCTCTGAATGCAGAGACTTGACATGAGTAAAGGGAGCTGCTTTCCCTGGAGGCAGGTGGGGGCTCAGGAGGGGACAGCAATTCAAGGAGGGCTGTGTGCAGGGGGCTTAGCTGCATTCTGCACCCCATCATATCGGCCAGCCCCAGCTCAGGAGACCATGCTCATCCCATTCACCTTCCTCCTCCTCGGGAAAGGACATACAGAGTCGTCTGCATATTCACATCACAGAGATCAGATGCAGGGGAAGGGTCTGCATTTGGATTGATTCTGGCTTTATGTGGCTTGGCCTATAAATACTTGAGGCTCCTGCATGAACGCAGCACCCAGAATATAGAAATCTGTATTTCCCAGCTTCACAGGAAAGAGGTTTGTGGTGTGTCCTCAGGTGAGCTTCAGGGTCACCAGCTGGGTAGGGACCCAGGGGCAGCTCCAGTTGCAGCTCCACCAACTCAACCCAGATACCTGCTTCAGCCCTCACTGATGGACCTTCTCCTCCTGCACGCCGCAGGGAGTGTGGGACAGCTGCTGTCCTCTGAGATTTCTTATAATTCCCCCAAACAGATAGTCTGAGCAAGAAGCTGATACAATAAATCATCTTGGCTGAGAACTGAACTACTCTGAGCTTTACCAGGTTGGTAGGAGCTGAGTTTGTTTTTAATAAAACCCTGAAAAGGTTTTTCATCTTCTTTTTTCTTTTTTTTTTTTTTTTTTTTTTTTTTTTTTCATGTGAAAGCCCCGTGGCACCATGATAAGGGGTCAAACTGTACTGTGGCTCAGGTGAGGAGGTGAGAGAAGTCTGGCAGAGGGTCTCCACGTGCCACCCGATACTATCTTTCTGAAAGGTACAGTGGCACAAGTCTGGAACGGAAGAAGAGCAAGGTGAATTTCTTCCTTGTCTCAACCATAATTATCATTTTCTCTACTTGATTCTACAGAGACCTTTCATGTTACAGTGGTACAATAAAGCCGATGGAAATAAATGTGCATCTTCCCTCCAGCTCTCTTATCAATACCTTTGTACAACGATAAATAACAGGAAAGCAGAGTTCGCTTGTCAGTGTTACCAGCTGCCATTGCTTTCTTTAAACATACATTCATATATATTTCAGTCTTCTTTATTGCTGACTTTTCTGAAATAAATAACAACATGAGACGGGGCTGTGGACACATTGTCTTACCCAAGACAAGATTTTAAATAAAGACTTCTAAATAAGGTATTACTAACAGCCAGGTGTTAGATATCTTGCTTTTTTATTCTTATTTTCAGTAGTTGTTTTATCTTCAGGGCGTGCCAGAGAAACTAGTCAAAAGCAAACCAGGTTGCTAATTAGTCTCAAATTAGGTTATGTTGACAGCTAACCCTAATTTACACTTTGACACATAGAAGGGTGTGTGTACTTGTTGATACCTCGTTGGTCTGGCACAGCCCTATAAGCATTGTAGGGGAGAGCATCCCCTTCCCCATCAACATCCCATTTTCTGCCCCTTGCCTGGTCACAGCTGGTTCTGGCTTGTCTTTGGCCTCTGCTTGACCAGACACCACACTCGTGTCCTGCTGTCCCCAGCGGGTCCAGAGGCCTTCTGCATGTTCCTGGAGTTTTACTTCCCGTCGTTAACATGAGTACCGTGACAACAGTGAGTGCAATTGAGCAGCATGGACACTTCAGGATCCAACATGCCGTCAGTTTGAGGACAACTTGTTGGGATGTGCTTTTGCAGGCAGGTGCCCATGGAAACCATGTTTTTCTAGCTTGTCATGACTGAAATCAAGACACCCAACATCTGCTACCTCCCCCTTTCCCAGTCATACCATCAACGAGGGAAATGAGTTTGGGTTTGGTACAATGTGTTCCTGACGTATCCACTCTGGCTTTTTTTAGTCTCTTTATTTTCCTCCTGCTGTTTATAACAAGATTGTTTAATAATTTGCTCTAGTCTCTTTCCAGACTGACAGTTTTATGGTTCCCCAGCTTCTCATTTTCCACCTTTAAAAGGGAGAAGCACTCTGTTTACCCTCCTGGTATGTGGCACAAGCGATTTCACACGAAGGAGCAGCAAAATGATATTGCATTATGACAAGGACTCTGAGTCATCGTGAGGATTAACCAGGAACCACAGCGGTGAGGGGACAGTAGCAATGTGGCAGGTAGCACTGTCCCACCTTTGCAGAGGGTTGCGTGAAGCTGGGCGGAGCCACACAGCGGCAGTGGGATCAGGATGGCTGCAGAGAGAAAAGAGAATGGCAAGGACAAGCACTGAAGACACTGGATTATCAGTGGTATCCAACAATGTTGGTGTTTGGCTTTGGGTATTTTGGTGTTTCAGAAGTGCAATGTTGACTTGGTGCGTGGCTCTCCATCTCCCAGTGTGGAAAAACTAAACTTTCCTTTTCCAGCATGCACTGATGGTCTGAAAGAACTAAAAGGCCAATAGATGACATCTAGCTTTGATCATACCCATGTTAATCCCTGATGTTAAAAACAAAACAAAAAAAAAGAACACTCTAGTTTAATAAAAAATGAATTAACTTCCCACACATCTTATTTGAAATTTTTTTTTTTTTTTCCTGACATTACTTTGTTGATCTGTTTGGGGGGATTAGGTACTGGGACGTGATGTTTGTACAAACTTTCTCAATAAGCTATGTTAGGCACAAATATCCTTTAAGAAAACTATTCTGTTCTTGCTGTTGATAACTGTATCCTTTTTTCTTATTCAGAACATGAGAATACAAGACAAAAAAACAGAGAATCCAGAAGATATCTGGCTTGTAAATAACTTTATAATTTTCCCTTTTTCTGTCTTCGTGTTTACAGGACAAAATGTTTAAATCCAAGTGTACCTTTGCTAGACTGTATCAGTGTTTATAGAGCCTGTTTTTCACAACTTAGAAAACGAAAGTTCAGGGAAATTCCATCATTCTGGTGGTAATGAATTTCAGGTCTAACACCTCTGATGTGTAACAGCACATGAAATATTTGTTCATTTATGTTGAGCGGGTGTTGTGACGGTATTGTGGTTGTTTCTGAGTTCATTCATTCGAGAATAATGTTTCTCTCTTTACAGTGCAGAACTGTGGCTCAGCCTTAGCCCCTTGCTATGAAATTTAGGTCCTGCGCATGGGCATTCAAGCCAGTACAGTACGGAAAACAAAGGGATGATTGAATTCCTGAAGGCAAGGGCATATTTAAGTGTTTGCAGGATCAACAACTTAATTTCTCCTTTTAGAGTAAAAAGTAACCCTAGCATTTTTAACTACAGTACGCACAGTTAACTACAGTACATTGCAACGTGATGGATTACAGCCTACAAAACGAAGAAAGCCACTGAAAATACATTGCAACTTCTTATTATCAGTTTTATCTGTACTGTGACAACAACTATGGAAGAAATCTTTGATCTCATAATAGAGCCTGGGTTCTCTTTTTCTTACTTACTGCAGCAAACAGGAAGGGGATATTACCTGCTTTCATGCTAATTCCCTAGATAGCACTATTACTTGCTGTTCCATGCAGGGTTACAGAACAGATTTGCATGACAGACGCTACTTCTTTTTTGGCATAGCTTTGGAGAGGTAGCGCATGGTTTGTGTTGGTCGTGTTCTTATCGTCACTTAATAAAAAGACTTGTAAACCTGCCCTCCCACGTCACGCATAGCAGTGCATTTGGGGCCAGGTCCCCACCTGGTCTGAAGTGGCCTGGTGAGCTGAGGCTGTGCTGAAGGTGATGGCTACAGCCCAGGCTCTCCCCTTTGGCCACCTTCCCTGTGCCCCTTTCCTCCCTCTTGGCATCAGGCTGGGCTCTGTGCCCCCCGCACTACCAGCACCCCAACTTTGGGCTGCCTCTGCTTTGTGCTTAATAAGGCATAAGGGGAATCAGTGGCTCCATGCACAGCTCTGCTCCTGAGAGCCACCGGCAGGAGCACTTCACAGCCTGCTGGGCCAGCTCACCTGTGCACATTGTTGGAGTTGTGCATCAAGCTGGGAACGAATGGACAATAAAGTGTATAAACCTATGCTGAGAGGTAAGCAAGATTACCTAATCAAAACCCTAATTTAATTCTGCCATCTCCTTCTTTTCTTCACACCAGGAGTTTTAGGTAACCTTCACTGATGGCATTTAGTTTCCTTTTTCACTGCATTTCTGCAATGTTTTTCCAAGCTACAAACAAAAGCATTTAAAAATAGTTATTTTTTCTCAGTACTAAAGCAGCTGCATCATGTTCCCTAGTCAAATATCCCGACTATTTAAAGCAGATCTCTTCTTCATTCCTTCAGCATTTTGTCAGCAGAAATTAAGTCAATGGAGAAATGTGATGGCTGCGAAGTTCAGTTTCCATATTTCCATTGCAGAGAGCTCTCAGTCAAGTGTCTGCAGTCAAACACTAACTGCAGCCAAGTTCATAGACTATTGGAGACACCATAAGGGAGTCTCACAGGAGAGACTGAAGCTCAGTCATGGAGGTACCCTTTTTTCCCTTAAAAAGCAGTTAAAAGAGGAAGATTTTTTCTGCCAAGTCACTGGTAGTATTGAGAAAGAGAAGTCCTTTGGAAAAGCCTATCTGCGTGCTGGTGTGCAGTACATAAATGGATGGAGACCAGCTGCAAAATACACACACCTTGGTTCATGGGGAGGTGACCTAAGAGTAAACCCAGGAAAATTCATCCCCTGCTTTGCACATACACAAAAGTTTCAGATCTCTCCATTGCCAGGGGATGGGAGTCCATTAACAGCTCCAAAAGGCAGGCAACAAGCTCCTTGCTGGGGCTAAGAGGCCTTTACTTCATTTTTGCTCATTTGAAGGGGTTGGTATCACTTGCAGACTGAGAGGCAGCACTAGATAGGAAAAATTTTAAAAGGAAATTCCAGGATATATTCAAGTGCTAACAGGGTGGTGTCTGGGAAAGTGTTTAAAAAGGGGGAAATGAGCAACACATCTAAGAAAACAAATGAACATTTACTGAAGATTTGAGGGAGAGGACTAAACTGACTGAGGGTGTTGTTTCACTGGCTTCTTTTGTGTTCACTGGGATGAATTTGGCTCCAATTATATAAATGACAAAAGCAGGTCAAAAGATAATTGTCCGTTTTATTTATACAGAGCCTTGCTCTCGGTGGTTGCTGTTCACAACTAAGTCTCAGGAATGGTTTTGTAATACAAGTAATGAAGACTAATAGTGCAGGTGAATTGTTTTGCATCTGATGTGCAGGAATCGTTTAAAAATTGTGATGATGTAACTGGGAAATCTGTGCTCATTTTAAAGTTCCAGATGGTTTTGGAATTAACTCTGATTTTCTGAATAAAAATACCTGATGCAGCATCTTCAGAATGTCTGTACTTGAATCGTGGCTGTCTTGTCACTTATGATGACCAAGGTATATAGTTTTCTTCTGCTCTTCCAGAAAAACGTGATTTACGGTTTTGTATGGTGCACCAAGAGTAGCAAAATGAGAATTAAGTCAGGAAGAGGCAGTCTTGAGTGTTGTGCAAGGACTGGGCCCGGATTTGGTTAATTGCTTTACATGGAAAGAAGCTCTCACTTTAGCAGTGAAATCGCTGGGTTGCATGTTATCTGGCAAGTCTAGCAGTTGACACAAAGGAACTGAACTCTTGAAACCACCTGTCCACTGATGACTGTACAGTTGGATTTTTCCTTCTAGGTCTCTGTTTTCTACATGCACATTGTTTTCTTGGCTGATGCCTGAGGTCTTGCTAAGATTCAGGCTGAACTTCCGTTCAGTCTACTGAGTTTGGTAGATAGCTCCCCTGGGAAGGGGTGAGCAGAAAAGATGAGACTGCAGGGCAGCACACCCTCATCTTCCTTCCTTTCTTAGGGATTCTGCACTGGGATAGGGAACCACCTCATGTTGCCTTTCAAGAACAGGTTTCTATTTATCACTTTTCATATGCAGATTCCTATATATATGTATATATATATATTTTTTTTCTGTGAAAGTACATTTAAATGCATTAATTATAGCCTTTTCCTCTTGTTACCATTTGTGACCTTGTAAAAATTAATCTGTGGGCCCTGGGCAGCAAACTGGAGTATATCCCACAGCAAATTGCTTGAAGCAGCCAGCCACAATGCAGCGTCTGAAAACACATTGCATCCTTCTCTGAGCACCTTGCAGTTTGTGTGTCTGTGTGTGTTACACACAGCCAGGAAAGGACTTTCAACAGATTTCCTGGTGCTCTCGTTCACGGACCCCAAATGCACTTTCCATGAAAGAAAGGTTTGGTGGAAACTCTGTTTTGCAAAATTCCTGATGCCTTTTTGCCTTCCTGATGTCAATTTACAGGAAAGGTTGGTGTAGCCCTTTGTAACATTAGGAAGCAGTTTTGATTAATATGAGTTACCTGTGTGTTATGTTTGGTTTATTTTCTAAGCCCGGCTGGAAATGGAACAAATTGTTGCAAGGAGACTGGTAAACTCCTATGGTGAAGGAGAACTGCATGAGGTTTTGAACCCCAAGCAGTAGTGATCAGAAGGTAAAATCTCAGGTGGAAAAGAAGAAAAATTTCCAATGATATGTTGCATCAAGCTTTTGAATAGTGTGTATAAGAGGCATCAAAAGCCCAGTATAGAGGCTTATTTGAGCCTGGGCTAGAGGAACCTCAGTGAGCAGGTGCCAATGGCCAGCCTGGTGCACAGGTACATGGCTCATGCCCATTTTGAGTGAGTGCATCTGATTTTGTGCTTGAGCAATGACTGCTGAACATCTTAATCTTTTCTTAATTCTGGTTATTGTTGAATGATTTCTTCTCTGTCTTTTCTCCAGGGAAATGTTAAATTATTCTTTTTTTTTTTTTTTTTCTCCCCTCCCCCCCCCCCCCCCCCCCCCGTCTGTCTACCAGTGTTTATCCCTCCCTGGAAGAAATCCAAGTTTTGTAATTAAGGCACTGGGAACAGTGTGAGGTTTGATCACTAGATAAAACATAATTATAGCAGACCTGTGAGTCTCTCTGCAGTAAATATTTAGCACCTTGGGCCAAATCCTCCATTAACATAAGCAGAGTTATTGGACATCACACTGTCTTACAACAACTGGGAATCTGTGCAAAACTGCATAGACAGATCCAGTGTGGTTGTGTGGGAAAACATCTACCCCTGTCCCCCCCCAAAAAAATAATAATAAAAAATAACCTTATTAAGATGATGAGGTGCAATTTCTGTGCAGTTCAGTTGAAATTTGTTGTTGCTGTTGTTTAATTAGTTTTTTTTTTAATTATTAATATTTATTTTTTTATTTTATTTTATTTTTTATATTCTGTAACACACACTTGCTTATCTTTTTTCCCCTGGCTGTTTTTGAACATCCTGAAATAGAATTATATCTATATGGGTAAAATTTTCAAAAATAATCTCTTTAGTCGCAGTGTTGAGTACACTGTTTCGTAGTTGGCTTGCATATGTTAATCAGGCAAGTGCTGTAACTTATACCTTAATTGGGGCGCTTAGGTGAGGGTATGTGGTAGAAGCATTTCTCAGACAAAAATCACAGAGAAGATTGTTTTGGAGAACAGCACCAAACTGGCTGAATATTCCCCCAAATTCCACTGTTTCTGGGTATCTTGTTTACCTCCCTGCTGAGGTCCTGAGCCTATTTCCATGCCATAGCTAGTGGCAATTGCTATTTGTGGCCTTCCCGACCAGTGAAAATGCTGTAACGGGAGGTCAGCCACGTCCCCCAAGGTCTTCCCCCAGCTGTGAGACTTGGGGGAGCCTGACATTAAGTATTATTCACTGAACCAGCAAAGTACCAGATGTTGTCCTGCTGACTCCTCACCCCTCCGGGGTGGATCGAAGGCTGTAGAGGGACATGGAGGAAATCGTCTGCCACAGACATGAAAAGAGACTTCTGGGAAGAACAACCCCCTCTGCATGTGATGGAAAACTCTCCAAGGAGACCAAATGGATGAACCATAACACAGTTTGAGAAGCTGTCCCCTCCCCAGGCTGTGTTGACAGTCCTTTCAGCTAGTCAAGACCTACTTCCTAAAGGATCTAAAGATTTTGCTGCTGAACAAATAAAGTGACCTGGTGGGGAGGATGAGCCCCACTGCCAGGTCCTCCCATGAGCAGAGCTTTTGTCCTGCTGCTGCCAGATAGGAAGGCTAAAATGTTTCTAAAATATTTCCAAAGGGAGACCTTTGCTGAAGAAAGAGAGCTGAACAACCAGTTTTCTGCCTTGTCACAGATGGCATTAAGATGGCATCTTATATAAAAATGAACATTTAACCCATTGGGCAACCAACTTCCTCCTGCCCATCTTCATGCAGTCACTTGCAGAAATGACCTGCTTAATATTTCTGAGTGCTCTCCAACTGATTGCATCTAACTCTGCAGGGGTTGTTCAGAAACTAGAAGGCATAGAAATCAAGACAAAAGGAAACAAAGATGAAAATCAAAAAGAAAGTGAGCTTAAGACCATGAAAGTCCTATGGCAATTGCTGCTTGCTTTAAGTTTGTGGCACAACTCCTGCAGGAAGGGTTCTGCAGCAAAGGCAACAGTTGGTAATAGACAGCTTATAGCACAATAGAGGAAACAAATCCCTTGATATGTCTTGCTTCAAAAGCAGGACCAATAACCTAGTGTATTCCAAGCAAGGACATTGCGACTAATACACTAGAGAGTTTAAAGAAAGCATTGAATAACAATGCAACATTATTAGAATAGGAAGAAAAATAGTCTCATTACAATGGTATGTCCTAGCCTGATCCTTTATGAAACAAAGGTTCCAGGGAGATGAGAGTGAAAGGTGAGTCTATAACCCTTCCTGTATTAAGATATAATATAAAATAATTAATATAATACAATATGAAAGGGCTTTCTTTTGTTCTCTAAAACAAGGTCCAGGGCTCAGCTGGCCCTTCTGGGTGACCCCTATTCTTATGTGGGGCTGATACAAGAACTCTTACCTCAAGTTTATGTCTGCACTGTGTGCATGATCAAAGAGAGAACTGCAATGATATTTAAAGTCATCGGAAAGCCGCATGTCTATAAAAGAAGTATTTCATTATGATGCAGAGATGCCAAAAGCATCATTTCCCTTCAAGGTTTGCCAACTCATTT
The DNA here is from genome assembly GCF_009769625.2 of Cygnus olor. Taxonomy (NCBI): domain Eukaryota; kingdom Metazoa; phylum Chordata; class Aves; order Anseriformes; family Anatidae; genus Cygnus; species Cygnus olor. The sequence goes on along the minus strand of NC_049173.1, from coordinate 7,260,976 downwards.
GAAATAAGACGTAAAGGATGCATCTGTGCAAAGGCTTGCAGTTATACAGCTGCAAGAGAGGGAAACCAGTTGTTTATTCCTTCAGAAGTCTTGCATTTACAAAAGTAAACAATGCACAGATTGAAAAGGATGTATCCCATACCATACGCGAAGGCTGTCTACATCTATCTGTGAGCACCCATACAGGAAAGCTGTGGTTGGCTCTGACCATAAGATTTTGGAAGCAATAATGAGAAAAGATTGTGGCAGCACCAATGCATCTATAAAACATAGTGATGTTCCCATAGAAATATGCTACTGTGGTTAAATACAGACCAAGAAAAAATATACCCCATGCAGATTTCTTGATCAGATGGTTTTTGGCAGCGGGTAACAATTAGCAGAAATTTTCAGGCATAAATTAACTTTGTTTGGACTAAGTGGCATTTGTGAGCTATGTAAAGCCCAGCCATGCCAAATGCTCAGTTGTCCTCAATCATTTCATTGTGTTTCAGTGGTACAGTGGCTGTGCAAGGAAGAGTCGACAGTTGTAGGTTGTGTTGGGGATCCACACTCAGAAAGACAAAAATTGTCCATTTTGGCAACACAAGTTTCACAAACAGCAAAGAAGGGCCAAGAAAATAAGAAGTGACACTATATCTCTGACAACCTTCATTTTTATGGGATATTTTTGTCCTCTGAGACAGAGCTTGGTAGTGCTGATTGAAATGAGATGCTTATTTTGTTGAAACTAAAAAAAGATCAAACTGTCTGCAATTAGAGTTTTCAGTTGTGGGTTTATTATTATTTTATTATTTTATTTTTCCATTTAGCTCAAGGACTATTATTGGAAACTGCCAGTAGGAGCTATAGAAAAGACTTGCTACTTCCACCCTGTTATTTGTATGTATAAGAGTTACCTCTTGCAGAAATGCTTATTGTTTGGCATAGTTCATTTTTGTTTTGTTTTCCTGGAAGCCAAGTGTATCAATAATGAGATTTATTGTGCTTTTTTCTCTTTTTTTTTTTTTTTCTTTGAATCAGTCTTGATGGCAGCTGCTACCCTCAGATTAGTCATCAAACAAACAAACCTTTCAGTTCATATATTTGGCTCAGGGTTCAAAGAGCAACTAGACAAAGTAATGGAGGAAGAACCTGTCAATGGGTACTAAGTGCAAAGAAAGCACTTGTTTTGGGAAGCTCCTATACTGCAAAGTATAACAGCTTTGGAGGATAACCTGGCACTGTATATTCATATACCTACTAAGTTCTTGTATTCCTTCTCATATATCTGTTCTTGGCCAGTATTGGAAAGAGGACAATGGGTCTTTCACATGAGGCAGTATCTCAGGTTTTTGTCCATGTGTTCTTATTCCATGTCATAAAAACACAGCGGCTTTTCTGCTTCTAACACCTTTCTCAGCAGCCACACCTGATTTGTGGAGCTACATTGGCTCTACATCACAAGAGAAAATAAAACTGCCTCCCTAGCTTGTTGATATGGTAATCTGCTTGCCAAAGGCTGCATGTGAAATGCAAAACGAACAGGATGTATTGAAATGAAAAGAGAGTGCAGTTAGGGACATCCCCCTCATCCACTGCTGCCCTCCCCCCACAGCTGTTTGGAAACTGTCACATTTGAAAGTACCATTAAAAATCAAAAAGACGTGTCATAAAACCTCATGAAAATCCCTTTAAAAGACTAATACTGGTTCGCATATTTCATTAAATAACAACCAGAGCAGTGAACCATTTGTGGCTGGCTTGGGTCATGTGAGCTCATTTGTGGCTTGACTTTCTCTTGATGAAATTCCTTGTGAGAGCTCTTCTCAAAGAGAGAAAAAAAATAAGTTAGTTTCATGTATCAGGCTCAATCAGGTTGCCCAAATTATCATTTTTCACTGCTGTCAGGGAATCAGAAACATCCCTGCACCTTCTCCTCAGCCCCAAGCGCCATTCTGGCATGAATAGCATTTGGACCAGGTGAGTGTAAAGAAGCGTATGGTAGCAGCAGGCCAGTGGAAAGTTTAATGAAATGGTTCAGACCACTACAGCAACTACACGGGGTCATCTGGCTATATAAGTCTCGAAAACCTTCATATTAAAAACAGCCGGTGGACCCCCTGAGGTTGTGTCCCCCTGGACAAGAGATGTGGTCAGTGCTATTCCTGCTTGGTGCAATCAAGTTGCTTTGGGTACAGCGACAAGCAAGACCAACACCTCCTCCACGGGTAAAGGCGTGTGATTTGGCTGAAGAAGTAACCAGATACTGCTTAGGATGGAAAAGATGTATCTGGAGATGGCTAAATAAACTTGCACTGAGAGGTTTCTACCTTTATGTGATGCTATTTGGATTAGCCCTGTTCACGTCAATGGAACTGGAGTGGTATATGTACATTTGTGTTAGTCTAGCTGGAAAATATCCAAGATGTCTAGATAAAATTAATATTTTTCTTCTTCTTCTTCTCAATTTTGCAGTCAAAAATGGAAGTTGTATAATTGAGGAAAACAATTAATCAAAGAACCTTTCAAAAAGGGAAACTGTAACTTAAGATTTGCTGCCCTAACAGATGTCTTAAGTTAGTTAGAACAGGTCATCCACGTGAGGAATCCCAGAAGGATGTAAGTAAGGCTCCTCCTATTTTGTACTAGCACTCTTCAAGCAAGTCCACCAATTTTTCTATTATTTATTAAGGTCTTCTATGTTCTTTTATAGACATCTGCTCAGCAGGAAGAAGTACTCAGCCCCTGCCTTTGGCGGCCCAGGCAGGATTGTGCGCCATCTTTGACACGCTGCTCCCTCAGAGCCTGGGAAAGCAGTAAGAAATATGAGATGTCCTGCAAGAATGTGGAAGACATCATCTGTCTTGGAGCTTGGTGAGTTTCCGGCAAATTTTACTTATGGTCCAGATTCATATTAATTCCTCAAAATCTGCCATTTGAGAGGCTCCGAGCTAAGAAAACTGGAGGAAATTGAAAATCAGTATAGACCAGTGTCACCCTTGCACACAGGTTCTGAGTTATCTGGGGCCTCCTAGCTGAAGGGGAAAGCTTAAGATATCCCTGTGAACCTAGTGAAAATGTCTCCTCAATGCAAAGCAGCTGTCAAAAGCTAACAACAGTAAGCAAGCTGTGTTAGCAAGGGAATAGGGAGTAATACAGAAAATCTGATGGCTTGACAAGTTAATCAAAGCTGGGCAGCAGTTTAAGAAACCTCAGAAGGATATAAAACAGAGCTGCTCAAATGATTTCTACTGAGAGCTGCTGGATGGATTTAAGTGCTGGAGGCAGTTGGGTCATTTCATCTCCAGGAGGATGGCAGGTTATACGTGAGTGCTGGGGAGAGGGAATGGAAGTTGCTTTGCAGCACTGAAGTGGGACTGGGTGATGTTCTGGTCCTGTGCAAGAAGGGGAGCTCCTGTTTTGCCTGGGGAGATTTATGGGGCTGAAATGGGGTTTGGTAAAATGAAGAGAAGGAGGTGTAGGGTTAGCTTCTTAAAGAGGGGATAAGAGAAAGAAGATGAAAGGAAATTTCTGGAGCCAAGGGGGAAGCGCACAGGGGTCTATGTGAAGGTAGGCTGGTGGAGGAGGGGGCCTATAGTTGGGTTTGGAGATTGAGAAAGCAGAGAATACATTTTGCAGCTGGTCCTTCTTTTAATAGCAAATAACTTTATTAGACCTTGCTCCCATCTTGGCAGCAGGGGAAGGAAAATAAGGGAATGTTGCACTCGAATACCTAGCACAGCCCACCAGCAACCAAGAAGCATTTTCAGCATTACAAATAGTGCAGAGAGCAGGAATAGAGCAGGAATGACAGGTGAGCAGGCATGGGGGTTGGCAAAGAACCAGATTGTGAAGCCAGTGTGACAAACTCCCAGAGAACTGGGAATGCAGCAGAGCTGGGATGTTGCAATGTGGTAATTCAGTGTTAACACCTAAGGAAATTATGGAGGTTATTGCCCTGAACAGGGCTTCAGAACATAAGGATGACTTGGAGCTTCAGGATATGGGTGTGTTAGTAGGTGCAGTAAAGGAAAACAGAAAAGAAGGTTTGAAGAAAAAAAAAAAATGGAGCTAACACTTTCTACATTGAGTCTCTATACTGCACAGGGTGGGATTAGTAAATCTTACTCATTAAAAGCAGAGGTGCACTCTTTACTTTTCAACAACAGGTGAAATTCATCCTTACAAGCAAAGGCAGTGGAGTAACTGGAGACACACCTGCTCTTACTGTGGTTAAAGTTGCTCTTATCTCTAAAAGAAAGGCTGTTCCTCACTGATGTGCCTCTTCGCTGATCTGATTATGCCAGCTCATGAATCACAGTGGTGTGTTTACATTTCTGAAACACGTAATGTTTTGCCTAAGATCTTCCTAGAATTGGTGATAGCTATTACTCATTATCTAAAACATGAAAGAGGGAAATGCTTCCTCCTTTGGAAAAACACCATACCCTTAGGTGAGTGTGCTGGTTCATTCAAGTGTAGTTCAGTTTTCAGAATCCATTGTGCTTCTCTATTTACTTGAAAGATAGACACAAAACTAAGACAAAAAGAAGTGAGAAAACAATCGTGTAAGAAAACACCAACAAATTCAAAACCAGTCTCTAAACTAAATTATCTGTTTACAGGAATATAAATGCCCTTCTGGCTCTTTAATACTGACTTGCATTTGTTGTACTAATGCTTAAAATGGAGTCTCTGATTCTTCATTATTTGTATTGAATAGCCAGGAGAAGATATCCTTTGGAAAAAAAATGATGCTCATTACACTTTGAAGAAGGAGTTTGTTGCTAGGACAGGTAATGTATTTTGCTATTGATTCAAGCCACATACCAGACTGAAGACTTGACCCACCTAAATGCTTTCTTGGCCATTCTGGCTGCACATTCAGAGGTGGCTGAGCAAGAAACCAGACCCATTCCCTCCTTGTGTGTGCATTACTGACTATGAAGCTGTAGTGTTTCTACTATGCCATGATAGATCTAAATGTGGGCACTGCTGAATCTGTTTTAAGAAAGGTGTGTTGTGATTCTGACATGCTGCTCACACCTTTGCAAATGCAGTTCTTTAAACACATGTCAAAGTCAACACAAAGCTTCCAGAAATAAAATGAAGAAGGGGTAGCAGAAAAGAAAGATAAACAGGTACTCAGAGTATGACCTCTGTTTGGAATGGGCATGTTAATTTGAAGGTTGAAGGGCTCAGCTGACTCTGGAAGCTTTTTTTTTTTTTTTTTAAACATTAATTTCTTGTACTCAATGAGAAATAGGGCTGTGATAGCCCATGTGAGAAGAGACTGCGGCATAAGGGAATTGCTCACTTTGGGGTCTGTTAGGGTGAAATTGCAGCTCTTGACAGACAGAATTACGGAGAGGACCAAGATGAAGAATTGAGCTCAGGGTCACAGGTGATCCCAAAATAACTGCCAGGAGAGGCAGGTGGAGATTGTTACACCTAAAAAGAAAGGTTTAAGAGGCAACAGATCAGGAGTTTAAGTGATGAATGGGAGGAAAGCAGAAGGAGAGTGGGGGTGAGTAGTAGCATGAGGTGGAGGAATAAAGAAAAGACTGCAAAAAAGAAAGTAGAGGCAACCTTATTCTGTGGGAGCCAGGAGGGTGAAAGGGCTGTTGGTGTCTGTCACTGGGAGCACTGGTCTCAGGTGAGGGCCAGGACCCCGAAATGCAGGGCTCAGGGAAACAGCAGAGCCTGGTGATGTTAACAACCTACATTTGCTGTCTTCTGTTCCGTTTGTGGGACGGGGCCTGGGAGTCAACTGGAAGGCAGCTGAAATAATGGAAAAAAATGTTGGGAGCTGATGTAACCAGGACAAAAGAGTGATTTACACGAGGCAGACAATTTTGCTTTCCAGCATGCAGCATTCTGATCATTCTATGTTTTCTTGTCTTGTTAGCAAAAATATGCCAGCAGGAGACAACAAATGGCTTTTAGTTTATTGTTTCCTTTAAGGAAAGCATTATTTTTTAAAGATCCTTCCATTAAATCTGCATATTCTTAGATCCTGAAGAAAACAATGTGACTGAGAGTGTGGGAGGGAATTGAACAGCTGAAAATCTCTTTGCGAGGTCCTGCAATGGAGAATATATATTTTAATGTGAAACAGCGATGACAGGAGAGGCTTTAGAGATCTTCAAAGCAAAAGCATCCAGGCAGTCAGTCCTGCAGGACTTCAAAACCTTTCATTGAGACAAAGCTTTTTGTACATCAGAGCTTGAAATTCAAATCAAGCAGAGAGCAAGGCAAGCCAACTCTGAACATTCTGTGTTTCACTTGAAGTCCTTAAACACTACAGAAGTTTCTCCATTGCTTGCTTGCATTACACACAATTTTCAGTGCTGCTTTGCAGGTGTTTCTTTGCTCTCTTTCTTCCAATTTTGTTAAGCGGTCACATAGATTTGTAGTGCATCACATGTGCTTTTTAAGTTCTTGTTTGGTTGGATTCTCCTTCCCTTCTTCTGGTCTCAAAGGAAGATTTGTGTGAATATTTGAGATGTAACCCACATTTTTATTTTAAAAGCGTTGCTCTTCTTATCTTCATGGTCCTAGGGGTCACAAAGGGCTACTTACAAGGGTTAACATCAGGCTCCCCAGCATAGAATAAAGTCACCCTGGATTATGCAAATCACTTAAACTCAGTTGCTCTTCTCAATGGCTCTCCTTCCTTCTACTCATGATGAGTTTTCTTGAATTTATTTTAAAATGATGGGAGGGGAGAATGCAAGAAAGAGCAAAAAGATCCACAAACCTCTATTAAGGAACCTGAAATAACACTTAATTCTATCCACATAATGCTGGTTCACAGTAAAGTATACATTTCAATAATGAATGTCCAAAGAATCATCTAATGTAGGCTGCTTCAGCTTGAAGGCGGAGAGAAGACTACACTTCCTTTTGATGAAGGAACAACTGGGTATTTCAAACTCATATCCATGATTATTCTTTGTCAGACTTGATTCAAAGAAATGCTTAAAGCTTGCTTCTAAGTTGCCCATATTTTAAACCCTAATTTCAATCCTGCCATCTTTCTTTATGTGCTGCTGTAACTGAGAAACCCTATGCTTTATCGCTTACACTTCCGGCACAGCTCATCTATGCCAGAGATGGGGGAATGGAGAGACTTTGAGTTTGAAACTTGGCTTTGGACAAACCCAGCAGAGGACTGAGGTGACTCAAGGTCTGGTACTCTGAGGCTTTGCTCACAGGCATTTGCTCCCAGGGTGTAATATTGAAACCTGCTCCTCTGTCAAGGTAGCATGAGAGCCTGGTGACTGAATGAACACCAGCCTAATCTCCTCCTTGGTCAATTGTGTAGGTAATCATAAAAATTATGTAACCCTGGCCTGTTTTCACCAGCACTGCAGCAGCTGCATGTACCATTCCCATACTGAGCTCTTGAGGGGATTTGTGCCCAGGGAGAGCATCCCCATGCCACTGGCAGTGGCTGTTCTGGATGTGCAGAAAGCCACAGATCCAGAGACCTTTCAGGGTCAGGGAGAGTTCTGGTACCTCTGGTCTTGGGTGACACGTGGTGCTCTGCATGGCACCGAGGGGCTGGTGGCACATGGGGGGCTCACAGGCTCCTGTCCTGGGAGCCTTGGGGGGCTTGGTGCCACAGGGATGTGATGCCACTTACAACCTGGCGTGACCTGAAATGGGTGGCTTGAGAAAAAGCTGTGCCCATCAAGGGTAGGAGTGTCTCTGCCAACCAGTTGCAGAGAGTTAAGGCAACCCCCAGCAAGAAATAATTCTGCTGTTCATCAAACAGGACAAGCCAAAGGTCCTGGTTTCAGCTGGGCGTGGCATGGCTGAGGGAGAAGAGTTTTGTGTGGGTATGTGCCTGCTTTCCATTTTCTTGGAAATGGTGAAGGAATAGCCCAAGGCACAGCCATGATTGCTCAGCAGTAGGCATCTGCTGGGCTACCAGCAGTCACAAAATTTCTCCTGGTATTCCTGTGTATTTCAATGTTCTGTTATTTCATAAACAGATTATTTTGTCCCTCAGTTCTAATCCTGATATCACTGGTATGCTTTTAACCTGAGGACAGAGGCAAAATTCCTCCAGTGAGAGGCAGTGGCTCCAGAAGTTAAGGTAAAGGAGTGAAATGGGACTTATGCCTCCTGCTCCTGGCTCTGCTGCAGCTTCACAGCATAACACCAAGTCACCGAGGCTCTGGGCAGTTCAGCCATCTGCACGGTGGAGACCACATATGTCTACAGGAAAAGGCTGTCATTTGGTGATAACCAGCTCTGGGTCACCTTTCTGATGAAGCAGGAGTCTGTGGCATCACAGGCTTGAAGAATAGATGTGACAGCACTCCACACAAATGCAACGACTTTAATGACACCATTTGCAGCAAAATATGGGAGGATGGTAATCCCTGCTGTGCGTCTTCAATTCTGATGTTGTTTCTAGGTCAATACAAGGCAATGGTCTTTATGTTTTGCTCTGCTCTGTAGGTAGAAACTGTTTATCACTTACATACTGAGTGATACTTCCTTACAGCCTTTCTGATGGACAGATGCTCAGCCAGCCATGCAGGATCAGCCTGGCACCGTCCTCTGTTGACACATCTGCTATCTAGGACGGACAGGGAGTATGCAGCTGTGGGCAGCTGGCAGGAATCCTTGCTGAAAGGCAAAGGTCCAGAGATGGGCACAAAGAACCTCCCACCACCTGCAGAAGTGATTCCCACCTCTGAGGTGATGTTGTCTCTGCTACTGCTCCTGAGACCACAGGTAGCAGTCATCTCAGCATCTTGTGCTGTCCAGAGCTGGGCACAGTGTTTCACCCCACCTTCGGTCAACAGAAAACAAGCTATTGGACAATGAACTTTTTGATGAAGAAGTTAAATTTCTTTTGTTTGTTCTTGTTTTTTTTTTTTTTTTTTTTTTTTTTTTCTTTTAATAAAGGGCAATTCCATGTTTAGGATAAAGTAACTACAGAAAAGTTAGCCAGATGAAGATGCTGTTAGTTCTCAGTTTGGGTGTCTCCTCAGAAACTATCAAAAAGAGTTATAGAAAAGCTTAAGAAAATGTTGTTTGTTTGAAATAACTGACCCCAAATTAACATTTTTTGCTTTCTCTAACAGGTAACCCAGAGGGCCCAGGCCCTATGGCTCCATTTTACCATGTGTAGGTTCTGTGCCTCAGGACAAGTCGTTATAGGGCACTCCCATCACTGGGACAGACACAAAAGCTTCCCATGCAGGAGGATGGGGCTCCTTACTCATAGAGGAGGTGAGAAATGCCTTCAGGTGAGCCTGAAGCATAATCTCTCTGCCAATGTAAGATTTAAAATGTTGCGTACAACACTTTTCTTAGCACTAGGAGCTGGAGGAATCCCTACGTGTATATGCTATGTATTTAGCTATATATAACCAACAGGGGGCATTAGGTTTATGCTGATTAAATGTGGATTTCTGCTCCTAGCAGAGAGAAATCACAAACTTGCTTGATTGAAAACAGCAAGACTGGAATCCTGTATCCTGCAAATTAGTAAGATTAGGCCTTGGTTTTCCAGAAGATTTATAATTAGTAACTGGATAAGTCTATTCTATTTTCTTTGTCTAGCTTATGTCTCACTTGAGACGAAGATAAGTGAGATTGATATAATTAAGATCCAGATGATTTTTGCATGATCTGTAGTTTAAACAGCACTTGAAAAATTTAAGTGTTTCTGGTGCAAATTGGTTTATATTGATGGCTTCCAGTTTTCTAACTATAAATTAAAGTAAGGCTGCAATTATATTTTTTTCTGACAGAAATTAGATTCAGCAGTACAGAGTCAACTGCTGCTCTTCATTACGGACAAAACCTTGCCCTGAGCTGTTTGATTACTGAATGCAAATGGCTGTAGCAAGGAGCTACAGTGCAAACACAAATTGTGGTCTCTGAAAATGAAAGTAGTATTTATTACAGGGATAATTATGATGGCTACAACCACTCATACTCCTGTATGTGGGACCCTTCGCACACGTTCTGAGGGAGATGTGCTTTTTGATGCTTATAGCACTGGTTAAAGAAGCAACTTTTTCCTCTTCATACGAGGATTTGGAAAACTGTAGCCTTTTCTGCGCTGTTGCCACACTCAAGCAGTTAGATGGATGCTTTAGGTGAAGGACTTTCTACTGTCTATGGTTAACCTGAGCTGCATTTGAAAATAAATGCTACGCAATTAGGCAGTACAGCTGAGGAGAACTGCTTTCATAAAGCAATATCAAAATGAATTGTTGGCTAAAAACGCACAGATGCTCTAAGTTTTGAGAAGTTGATTTAATTACCTTCCTTATGTTAAAACGGGTTTTAAATAACCTAATACCTTTAATTTCTTCCAAAATGAAGTAGCAGTTATGGTTTTGAAATAAAGTAAACAGATGAGTACCTCTAGCAGTAGCAGAGCTTTTGCCTGCCAGTGCATCTGGGATGCTGTGAGCAATTTTGGTCCCCCATGGTCAGATAAGAGGAATTCTAATTGGATCAGTGGCACACAGCATCTTCCTTCCCCTGAGCTTCTTAATATCCCTATCATAAAAGAAAAGGCAAGAGGAGTCTGGTTCATTTTATCTAGCAAGAAGAAAGGTGGAAGGGATACAACCGAGTACGGCCAGTCCTGTAGCAGAGGTAAGAATTTATAAAGTGAGTTTATAAAGTAAAGCATATTTTTTGCCTGAGAAATGAATGAAAGTTTGCAAACCTGCAGGTGATGAGGAAATGAATATTTCTGTGGCACCTCTCTTTAGATGGTGCCTGAAGCAAGGAGGGTCGGATGCTTCCTAAGCATTTGCCCTGATGGTAAGTCCATTCAGTCAGTGTGTTCCCTGGGGTGCCCAACCCAAATCTGCTCTGTCAGTAGTGGGAAATGTGTAGCAGTGACATTTCTGAAGTGCCCAGGTTGCTCTGATGTTGCCCCGCTGACCTTTAGGGGCTGTGCTGTTCTCCCACTTGATGCACCTCCTTTGAATGAAGCTGATGAATTTCCACTGCCTGAGGGGAAGAAGAGCCTGTCCTGGTGCAGAACGACTTTTCTCCATTTGTGTTCCCTGCATGAGAGTATGGATGAGTGGTGGTTACAGGGCATTCCCTGGCTGGAGGAAATCACGAGGAAGGTACAAACGCTTGGGTCACCAACTTGCTGCTGCCTGGGGGTTCTGACCTCTGCCTGCTTGCCGGGCTTGTTTTGGATCTTAGCAGACAGCTCTGCATTGCTAAATGGGTCCTGGGGGATCACAAACTGTTCCTTAAGTGCCAAATCTGCATTAGAAGGCCAGGCCGGGTTCCCTTCAGTGCACTCTAAGAAGCTGCTTAGTTTTAATTGCTAGTATCAGATTGTAGATTTGCCTTCATGAGTAAATGAAGTGCTTAAAGATGTCAGAGGTTAAGTTACTAAAAGGTAATTGCTCCAATAGTTTCTCCTTGAAATCTGCTCCTATCTCCACATATATTTGTCTATCTGCTCAACGTCAGCAGTGATGGTTTGCTACTTTTAAAGTCCAAATACTCAGGGCTGAGCCTCCTATTCAAACCTTCAGCACAGGAGGACCATGTAATTGAAAAAAGGAGAGTATTTGGCTGAGGGGAGGGTTGGAGCAGATTCACTGACAGAAAGAAATCTGAGACTCCTCTCTTTCCTCACCTCCTCTTTTCCCCCAGTCTGTTTTTTAGCTAGTGCATTTTAAAGTTCTTGGTCGGGATTTCCAAAGCATGGGAGAGGGCTAATACATGGGTCTGACTTGAGCCCAGGAGTCAATAACAAAATTAAATCCCACTTTGATGCTTGCAGATCTCTTCCAAAGATGGTCTTGAGTTACTCTGGCCCAAGCCCAGGAACAGCTCCCTGTGCCTGTATGTATGCGTTAGTCTTGATGTCTCACTTTGTGCCAGGCCCAGAAGCAGCTGTGGTGCAGGCCCTTTGTTGCTCTTGTGCACCTTTCTAAAGCAGTAAGAAGGTCTTGAGGAATGGTTACAGCCTGGCACCATCTGCAGCTGCAGTTGAAGACCGAGTGGTGGCCTGGTCTCCTGAGGGCTGGGATGCTTGTCCTGGTCCAGGAAGGGTCCCTGTCATTGCTCCAGCTGCAGAGACTTGACTTGGTTGAGGGATGGTCCTATATCTTAGGACCTCTTCCATAGTCCAAAGGTGCTGCAGGCAGTATGAGGTCTGTAGGCTTCAGACTGGCCACTTAATATAAAAAGAAGTGTGTTTTAGCTTCCATTGCTTACCTGGTGTGTTTGTATTCTTAAGGGAAGCAACAGGATCATCTGGAAATATATTGAAAGTTTCACGGTCAATGCCTTGGAACATCCTTTCTTTAAGGCAGAGTTTAGTGTCCTTCAATATATAACTTCATATGAGCTATAGTTTAACTACGTCTCATCTGTTGGACCTGCTCGTGTTAGTGAAGAGTTGTATTATTCTGTGTATACAATAGAACAGCAAATTAGAGACACCTTTTCCGTGCTAATCAATTAGTCATGTAAGATGTTACTACTTTCCAAAGAAGTGCTGGAGTAGCAGCTGTGTCACTTGTTATGAAAGGTTTGTGTGTCAGCAGATTCTGTGTCCATGTTATGGTTTCTGCAGAGCCAGCAGCAAACCCTAATAAAACTTAATGTGAGAAAACATCGCCAGCGAGGTGATGGGTTGAGATTAACTGAACTAAAAAGAGGCAATTCCATGCTAAGTTTTTTAAATTTTCTGAAGTCAACATTACAAACATACCAACTTAAGGACTTCTTTCTGCTTCTGTGAAAATCAATATGAAAATTTGCACAGAATTAATCTAAAGAAGAAAAAGGAGAGTCATCTAGCACTCATCCTAAGCCTGGGCAGCTAAACTGTGTGAGCCATATTAGCTGTGGGCTCAGTGGAAAACTTACCTGGTGCAAGACTATGGAGCTGAATTAAATGTTTACTGGGGAATCTGTGTTGTTATCCTGCCGATCTTTTGCCTTAGGAGTCAGGGAAATGGATTCACTAATCTGTTTTTTCTCTTATTGCAGTTAGACATAAGTTGAATACTAACCTGTATGGTAAGGGCAATGTTCAGCTGCCTTCTAGAAAGGCATGGGAGATCAGTTCCTCTGTTATGTGGTGCATCCATGGATAATTGGTTTTGCTACCTATACACTGAAATTGAGGTTTCCATGTCAAACTGGTGTCTGTGAAGAGAGAGGGCATGCGAGCAAGGGTTGATGCAAACATGCATCTGGTGTCACCCTTCTCTCCATCTCAAAAGGACTTTGGGACAGGAACGTGAAGCGTCAGGTTGGCAGTAAGAGGATTTGTATCTGATTGTGGGCTGATTTTTATTTATTTATTTACTTATTGGTAGCCTGGCTGCTGTCTGAATTTTCTATCTATAGAAGAATGCTTTTTTGCCTGTCTCTTGTCAAGCTCAAACTGAACCATGTAGGAACATGTACCTAGAGTTACAGTGCCTTCATTGCTGAAACTTTCTGGCTTTCCAGCAATATAAATTTTAGCAAGTATGTTTAAATTCAAAATTTACCCCCATGCTGAGTTCTAATGACTATTTCTACCGAAAGCCATGGCTGAGCTAAGCCCCAGTGTAAGTAATTTCCTTCTCAAAGACAATTTTTTAAACAATTCTATATAAATGGTTTAAAATTGAAAGACCCATTATTCTTAACTGTGTCACTAATATTATAACGTTTTTTTACCCAAAACATATAAAACGCTTAACTTAGACTGCCAAATTAGAAGCAAAAGCCATGTTTAAAGTATTTCTGTTTTTTAAGTGTATAATTTTCAGGACAATTTAATGTCATCCATTTATGTCGATGCTTCAGCTGCCAAAAAATCTTGATTTTTTTTTTTTTTTTTTTCTAGGGTACTTGAGGCACAGCTCTTAAGCTCTTGGAGACATTCCTACAGAAGTAGAGTGTGATGAAAACAGTGGACTTCTAGTTCTGGAGAAGACTTTTATGTAGCTCCTGCCTGTTCCAGAAGAGGCTCCGGAATGTGATGTCCTTGCACAGAGACAAGGCCAAAGGAGGTGTTGAAGGTGAGAATAAATGTGGTGCCTCTGGGAAGGAGAATGAAGTAAAGGTCTGTCTCCAGCCATCCTGCCACGAGCAGCACTGATGGCTCTTTGCTCTGTCCTCCCTCTGGCCAGCACAGCTTGCCTGGTGGCTTTCCATGCGTGCATGCTGCTAAGTGAGGAAGGAGAAAAGATTCAACCAAATAAAAGAACCAAGATCAGACCTAGGGCCCCAGCTCCTGGAGTCATAGGATTACACATAATCCTAGCTTTAACTTTTTTTAAACAAACAAAAAAAAGTATCTTCCCCTGGGATTACCCCCGGGGAAAAAAAAAAAGCCTGGAAACATGGTCACATAGCTATGAAGCTATCTATACCTGAGTGCAGGAAGCCCAAAAACTATCTGTGATGAAGCAAATGGCTCCATCTTCCAGCAGGGTGCTTGCTTTCCTCCTGTCCCTACTGGGGGGGTCGTGGGTGCAGAAGAGTGTGGTGTATTTCCAGCTATTCATTTAATAGCACCCCAGCTCCCTGCAGGTGGGATTGAGACCCATGGGAGTGCAAAAGGGGATATTATGCTCTTTGGGGTCTCTGTTAGACTTAACCAAGACTTTCACCCACTGCTGCCTGACAATTTCTCCATTTCTGCTGTTAGGACAACATTTTTTGTGTTTCCCACCAATGAGGCGTCTGGGGTTTATTGCTAGTCCAAACAGTCCAACCCCTACCCCATGAGGTGTTTTTTAGCCGGACACTACTTTGAGTGCAAAACATCTCTTTGGAGATACAACTGTGGATTGTTTCCCAACCTGAACCTTTTCTGTGATGATTCAGCTATTGGCAGAAATAACTCAAAGAGTATAATTTTTAAGGTAAAGGGACTTTCTGTAATCACATCTTCATAAGGTTGTTATTTCAGGCATTACCCATTTGTGGAAAGAAATATTTTTCCCTAAAAATAAATAAATAAAAAAGGCAAGTGGAGGACATCAGTCTGTTTTTCTTGGCTTTCTGTAATTAATCCAGTGATTTCGCTCTGCAAAGTCAGACAATAAATTATTGATTCAAATCGCCTTATTTCTCAGGAAGAAAGGCTGGAAGAGGAAGTTGCGTGGGCCCATAAGAGCCCCCTGTGATTAACCTCACCGCTGACACTTGCTGTCCTTATGCTGGAGTAATGTTTCCTCCCCTTATTCCATGTGCCCTTTTGACCTACTGAGCCATTCACACCATTGACTTCTGTGCCTGCATCCAATCTATTCAAACCTCACTTCAGGCAGCTGCAAGCTGCCATCCTGTGGTACTGGTCTTTTTTTTTTTTTTTTTTAAGGTTACCTCAGAGGACTCTGTCCTCCTCACCTTTCCGAACGGAAGTTTGAGATTCCTACCTCTTTCCTCCTGAAGGTCTAAAGGACATGGAAAGCTTCCACTCCTCTCACAGTACCTGTTTCTCTAGCAGTGAATGTGCTGCAGCATCTGCAAAATTTTCCTTGCAGGGTTAGAAATATGAAATCTGTGCCCTTGAAGAGAAGGAAATTCCCTGCTTTCCTGCAAGAAACTCCACAGGCATCTTGGTTTGGACCTTGCAGAACCTGCCTGGTGCTGTGATAATGGACTTTGAAAGTTTTGGCATCGTTAAATTAGAAGTTACTTGAGGTCGTTTCAGAAGCTCTAATGGCTCCCTGTGACTGCACAGCTGGTCTGATGATAACAGAAGCACAGGCTTTGCAGGTGAAGGAATATGAAAAACAATGCTCATAAAATGAGAATATTCCTCAGGCTTTTCTTCCCAAGCCTCAGATTCTGTCTTAAGAAAAGGTTGTGGGAAAGTAAAGTTGGGTTTTCTAAGTCATGTACTCCAAAGAGAGGCTATACCTATATAAAGGTTACTTCTTCCCTTGTGTATGTTCATTGTGACACAGTTTCCAGTTACATTCCACAGTTTTGTATGTGTGTGTGTATGTACATCTTCCCCACTTGCTTGCAATGTCTCTGCACCTTTGGCCTGTTACAACTTCGGTGTGCATGCTAGTGAAAATGAAAGGTATGAAGCAATAAGGCGAGGTCCTTAAAAAGTCTCATGTTAAAAGTGAAACCTATAATATTTGAATCTGTTACAAGGCTCTTCCATGAAGCTGCTAGAGTCACTCGAGCCTGGTGTCTCCTGGTGCCCCCTCCTCTGGTCTTTTTCACAAGCTCATGGATGTCTCAGGTTGGACACGGGTTGATTTTTGACCTTAACCTCACTGTGCCCATTTCCTGTCTGACCCCTCTATGACAAGGAAAAATGCAGAAGTTCACTGATGCCTACCAAGCACCAGGAGATTAGTGAAGAGCACCACGAAGAAATGAATCGCTCAGTGCTTGAGCAGAGTTTGGCTGGGATCCCAGCAATATGGCATGGGGCCATGCTGAATGAGAAATGTAAAGGGGAAATACTGAGTTAACCATTCACTGAGCACCATCCTGAGTGCATCCTGGACGCAAGATACACAGGAAGCCTGAATTCTTCCAAATTCCTGCGTGCTTGCCTCAGCCACCCAACCCTCTCTGAATGCTGTGTGCATCTCAGTTCTGCATCCCTTAGCCTTGGATTGCCAAAGATGTTAAGGGATGGGAGATCCATAACCTCTGGGTCAAGTTGTCGAGACTTAACTTGTACAACACAACAGAGAAGGAAGAATTCTCACTGGTGCCAAATCAGATACCAGCGAGTACTTTGGCTCTGAGTTTTCGTCTCAACATCCCAACTTTTGTTGGGCTTTTATTGATTTCCTGTCTGTCAAACCACTTTTTCAAATTTCTAAAGGGAAAAGAAACAAACGACAAAGAAATAGGAAAGAAACTGTAATGTATTCCCTCTTCCCACTTTTTTTTCCCTCCTAAGTATTCTTGGTATTACCAGCTGTTACCTTGATTATTGTCAGCTGTTTAAAACCTCTATGTGCAGAGTTATTTCCTCTTTTCTTAAGTCTGTAGTCAAAAAAAAAAGAAAAGTAATCCTGTCACGTGTCTAAGATGATCTCTGGCACCCCCCTGGTGAGTTCAGAACTCAGATTTCACCTGAATGGTGAAGGGAGAGTGGGCTTAGAGATGCTTGCCTCATACAGATTTCCAGCGAGTCCCATGCACAGATCTTGGGCAGGTTTTTGGGACAAATAAGAGAATGACTTTATATTACTCCCTGCTGAGCAGAAGAAAGCTGTACAGTGGGCTCAACTGTTATCTGCTCTCACACACTAGAGTGAGACATGCTTTAACTACAGGGAAAGATTTTTTTGAGGAACTCCTGCCTCATCAGATACCAAAAAGTATTTTCTGTTGCATTCTAATGTGCAGACTCTCTGGGCTTCAGTGAGTAAATTCTACCTGCTTTTCCTGCAGATAGCATGCCTCGGACTTCTTCCCTGCTTCCCCCTTGAGTCTGTGTTTCAGCAATATACCCCTAAGTCACGAGACACAGATCCATCAGAAACCAGCCACTGCTAGTTTTAGAGTTCATAGACTGGTGCGTGCGAATCCCATTGCTTACAACTAAAACTTGTGCTCGCCATGATTACTGTTTTCAGAGCGGGAAGTTTTCAGCATGCACCTGGGCTAGAAAACAGCTCTGAGCATTGCCAAGGGCATCCCATCCCTCAGTCCTGCTCACAGGGCATTGAAACCTACGTGGGTGGCTCCCACTGGGTGTCCACACTGCTCCCAGGGAACCTGAGTCCTTGTTACGTACAAACACTGGCAGCAACAGCAATGCTGTGGAGGGGTTCAGCAGCTCATATGTTTTAATGGCTCAGGGCATCAGGGCGGCTCATCAGAGAACAGTGTCTGACCTGTGAGTGCCAGCCTACGGCTCCTGCCTCTTCTAGGAGCCCCCTGAGTCCTAGGTGGGGATTCTTCGTTCATACATTTGTGGAAAATACATTCACAGCTCTGTGAAAAACCATTTCTGAAATGGTTAGTACTCCCTGAAGTAAAATAAGCCTGTTTTGTAGGTTTAGATTCAAAGGGTCAGCTCTTCACCAGGTGTAGCTGAGCTTTGCAGTGTGTGCTGTCTCTGCTCACTGTGCGAGTCAATGTTTGCCCACTGCTTGGTGGGTATGGGGTATCGGGCTTCTTGTAGGAGTACAAGTAAAGATTTAAAACACAATGAGCAGGTGTTTGAAATTGCAGAGGAAAAGAAATGGTGAATAAGAAAAGGAAGCAATCGTGGTTGCTCTTTTACCCTGGTACAGCAATGCGCTCATTTTGTTTTAGCACCACTTAGGAAAGGAAAGCTTGTTTCTGTGTTAAAGAAATCAAGTTTGAAAGCTGGGGGGAAACAGCTGATCTTCTATCAGGAGTGTGGTTACATTTAGGTCAGACTTTTAAAAATGTTTTTAAAACTTACTAATTCCCTAAAGCTCCAACTGTGTTGACTTAAATAATTCTGGGTTAAAAAAAAAAAAAGGCATTTTGAACCACAGTGGGTTTTCTGTCATGTTTAAAAACAGCTGGTTGTGACTGGGGCATTTTTGGTTAAGAAATTGCTAAACTGCTTCTTTCCTACTTACACTGACCTCAAACCTTTCCAATAGCTTCCTGCACAGTGGTGGCATAATGCTGTCTGCAAGCACAGTCTGAAGATCCAAACAAGTAGATGAGAATCTCTTTGCAGTTCCCACTTCGCTTCCCTTATCAGACTCTTGTTTCCAAGGTTATCTTTTGCCTCACCCGGAGTTTCAGGAAAAAATATGAGGTGTCCTCTGGAGTTTGTTGCTGCCTGAATAGAAGTGATGGAGATGTTTAGTAGAAAGGGTCAACAAGAAAGGGGTCAATGCATTGATAAAATGGTGTGTGTCTGGGGCAGGAAAGGAAATCTAGGTTTCAAAGCAAGGATGGTAAATGAGTAGAATAATTCAAATTGGGTGGAACAGCAGGAGCTGGTGAGCAGAGGTCTAAGCAACACTATCCAGACAGGTCAGTCACACAGTATTTGCCTGTGCACGGATGTCTTTATATGTCTCCTGCTTACTTGAGAGAAAGGAAGGTGCTGCTTCCACTCACTTGTTAGCAGGAGCCAAGTTCCCTGGGATCTGGGGCAGAGCTCAGCAGGAGCATCTTTCAAACCACACCACTCTAAGGAAAGCACTGAAGATTTCAGAGCTGGGGGGGAAGCAGTGTTTGACAAACAGGGTCTGTTTCACCTTGCAAACTGGTTTTAGATCAGCATTTGCAAGGTGATTGTGATGGAGCTGCTCCTGATTTGCATTGATTTAAATGAAAGCAGAACCAGAGCTCTGCTTTTCAGCAGCTGTCTGTGGGTGAGCTGGCAGCAGCAGCAATCCTGGCTCTGCAACGTGTGCTTAACTTAGTAGAGGGGTGCAGGAGACCTCAGTGCAACTTTTTTGGACCAAGTATGGGAAAGGGGGGTGCTGGAAGCAGGTGGGAGAGAGCAGCACACCGGGACACGCTGTGCAGGGATTGCCTAGGCAAGCTAATAGCTGGTTTCCATCTCTCGCTTCCTTCTGTGATCCTTGCTAGCCTGAAGCTGCGTGCAAAATGAGCAGAGGCAGAAGCAAGAGGTGGAGAATTTCCTTCCAGGATTTTCCTGTCCATAGCTTGAAAAGACGCTGTGTGAGTAATGAAAAGGCCGGAGGGAGAGATGCAGCGGGGTCAAGAGTGGGGAAGAGCTTACGCCGCAGTTAGCATGCGGTGTCTGCACTGAGTTCCTTCGGGGCTCCGGCACAGGAGCTGCACAGCTCCCTGGATAAAATGACAGAGAAGAGGGCTCCAGCCCCAAATCCACCTCCTGTTGCCTCCCCCTCACACCAGCTCTCCCTGGAAAAGGGACGAATCCTCCCAAAACGGTTGATGCCTTCATGCAAGGCTGGCGTTTAACACGTTTCAGTGCACTTTATGGTTATTATTTGCGCACAAATTATGCGATGTGGCACTTTGTGATCCTGTTTCCCCAAAACGCCGTCTTAATAAATATGTGAGAGTAGAAAAATCGGGGATTTAGTGTTAGGTTTGCTTGATTTTGGGGGGTTTTGCTCAGGGGCAAAACTTGGACGGGGGGGGGGGTTTGGAGAGCAAAGGGCGAGGACACCCCACGGGGGGTATCCCAGGGCGGCTCGGCTCGCCTCGGCACGGCTCCTCCCATCCATACCGGGCCCGGGGCGGCCCGGGCGGGCGGCGCCGGCGCGGGGGGGGGGGGGACACAACCGAAGGAGGGGGGGGAGATCGGGGGGCGGGCGGCGGCGCTCGGCGGCGCCGTGCGCGGCGCGGCCCCAGTCCGCGCTGCAGCCGCCGCGGGGGCGCCACTACCATGAGCGGCCGCGGCCGCCCCTGCGCGACTCACGGGCACCGGGCGCAGCAGCCGCCGCCGGCCCCCCCCCGCCGCTGCTGCCGCCGCCGCTGCAGCCGCTGCCGCGCACCCCCGGCCCCCGAGCCCGGCGCTGCAGGATGCCGGGGGGCAAGAGAGGGCTGGTGGCACCGCAGAACACCTTCCTGGAGAACATCGTCCGGCGCTCCAGCGGTGAGAAGGAGCGTCCCCGTTTTTATCCGGCCGTCCATCCTTCCATCCGTCCATCTTTCCCTCTGTCCATCCATCCCTCCGTCCATCCATCCATCCCTCCTTCCATCCTTCCCTGAAGCTCCCTGCCCCAGCCTTTCCCTGCCCTGTCCCCTCGTTCCCTTCTCACCCCGCCGTCGGTGCTGCAGGCAGCGGGTCTCTAGCAGGTGTTGGTGTGAGCCTCTTCTGGGAGTCAGGGTTCCCCCTTTTCATTTCTCTCCACTCGCCGGGTGTTTTTTTTTCCCTCTTTCTCGTTCGTTGGTTCCCCAGTGTTCGGGTTTGCATTGTCTCATTCGGCGTTTTGAAGTCTTTGCAATTCTGTCTCGCTTTAAAGCGTGTGGTGACGGTGCCGGGAGAGAGGACGAGGCAGTGCCTGTGGCTGGGGCGATGGTAAAATCCTGTGCCTGGAGGAACCTGTAAGAAGTGCCTGCAGTCACTGCTGTGCCGCTCCTCTGCTGGGCGAGCAGTTACGGGACTGGTTCAGAACCACACGGGTAGAAAATAATTCCCTGCTGTTGGGGCTCGCTTTCCCCTTCCAGCCCATTGCGAAGCAGTGGCCAAGAGTGCTGCACGCAGCTCCGTCAAAGTTACGGTGTGGCTGCAGGCATCTCTAGAGGTGTGTGAATGTACACGCGGCTTTAGGCAAGTCTTGTGCTGCTTACCTTCTGGTTTTAGCTAGTTTTTGTACTGGCACGGAACTACTGAAATGTGAGTGCTTGTGCGAATGAAGTCTGGTAAAAGACCTCAACTTTGCATCTGCTGAAAGGTTTCTTCTTGGGCAGCCCGACCCTGCCATGCATGAGAGTGGGAATGGGAAAGGTGGGCAGAACAGAGCGTGGAAAGAAGTTTCTGTATGCATTATTAATCGAGACACTAATGTGATGTGAAATGCTGCCGAAAAGTGTTTCCTTCCACCTTTCCACTGCACTGGTCTGGATTTACCTCTCGTTCATACTAATGTAGTCTGGTGTGCTAGCTTGAGTGGGTTTTGATGGCAAGTAGTGAATTCGTGAGCCACTGACTTCCACGGAAGCAGCAGTGGGCTGAGGACCTGGAATTTAAAACTTTGCATTAAGGCATCAACTTTTGATTGACCCCATCAGCTCTGTCAGGCTCTGTAGCTGCACAATCACTAGAAGCAAATTTCCTGCAATAGTGTATTTATTTACCAGAATATTGAATGCAAGCTTAATTAATAGGGTTTTATATAGCACTTTACCTCTGATAGTTTCAAAGTGGAACTTAATTACACTTTACAGCTCCTTGTGGAAGAGGGCACACAAAGGTGTTGCCAACATGTTCTTAAAACTGGTGTAACAGGGGCTCGGGGCATCGCAGTTGTTCTCCCAGGGTCTTGTGGCAAGTCGGGGGCAGAGCTGGGACCACGGTGTGGGAGCGCTGTGCTTTTGTATCGTGCTCTGATTGAACCACATGTCCTCCCTGGTGAAAGCTCAGTAAAGCTTTGAGATGTCAAAACCCAGAAAACCTCAGCAGGCTTTTGAACATTATACTTTAAAAACACATTAGCCCCCCTCAGGTTTTAACCTGGCCTAATTTGGGTGCATAAATGGTGCTGATCTGGTCACTCATTCTGCTTTTTCTCTGCCTAAGTGTGATGTTATGGAGTCAAATCTGTCCCATTGGACAATGAAGCAAAAAGTGGATTGGGAATCTGTTTTTAACTCATGTTAGCGGTCAGTGTTGTGCCCTGGAACATGATTTAGTTTTTATTTTTGTCATCCAGGTCATAGCCGTATTTGTCCTTTATAGAAATAGTAATTTTCATTGGATTCTGCACTGTTTAATCCGAACTTAATGGTATCCACTAGAGCAAATCTGGTTCAAGTATCTCCTGCCAGTGCTTGGTAGAAGGCAAGGATTTGATCTGCTGACTGTGTGCTGGGTTTTGTTTTTATACTTGGATTCACCAGTTTCAGAGAGATTTTTCATCATCAAGTTGAGGAACAGGATAAAGGAAAGAAGGATGATAGTTCTTTAAAATACATCTTTAGCATCCTCAAAAAAAGCCTTTCCATCGTCTGTCCTAGTTAAAGAACACTCTCTTTTGAGATTTCTCATGCTTACACAATCCCATCACACTTCTTGTCCATAAATCTTTTCTCAACAACCAGGAGAAGGCTTGTAGATAGAGGTAATATCTTCTATTAGGCTAACAGGCACAGCTGGAAAAATTAGGTATTTTGACAGACAGGCTCTTCTTCAGGTCTGAAATGGAAGCGGTGGATTTCAAAAATGAAACGCAGGTGCAGACAAATTATTCAGAGCTGGCAGAGATGGATCCGAACAACAAAGCATTTACAGACAAAGTTGCAGTATCTTTAAAGTGTAGAAAGTCAGAATGGACCTAGCGGGAGCTGTGTGCGCAGAGAGTGTGATGGCCGGCCTGGTGTTAAAAGCAGCCCTATGTTTCATTTTCGGCATTATTTAGGGATTTGCTGTTCAGGAATGTCGTGAACATTTCCTTTTTGCCCCAGCTTTGGCTACAGATGAGGTTAAAATTGTGAGGGAAATGCTCCTTGTGGTTCAGCTGTGAGCGAAGCGTCAAGGAGTGGTGCAGAAGGAGCCGGGGTGGCCGTGGCACAGGGTGGGATGTCTGGGGGACCCGGGGTGCTCTCTGCCTGGGGGTCACTCTTTTGAAGGCAACTTCAGACCTTGGAGCTTACCAAGTGCTGTAGAGCAGCGGCTGACGCTGCTTTACGGATGGCAGCACCTTGCAGGAGGCTTCCAAATAATTTTGGGGTGGACAGTAACCTCTGAGCTGCTTTGCAGGTTGTCCGGCCACCCCATAACTGTGCTCCGCTCCCAGCAGACAGAATCTTCAGGAAGGAACAGGGTCCCTCCTTAGCCCCACTGCTGCTCTTGGTCTACGTTGACAAGCCCTCCGGGCACACAGGCCTATCTTCGGGGTGATCAGTGCACTCTGCGCAATAAAAATTTGTTCTTTTTTAAAGCACGGTGAAAATGCATGGAGTAAAGTCCTTCTCGTTGGGAGCCGCAGGTTGATGCGATCTCTCTCCAGCCTCGGCTGTACACTGATCTTGAGAACACCAGGTGTTTCGCTAAGCTGAAAGAAAAAGTGTTTTGTGGGAGCAGTGGGTTAAATCGCATTAAGGTGACTGCTTTCTACTGCCATTAGTATTTTGGGCTTTTAATAAAGCCCTTGCTTAGGGCAATGTTCTCTCCTAAGATGTTCTCAGCACTCTGTGCCTGTTATTACTATTATTATTATGGGTTGCTCCTTCAGTGTAGTCAGAGCTCCTGCTGGCACTGACCTCGGCTCAGTATCGTGGAGGTGGAATGGGAATTTGGGCAAATCCCTAGAGCAGGGCTGGGCTTCGTGGTCCTGCCCTGCCTGCAGAAGGGACACGGCGAGTTGAGCCGCAGGCGTGGGGCAGAGATAAGTGTCTGTCTTGCCCATCTGCCTTCAACTTTCGCGTCTTGTAGCAGCAAAAGCATGAAGCTTGCATTACCAGCGTAATTTGCTTTGGATGTAATTTGGTTGAGGTTGGAAAAAGGTTAACTCTGGGACTCTGTGGCGATATACAATAAAATGTGCTAATGGCGTGGAAGCGGGGCATAATTTAGCGAAAGACAAATATGATAGCAGCCATCATTACTGGTTATTGTTTCTATTGCAATAACTCTTAGAAGCTTCCTTGCAAAAAGGCGTCTTTCAGGTCTTTCGCAAATGTTTTTGACACTTGAGCTGAAATCTTGGCTCTGTAAGGAATTTTACCATAAGCTTTAATGAAGCTAGCATTTAATTCCAGGTCTTGCACGGCTTAGCACCGTGTTCCTGCAAATCATCTCCTCCAGACAGAGCTTTATACCCTGTTGGGTTTGATGGGGAAAGGATCAGCCCAGTTCCCAGGTGACTGCGTTGGCAAGGCAGGTCCCCCAGGAAGGAGGGGACGTGAACATCACACCTATAGCACTAAGACACCTCTTCATTTTTATTAGACTGGTATTACTGACAAAATAGGTGTTTGCTCTCTCTCCCATCCTTCCTACTACCCCATGTAGCATACCTGATTTCTTGTAGACAGGGTTACAAAAACGTTGTTCTCACTGGACAGGACACATGTAGGCTTCTTTCCCTCAAATTAAAACAAGCTGCTTTTTCAACAGCTCCAAGCCAAATTACATTTGGAGCAGAAAAAAAAAGCTCTTTAAAGCAAGTTATTTCAAATTTACAGGGTGTCTGTCATTAGGGATCCTCTGCAAAGAAATCTGGACCTCAGCACTTGCTTAAATCTCTACTTAAAGATGCTAAATCTTGGGGCAAAAGTTTCCATCCTCCAATTCTGTTGGCTGCGGGGAAGTTAGTGAAGGGATGACTAAGGAGCTTAAATTATTGGGGCTTTCTTGGGTGCAAGGTTGATTTTGCAATTTCTGTGGCTGCAGGGGACCCGCTGATATGTAAATCAATGCAAAGTGGAGTGTTACACTAAGAAGCATTACTAGATGACATTTGTGAGTAGTTTTCAATTGCAAGGGCCTCGTTTTGTTTACTCCTTCAGTCAGTTTGGCCAAATCCTGGAAATTAGGTAAATCTGATGCCTGCTGAAGTCGGGGGAGATTTAGGTGGTTTAATTTAAATTTTTAAATTTTTAAGTTTTTAATTACAACAGCTCCATACCATCATGTTAATGTAGACACCCCCCCCCAAATAAAGGTGTATCATTAGTTAAAGGAATAACTGGATCTTTACAAGCTGCTCCTTGATCTCATTTACAGCTTTGTCAAATTTGTGTGTTATCTTCTTAATATTTCTTTCTGTGCATCTCGTTGGGAGCGGGATGGGGTGGGAGAGATGTTCCCTGGGATGTCTGAGCGCTGCCGAGCACTTGCCACAAGAGGTCAGTGTAAGTGTTGTGGCGTTTCCAGGTTAATGTTGAAATCTGATAGAGAAGAGCAAAATGAAATTATTGATTTTTAGAATAAACATCTAGTTTTTTTTTTTTTTTTTTTTTTTTTTTTATTGCCGTTGGAAGGAGTATACAGCCAAAGACTAATGTCAGGAAGTTAAGTGAGCTGTGGAAGTACATTTAATTAGCCTGTTTAACAGCATGCTGCTTGGTGATTAGCCTGGATTTTAAGTTATTCTCCTGGTGAGCTAAGAAAATAGCATGTTTTTGGTTTGGCAAAATTAAGTAATAGGAGAAGATTTTGGAGTCGGTGCCCTAATAACCTTCTTTGCAGAAAAAAGTCAGTCTAAACCCCTTGTTTATTGAGCACGTTCAGTGACTGGCAGTTTTGATTGAGAAGCCCTGCCTAACCCAGACAGCCAGGACCCAGTTCTGCACCCGCGCTTGGTGCTGGTGGCATCTGAATGTTGCCTTGTGCGTAGCCCCTTACAAGCCTGAAGCAGCACCTTGCTGTGGGGCTGGGACCCGTTCTGCTGACATGTTTTGCTTCAGCCCCTTGCTGGATGCTTGCACAAGCAGTGCTGCACGATTCTCTGCCAAAACAGGTTTGGGGAAATTTGGCCAAGCTCTGTGAAGCCGCAGCCATGGCTAGCTCCAGGCTGTGCGTTTGCAAGGCGAGCCCCCGTGTCTGAATATCTACCCTTGGCACGATTTTCTCATATGGGAGTGTGAAGGAAGTGCTCTTGTTTGTCTATAGCTAGAAGTCTGTTTTTTGGTTACTCCCTGAGGGTGCCGGTGTGCCTGTGGTGAGAGCTACAGCTCCAGTTTAAATTCAGTCCCGCTACATCTACGTTGTGCTCTGCATAATTTTAATAGAGAACATCTTCAGCATCATCATTTAGAAGATAACCAGGATAGGTGGGGATTGGTTTAACTCTAGGATAAGGGAATGTGTGGGGGAGAACCTGTGATCAGAACTGAACGAAATGCCATTTCTCAGGCAGCTCATAGGGACGCTCTCTTGTCCGTATTGATCTGAAACTCTTCCTGAAGTCAGTGAAGTTGTGCTGCAGTAAAGGAGGAGGACCAGGGTGTCTGTGGGATTTCACATTCAGAATGATTAAGGTTACATTTTAAAGTGTTTTTTTTTTTTTTTTTTTAAAGATAAATTCGAGGCAGACTCTAATCTTTCTTCTTGGGCTCGCTTGCTAAATTGCTGAAAGCTGCTGTGCTCCTAGCTAAGTGACTTACACTTGGATTTAGTATCTCAGCCAGCATTAGATTACTTAGATTTTGTTTTATCAGAGGAGAAGCGAATTGGGGCAGGAATTAGAACATTTTTGCATTGTTAGTATGATATCTTGCCCTAGGTTTAGTCCTCCATGCATTTTCATAATACAAGTATTAAATAAAAACAACAGTGGTACAGAAAGGTGACGTAAAGAGTTTGTCCTTTGAGAGTTTTTTCAGGCAAGCAACACTTAATGTGCTGGATAAATTGGATGTGCTGGATAAATTGGATGACACTGATGTTTTGCATGCTTTAAAGACACCAGGGAAATAATAGCTGTGTTAGAAAACAGCAATGTGGTTTTGTAGTGAGGAGCACAAAGTGCTGGCGGAGTTTGCTGCTTCAAGCACAGCAGTCTGCCTGCAGCCGACCCCAAAGCTGGAGGGATGTTGGTGCCTGCCGAGGCTGATTTCGGAGGGCAGTGCCCATGCAGGTCTGCCAGAGGACTTAGGGTTTTGTCGTATTCTATAGGGATGTCTTGAGCATGTAGCTGGATTTGCTGTATGCAAATGTCATTGGAAATGCATAGTATCAGGGCTTAGAAGAGCTACAAGAAACAACACCCAAGAATATTTTGTAGAATTCCCCCTTCAAAACACACCTACCCAGGAGACCCACGAGTTTTCCAAGGTGGTCTGAAACAGATTGCAGCAGTATACTGATGCCGTGTAACTACAGGATCTCTATAAGGAGAGCAGCCTGACAGCAGTTCAAGTGGTTTGAGGCTTTTAAAAGACAGCATTAGGAAAAAAAAACCAAAAAAACAAAAAAAAGGCAAATTCCAGGCTTTTCACAGAGCCTGTCTGGTCTGTGCTGCACTTGCTCCACGTAGGAAGGGCAGTAATTCTGAAGGACAGCTCTGTGTGAAATTGCTTGAGTTAGGAATTTATTCCGAGATGGAAACACTGCTGCTGCTTCTTATTATTTGTGTTCTGCTACTGCTTCATTTTTTTAAGCATGTTTTCAATGGTGACTTTTCTAAAATGATTAGTTGGGTATTTTCTTGGGAAGGGATGGAATTCTGAAATGGTGATTTAAGCAATTTTGTTTACAAGTGGTACCCAAGCATTCTTGAGGAAAGATGATTAGAGACAACTTTTCTCACTTGGCTAAACATATCTCCTGGAATGATTTAGCTGTTCTTGCTCTCCTGTGATTACATAACATGAATTTTACACTGCTTTGGGCATTTTACTGGTTAAGAAAAAATTGCTTGCACACAGTGGTCATTTTTTTTTTAAACAGCAAAACAAGGCTCAGTGCTGTGTTGAGTATTAGCTAGTGCAAGATAGACAAAGATTAAAGGCTTGCTGCTTAAAGCACAGGCTGCCTTTATACAGAAGAGTCTTTTTGCAAAGTAGAAGCACAGGAATGGCAAATATAGTGCCTGTAACAATTGTTTACCTCAATTGTGTTTTCCAAATCTGAAATTCAGCTAACGGTATGACTTTAATATCTAAATTCTTTGCCATCTGTATTAAACTTTGTAAATAGGAGAGTGATATTAGCTAATAAAAAGCCTGCTGACTTCCTAAGAGGAATCTAGCAGCTCTGAGAAGGGCATGTCTGCTGTCTAAGCCCTGCTTCCCTGCTCTCTTGCAGACACCGGTGTTTAGATGGGTCTAGTAGAAGAATGCATGCACCTTATGGATTTGTGCTGGGGGCTCTGTGTGATAGATCAGAAAGCGGGATGGGGCAGAGAAAATGATGGATGGAGGCAGTGACATCAGGACAAGCTTAGAAATAATAAAAAATAAAAAAAAGACTTTTATCTCTAAGCAAATGGAAAGTAGATATGCATTTTCAGGGCATTGAAGAAATCCAAGAATGAATGCATTACTAGACACTTCAGGCTAATCCTTACTATGGAAGTTTTGAAGTTAGCTGCATGTTGATCTCTTCAGTGTGTGATACATAACCACACGATAATTTGGCTTACAGGTTCATACTGTTTCATACATCAGATCAAACTGTTGGTCTGTCAGATTCGCTGTACTGCTTTCAGCAATGGTCAGTACCTGGTGGATTGGGAAGAAGTTCCCAGCCTCCACCATGAAGTACTTGTGAGAACGGGTGCTGCCGTACATGGAAGGAGAAGATTTTCCTTTCTGGGCTGTAGCACTGACACTGCACAAGTTTCAGTTGCTCGTATCTTACTGGATGTGGAATGTGAGCTGCGTTTATGCACTGCCATCTGTAATGTCAGCTGTACTGGACAGTCCCTCTTGCAATACTGGTCTTTCAGTGAAATCATGGTACACTTAAAAAGTGAGGAAATTCTTCTCTTCAGGTGTAGACATACTGGCTCAAGTCTCTGTTGTCCATTTACTAGCTAAACTCTGTACAGACTTATCCTTGAGAATACCTCCAATATAATCTTTAAAAAAAATGTAACGTTCAGAATATAGCTCGTACGTATTGAATCTAACAGCATGTCCAACTGTGGACATCCCAGTGCTGCTGTCCTTGCATCTACAATTGTCAGACCTTTTGTTGGCTTCTTTTTGTCTTTTCCTTCTGAAGAAGGTGCAGAACACCAGTCTGCTCTGTGGAAGGCCCGAGTGGGTTGACAACTTGCCTCTCCCGTGGAGGGAGGCTGAGCCTGGGCCTACCTTGCGGAAGGCAGTCCTCGGTATGCTGCGATGAAGAGCTCATGCCCATACGCAAAAAAAAAATGGTTGTGGAGAAGTCTTTTGGCTCACTCCAAACAAGAGCTTTGGTGCCAACCAACCATTGCAGAGTGTGGGCCACTGGGGCAAGTGGAGGAACGGGAGGGATCCTGGGGTTTGATGATGGAGGTGCACCCTGTCAGCAAATCCGATGGAGTGGAATTCACCATAGTCAAATTAATAGAAATCTTAATTTGAGGCACAACTATAATTGAAATTTTTTAAACAAGAAAACCATGTAAGTGGGTTATAGAAGTATGGAAGTTGGGCATGAAGATGATTTTAGCCCAGGACTGGCTGTTAGGGCCCAACTCTAGAGGAAGTGACTGCAGAAATGGACTTTCACAAGTGGTAAGTGGTGATGATGTGCTATAAGGCAGTCTCTCCTCAAACTACCCAAAACTAATGGAAGCTCTTCTCTACTGTTGTTGACCAAAATTAGACTCCAAAATGGGGACATATTAGAGACTATACACGAGTCAAAGCAGAGGATTCTGGTTATAGACTGGCCACTGTGAAGTTAAGTCATCTGGAGTTTTTGATCTGGACAAATTTTAGAAATAGGGAAGAAATAATGCATGTCCTGGGGAAAATAACATGACTACCTATAAAATGTAGGGTAGGCACAGAGTCCTGCAGATGCTGAGACTTGGGCACACAATAAAACCCCAGGGTCAGATGCTGACCTATTCATCCTTAAATTTTATCAAGCTGCTCACTGAACAGAGGCATTAATGAAACATGGATTCCTATAGCTTTGTGCCTGCAGTTAGATTCATTGGTCTCTAACAAGATGCAAACGTTGATTCAAGATTTTTGTTCAGGTGGAACAGGACACACGCGTTCGTATTCACATGCTCAGCATGGATGAGTAAGCCTTATTTGCTTAGAAGACAAGTAAAAAAAGAAGTCAAGTAATAGAGTATTCGTGGGGACACAGGAAAACATATTCTAATATTTGGTCAAGTTACTAGTACATATGCTATGTGTATATATATATATATGTGATCTAACTTTATAAGTACTAGTATCTATCAACATAATTCTAGTATCTTTTTTTCTTGCTTTATGATGAATTTTTTTTCTTGAAAGATCAGTAGTTTGGCTTTGTTGTATCTTCTCCCAACATCTTGGATTTGATCAGCTTAATGAATGCCTTAGCAATTATTTTGAGACCCTTAGGTGTAAGGAAGTAGAAAATCCATAGATGATGACCAATAAATGCTGAATGTCTGCTGGTGGCTGCAACGTGTATCTTCTGCAGTATACTCTGTGTCCTGAAACAGGGTTCTGCAGTGGGGATACACAATCAAGATGATTATGTTGGACAGAGAGGTTTCAAAACCTGCTTATGAACTGTGGTCCTCTGGGAGCACCCAGATGTGCACAGCATCCACGAGTGAGTTTGGATATCTGCTGCCTGTAATCACCCACCTTGTGCCCAGTGTATCTGGGTATGCGAGCAAAACTGTGGTGAAAGATAACCCTATAAAGAAGTCACTTTCCAAATCAAACCTTGGTTTGACCAGAGGGCTAATAGTAGTTGTTTCCAGCAGATACTGTAATCCATGTCTGTTGCTGGCTGTAGTGACTGAATCTCCCTTTGGGCAGAAAAACAAATTTTTAAAGTTGGCATGTAGGTTTAAGACTGTTTGTGATGAATGCAAATAAATTCTTTGAGTTTGGAAGTGTAAGACTTCACAAAATCTAAACTATATCTCACATTGGGTGGCTTTAAAATATTTTTCAATCTGCTTTTCTGCAGAAAATCTATTAATTTACAGATTATTATTTTCCAAATTCAGGCTTATAAAGAAAAAAGATAGAAAATACTTCTTTTTTCAGTACACTTTTCTTGTTCGATAGGATAATGTTTGAGTAATATACACTGCAGTCATGGTTATAAATATCCTGCAAAGGGCACATATAGCTCATAGAAACCCAGTGTCACATTTATGTAAAAATAATGCATGCACCTGAGTGTATGTCTCAAGTAATTGACATAACCTAATAATTCTTCAGCTATTATGAGATTTGCAAAAATTCTCTCTTTTTTTTTTTTACCCATGAAAACTGCTGAAAGGAACCTTTTCTATCATTTCTATACAGCAGTGATTTTAATATATTTTATATAGTTGTGATGGCTTTTTAGTGTCAAGTGTTACCAGTTAGCTCCACAGCTACCATCAAAATAAACTGAAAATTATAAGTAAAAATAAGCGAAGCAAAATAAAAAAGCTCTGAAGATCATCACAGACTACAGCTTGAGAACCTCTACTAAGCAATATACTAAGTGAGAATATTATTTTTGAAGCAACATTAGAAACATTCACAGTGTTGATTAAGATAAAATCCCACAACATGTTTGACAAAATTGGTATTTCTTTCCTCAGAAAAGCCTTGCTAAAATCAGGGATGGAAGAATCCTTCCAAACTAGTGAATAAAACTATTTTAGGACTAACTCATAACATGTTGGTGCCAGTCCGTGTGTATAAACTGTAGGCACTGAATGAAAGAACATATGATTGAAGCAATATTTAAGCCTGAGTTCAGCCTCCTAAAAATACACCCTGCCCATATTTGTGTGTTTACGGCAATTGGTACAGAAAAATGTTAGTGGGATGAACCAAAGCCACCTTTTTGCATTTTGATGTAGACCGCACCTGAAGTTTGATGCATTTTGTGTAATTTCAGCGTGTAAGTCCCTTTGGCATTCATCAGTTCTGGTACCAAATTCTGCATGGGTCACCTCATACCTACCCTCCTGGGTGTAACGTGGCTCATGGTGTACCACCGGGTGCAGTAGGACATCTCCCCCCTGCCAAGCTCCTGGCGCTGGCTGTCCCTCATCCCAGGGAGGGCTGCATCCTGCAGAATGTACAGGGACCTGCCAACAGGAAAATTTTACTTATCTGATACAATAGTGTCATCAACAGTCTTACAGAAACATATGGCTCAGCATTTAAAGCTCAATTTTTAAGTTAATTTAAGGTTGGTTTCAAGATAAATATGTTTATATGCACATAAAATGAAAATGAAAATCAAACATGATAGCTTGTCCAGATGTTGCAAATAAATGAATCCTTTCTAAATTGTGAACTAGTTGGTGCTTATATCAGCATGTTGTTTTTCTAAAGCTCTCCTGTTTCATCATGATTTCCTTTCTGATGGCCGTTTTGATTTCAGTGCTCTCTGAAATTTCACGATGGAAGTTACCATTGTGTGTAACACTCTACATCTGCTGTGTAACATAAAGGATGTAAATGTACTGTGCCTCTGACAGCAGCTCTTTCTCTCTCCTCTCTTTTTCTTTTTAGAATCCAGTTTTTTGTTGGGAAATGCCCAGATTGTGGACTGGCCTGTAGTTTATAGTAATGACGGTTTTTGTAAACTCTCTGGATATCATCGCGCTGACGTCATGCAGAAAAGTAGCACTTGCAGGTAGGTCGACTGTCTCTTCATTGCCACTTGATGCACTTCCAAAATTATAATCTGCTGGCAAGAAAAATTAGGTTTTAAAAAAAAGGATTGATATAAGGAAAGCATTGTTTTGCAGAAATTAAAGTATTAAAGCAGGCTTTAAATGAATAAAACCAGCAACTTACCTAGGACATAGCAAAGCACTTAACCATGTGCATTCAGTTTAGCGCATAGCTGACTATCATCCAGTAGTATCAATGGTTAGTTCCACCAGGATTAACAGACTATTCAGATACTTAATGTTAAGTCCTTTGCTAAATCTGGGGTAGTGTTTAAAGTCCTGCAAGACTTAATCCTAAATAATAAAAAGCTAAATTCCAGATTTCTTGTTTGTTTTTGTTTTTTATTTAGAACATCTACAAATTTAATATATTTCACTCAAATATTTTTTGAAAGCAAGTCAAGTCTGCCTGGTTTTGCAGTTCCTGCTGTCCTCTGGTAATTCCATAAATGCAATGAGCGTTTCAGGAATAAAGACTGTTCAGTGGAAAAACTTTTTAAAAGTTTTAGTAATGAATGAGGATGAACTAGAGGTGTTCCCAAAGAGTGGTGTGGTGTGTGTGTTTAAATATTTTGAGGGTTTATTCCTTATTCTCTCATTTGAAATTTATCCCCGTTACTATCAGTATGAATGTGCTCTAACAATTCAATAAAGAAAGTGGGATATTTAGGTGATACATTTCAAAAGCTTTTTTTATTTGATAGATTTTCATGAATTCTCCTGTTTACCATGCCAGGAGGTCTGCAGCGTGCTATCCTGGAGCCCATATTGGTCCCTGTTCTTACACACACACACACACAGAGCACAGTAATGTGCAAACTGCATCTTTATTCCCAAGAAGGCGATTAGGCTGATGATGTATTTACTCTGAGCATTGCAGCTTTATGGCTTTTTCCTTTTGCTGGTGGTCTTTCAGGAGCAGGCAGCTGTGATTTATGGTTAGATGTGCATCTGCGCCTGCTCTGCTGCATCCTTTAAAAGGAGATGCTGTGGAGGGAGACTAAATCCCTAATGCATGTGTGGGTGTGTGGACAAAGTAAACCAGGGATAGGGGCAGCAAGAAATGGCCAAGATACAAGTTTGTGTAAGTTTTGCCTTCACGCAATCAGGCAGTGACCAACTCCAGGGCTGCACACCTACAGGGCTGAAATGCTGATGTGTGGTCGCTGCTCTTGTCTGCCGAAAGGGGAAAGCCCTGGGGGTCTGAGGTTGCTCTGCGCAACCAGGTGTCCTCTGATCGGCAGTGGAAAAGAGATGGGCACATGCAGCTGACAGGAAATATTAACTCACATGGTAGCAACAAAGTCAAAGTACTAGGTGGGGCTGGAAGAAACAGCGTTATCTCAGTATTCCCAAATATGCTTGCATGCTTCCCCCTTTGCTCTCTGTTGTGCTGCATGTTGAGTTGGATGTGTTACCCTGTGAGCCAGCGCTTTTATAGTCTGTGCATGTTTAAGTCATTACATATACAGAATGGGATTATAGGGAAATGTTGGGGAGATGAAGGTTTAGCAATACCTCACTGTTAATAATTCTCCTGTGCCTTAAATACTGAGGGGACCAAAAGGTTTAGTACGTCAGAGTGTCTTTTATGAACGTGATGGACTCTGGTTGATATTTGTAAGCATCCTGTTTTGACCACACTCAAGTGAATCATATGGATGCAAATCTAAGGAGAAGTTATTGTGGAAAACGAGGCTGGTAGCAAAGATTTAAATTTATTTATTTGTCTTCATTCTACATATCCAGCTCTGGATTTTGGAGGTACCTCTCTCCATTGAAAGCATGGCCAGCACTTGTTCTGTGTGGATCTTAGCTGGTGGAGTTATATTCGCAGTGTGATATTTCCTGCCTCTTAGGGCTCACCCTGGTCTTCACAGGTTAGAGCAGAGCTGGAGAGGTGCCCAGCGTGATCTGATGTACCCTTCTGGAGAGGTGTCTTTGGGGCTGCTCTCTAATGAAGAGCTTTGCAGCTGTGTGGGAGGGAAAATGTTGGTGTGTGGAATGGAAAACGTGGGTGTGCACGACACCAAAAATTGCACGTGTGGCTGCAGCCGATCCACAGAGTAAGTGGCACAAGTGAGTGCTAAAATGCACAAGATTTTTAGGTGGAAGAACTTGCATGCTTGTGCAGCGTTGCTGTGCCAAATGAAAATGAGCTGACAGTACGGAGGGAGCAGGGAGGGCATCTGCAATTGCTGCACCTCTGACATTCAATTAACCGTGCAAAAGCCCCTGCCTGGAGATGCACCGATAGATTAACCAGTGCCTAGGAAAAACACTTGTTTCATGCCCAGTTGCCCACAGTCAAGACAATTTGTCTTGATGAATACATTGCAAGAATAAACATCTCCAAACCATTAAAACCCTGTTTAATGTTGCAAATAATATCAGCATTGTTTAAAATTGTTTCTTACCAGTAAGTTCAGTCTTCTGGGCAAGCCCTCAGCAGAGCAGGCACCCTTTGGTGGCTGGGTAGTAGACCTAGTACCATTTTGCACTTGCTGTTTGCTCCAGGCTTTGCTCTCCTTACCCTTCCTTGCACCAGGCTGGGAGTAGCTGGGTGCTGGTTTTGTTTTTAAAGAGGAAACCTGCTTTGGAGCCCTGTTTTTGTGTTGCCTTCCAGCTGTACAGAGGGAGGGAATTGGATCTGCTGGCTGAAGTTGTGTACAGGTTGTGTTTCCACTGAAACACTTGCAGCGCTGCGCTCAGCATCTCCCTTCTCCCTTGTTTTGATTTACTGCCACTGCGAGCGGGATGAAAACGTCCAAGAGCCCTGGCCCCAGTGAAGATCATGGCAAAATCCCCACCATGCTCAATGAAATGGTGTTTTGCGTGGTGGGTACAGAGTGCTAGACTTGAGACAAGTTAAATTTGGTACCAGGATGTTAACTCTGTGACGATATTTTCCTGTACGAGAAGACCCCTTTGCACTGCCAAAGCTGTGCAAAGGAGTCTTGCTGCATGCCAGTGGGACCCAGGGAGCTGCCCCGTGCTGCCTCGAAGGGGTGCCTGCTGCTGTGCTTGCAAAGATTTGGAGCTACTGGCACGTAGATCAGCATTTGCTGTTCCTCCTGGGTAGCTGGTCAGTTGTAACTGATGCCTTTTCATCCAACGCTTTTGGATAAACAGAGCTGTTAACTGGATGTGGGATCGTATGCCTTTCGTGCTTTATCTGCCCCCTAACCTGGCTAAAGCCTCACAAACAGCCACAAACACTTCTCTGGCACGTGCTGCAGACCCGGAGCTGCTGTGGTGGCACTTTTTTGGATCCTGTCAAAGGACAGGAGAGAGTGATGCAAAGCTTTAGATGTGGCTTTTCTGTGCCAAGGAGTGCTTTCAGAAGGAGGCAGGAGCATAGGCGTCTGAAATGACGGATGGTCTGTTGCAGGGATGGGGAAATTATCTAAGATTGTGCCTTTCTCTGCGTGTTTCAGTAAGTCTTGTTTCTCTTTGATAAGTCTATTTTCTAGGTAGTAAGATCCCCAGTAGCAGGCTGGTTTTGATATTTATGTCGTGTACAGTTTGCACTGAAGGCACTTGACAAGCAATAAATAACAAAAACATGAGGCAGAAAAAGACAAAGTGATTGACTGAAGAAGTAGGAGCCCCTCCATGTGTACAAAATAGGACAGACTAAATTAAATTAAACCTGTGATAAGCAGAGATCTTATATAACTTATACAGTGAGTGGCTTGGAGGTCCCTTTGGTGCCTGCTAGTAAAAATCACCCCCTGAAAAACATTTGTATCTTTCCACAAGCTTTTAAAATGTCTGTTTATATGTGAAAATAATGCAAGATTTGAGTTTTACAGGTTTACTGCACTAGTAAGCTGACTTTAAAGCGTAAAGCTTATTGATTGTATTCAGCAGAGCTAACTGCTATAGTCAACCACTGTTGAGTATGGTTTGTCATTTTAATGCTAATTAATGATGACTTTCTGTATTATAAGCCATGTAAAGTCATGCACTTTAACAAATTTTAATTATTTTTTCCTTCAGGACTAAGAGAAGCATTGTTTTTAAGTCTCAGGACCACAAAAAGAGAGTTCAATTGAATTGAATAACTAAAACACCAGCTCTTATTTTGTCTTGCAGACTTGAGCAGTCTGTTTTACCTCATCAGTGCACTAAAAAAAAGGGTTAGATTAAAAAAATAGTATTCAAACTGTTGTTTGTTTTCAGCTCACGTGTAAATGTAGACGAGGCTATAGGGAATGAAAGGCAGGCCATATGAAAATGAGCAGCAAGGTGCCCAATGAGACATGCAAGTGCTGTGACTGGTCCCAGGGCCTGTGTCTGCCTGGCCAGCACCTTATTTTGGGAGCAGCCCCATCGCCTCCCTCGGTCGCTTGTGTAAAGGAAAGATTCACCGCCCAGCCTTCATTGAGTATTTTAATGCTTGCCAAGTCACTAACCACTGTGCTGTTTTATTGTTTCTTTCAGAACAGTAGACGTAAAATAAATGTTTATTGAACCTTTGGAGGTCTGTGGATCGATAAAAGAGAAGCTGGATTTAAACCACGGAGGCACCGATAGCTTTTCTTTTTCTCTTTCTTATTCTCAGGGTTGTCTGTTGTAGGTTTCAGCCGGAGCTCAAACTGTTTGTGAACAAAGAAAACGGGGTGGGGGAGAAGCCTGATCAATTAAAAGTGTATTCATCCAAGTGTCTGAAAGCTTTTATCCCTTGCTCCATTTTCCTTCGGTTCTATAATTGGGAATTTGCACAGGGCAGTCGTCACCTATTTTTAATCCAGGGAAGAATGACGAGAAAAGCCTAGCTGTTTTCTTACAAAGGCTTTCAAAAATAAGGTCGGGGTGTTGGGTTCACTTGCGCCAGCTGAAAGTCTGACCTGGAAAAGAGTGCAAAGGTGATGAAATGGTCAAGCAGCGAGAAACAGTGGAGTTAAAATTAGTCTTTTGTAATCTCTGTCTGGAAAGGGACGAGCCTTCAAAAGTATTTTAATGCTTTCCGTATTTTCAGTGGGGTATCAAAGAAATGTGACATACAGTAAGGAAAATGAGGGTGAATTTGGTTATCTTTGGTGGTAGTGCAGACACAGTGGGCCAACTCATTCACTTGCTTTCTGTGTGATTTTTCAGAGAATTCCAGTCATTAGTTCTCACTGGTTAAATCCTACCTCAATTCTAATTGCTTTTTGAGAAGAAGGATTCAGAATATCTTGTCAGATGCATCTTGACAAGATTAGATTTGCATCCATTGATTCAGCCAACAGCCCTTACCTGTAGCAAGTTCTGTTCTTCCTCCAGCAGCCTTTTCAGGAGAATTGAATGAAATTTGGGAGGTTTTGGAGGTTTTGCTTAATATTCTCCATTTTCACAGCAATATTCTCATGGCCTGCAGCTGTGGCAATAATGGCTTTATAGGATATCAGCTCTTTTTCTAACAATATGCCTTTAAAGATATGTTCAGAAAAGCACTTAATGAAACGTTAGATGACAGCAAATACATCTACTTTACAGAAAAAAGGCAGCCATGGTTATTACTATTGTAGGTTTCATAACAGCCTTGTGACATTCGGAATATTTAAATGAAGTGTAAATCATAGTTAAACTTTGGTAAATGACTGTGAATAGCATCCCCGTTGGTTATGCAGTCTAAGGTGACTGTAACAAGCTGTTGCTTGTCTAGCAAAAAGAGAAAAATGTTTTTTTCTTTTTCAGTTTTATGTACGGTGAGCTGACAGACAAGAAGACCATTGAAAAAGTCAGACAGACTTTCGACAACTACGAGTCAAACTGCTTTGAAATTCTCCTCTACAAGAAAAACAGTATGTATATATTAGTTTATGATGTTGGGAGTGATAATGCGTATTTATTATATATTATAGTACGCTATAAACATTATATATAGTGTATATACATATTATGTATTATACCATATTATATATGTCTTTTATTACACTATATGTATTAAATGTAATATATTATTATAACTCTATACTATAAGTATATAGGTACATATATATTTCAGGTTGGAAGTTAGGAGAATTTTTTTCCCTGAAAGAGCAGTCAGGCATTGGAGCGGGTTGCCCAGGGAGGTGGTGGAGTCACCATCCCTGGGGTGTTCAAGGAAATGTTGGACATGGTGTTTAGGGACACGGTTTAGTGGGTGACATTGGTGGTAGGGGGTGGTTGGACCAGATGATTTTGGAGGTCTTTTCCAACCTTAATGATTCTCTATATAAGTACTTAATAGACTAAGATGTTCATTTTGACATATGGGTAAACTTTGGAGCAAATTGTGGAGAAGAAATGGGTATTTTGCTCACCACTGATCAAGAAAAGAGCTTATGTTTCAGGACAACTGTTCAGATTGCCAAAGCTAGTAGGTGTTTCCTGGTGTCTCAGGTCTGAATCCCTCCTTCCAAAAAAAAAATAATTTTGAGGAGTTGTATTCCTGAAGGGAATCTTGACTGGGTTAAGTGAAAAGAAATTCTGAATGAAATTTCCCCTCAGGAAACATCCCCAAATGTCTGCAGGTGAGAACGCACACCCTGATTTGTGAGTGGTTACTCCCAGCAGCAGCAATGTGTGCCTGTGGTAAGCACTGGTGAGCCCTGGGGGAGATGCTGACTATACTTGACTGCCCCTTCTCACTGCAAGCTCACATAAACCCTTCATGACATTGAAGAGAGCATTCAGGATACCTCAGCGTCTGGAAAAGTACTCATACGCTTATGCTTTATTTCCACTTCCCCTTTGTTGCCTAGATTTTCCTGTATGTGCAGTTAAACAATTGGGATTGTCTTCAGATTTCTCCAATTCTGCCTGCTTCAAAGCATTTTGGTAAACACTAATTAAAAAGAGAAGTAAGAGTGCCTCTGAAGTCCAGCTGTTCCTGCAGGTGCCCGTGATAGCCCTCCAAACCTTAGTCCTCCTTTTGGTCGCGCAGCAGGCGGATGTTCTCTGGATTTGCTGCCTCTCTCCCCTGTTCCTGTACAGGTGATCTGCGCACACCCTCGCAGTGGGGAGGCTTCCTGGGACAGACCTTTGTTCTGTATCTTTGTAGGTGGTGGTGCTCAGCACCCCCCTTATGTCCAGGTGATTGCAGAAGATCCCAGAGACTCAGGGATTTTCCCTACCCTGGCTTCCCTTTTTAAATGGGCTGGTAGTTCCTGCTTGGCATGGGCCAGTCCTAAACTAAATTTCTTTCCATTTTATTTAAATATTAAAAAGAGGAAAGCCTTATCTTTGTCACTGTTCTGTAACTAGCCAGTTGCTTTTTTTTGTTTTGGGCTGTGGATTGCCCGCTTGAGCTTGATGGTGTTTCAGAGATTTATTGAGCTGCAGTTGCCTTAATAAAATCTTCACCTTTGCCCAGATCTCCAAGTCTGTACTTTCTGTAAGATACGCAGGATTATAGAAGGAGTTCATGGAAAAGTACTCATTTTTCTTTTCAGTCTTGAGCCAGTTCCCATCCATAACATGTTGCCAGCTTTCATCTCCATCACCTGTAGCCCAGCACTTCAGCCTCTTGCTAACATTAACAGCCTCACCTTTTGGCTCCAGTTCAGCAGCTGGTTTGCCTTGGGTTTGCTTCCATTTGTCATACGCTGGTACTTGTGAAAGAAGCTTCTTATAGAAACTGCATGCTTATCATCCAGGCTGAATATTGGAGCAGATAAGGAAATGAAGAATAGTGTCTGTTGGTATGAATATACTTGTGAAAAATGTGGAGTTATTCTGTAGAAAGGCTAGCGTTTATCACCCTGCATGCTGCTTCTCTCCTGCACGGAGCTTGCAGAGCACACTTCCACCCACACCTCCAAGCTGTAGCTCCAGAGGTGCTGGGTATTTTGTTATTTTATCGCAACCTTTTCTTTCTCACTCATTCCTTTATGCTTTCAGCAAATTTAGATCTTGAGATTTTCAGGTTGCTTTCCCATCCTCCTTTCTTTCGGCCTAGGGATGATGTTTAAGAGCTGCTGTTCCCAAGCAGCATCCATGTGGCTGCTGGCTTCACACGCTCCCTTGGCACTCTAACCCAGTTAGCTGATTTTAAGTTCAGACCTGCAAGTTTGCTATGAATTTCTGCTGCTTTACTGCATTCCCTCACATACGGTCCTCAGCTCTACCCACCCAGCTATTTAGCACCCACGTAGACATGCATAAATGTGTGGGTAATACTCAGGAAACCTCTTTGCCTGCTTTTGAGCCCCTGTCCAGATTGCTGTTTCTACAGCACTGTCCACCTTGCCTCTCTCTTTGATTTTTCTCAGGGCTGTTGTACAGGTTATTTTGCCTACTTACATGTGGAGCTTTTCAAAGGGTGCTGATGAGTTGCCAGGTACAAGTGAAAGCACAGTATCACTCCTGAGAGCTGCAGCACTCTTTCTTAGAAGTTATGAAAAGAGCCTTTTATCTTGGGTTAGCAACTGGGAATTGAGATAATCAAGTGATCAGCATAATGGCTCTGGAATTACCACTGAAAGCAGTCCCCCATCTCCCCCACCTCTCCAGTCCAGTGAGTTACTGCTTTAATTCCAGCAGAGCACTGCTGAGTTTTGCCATGAACCCCTGTGGATTTTGACCTTCCCTACAGTAGCCCTGCTCCAAATGGGTTTCGTTGCCCTCCGGGCATCCATCCCTGGCGCAGCTCCCAGATGCGGTGTGTTAGAGGAGATTTGGAGGGGCCAGCTGTGCCCTGGGATAGCAGTGGGTGAGCAGCTTGTTTCAATGTCTCGGTAGAAAGCCCAGTTTTTAGCTGCTGAGCACTTGCAGGAGCCCTCTGTGGGCAGTGAGGCTTTACCATAAAACCATTCTAACCACTCTGACACTGTAAGCAGTTTTCTGGCTGTTCATTTGATGAATGGTATAATCTGAAAATTATTTTCTATTTAGTTCAAAACCTAAGTATAGATAAATGCATTGCAAATTTGTTCCACTCGGCAAGACAATGAGGAGATGGAGGGTATGACCTGAAACACAACAGGAAATCCTATCTGCATATTTGTCCAGATAGGACATTTAAATTTTATGTCTGAATTAGTTCAGGCCCTCTTAAATAACAGAGTAGCATCAAATTTGGAGCATTTGACAGTACAGTCTAGCAATTTTGGTTTTGATAGCTCCATATTATGTGAAGAAGGATTCAAAGATATCCTCAGTCTATTTTTTCTC
This sequence comes from Cygnus olor, assembly GCF_009769625.2. NCBI lineage: Eukaryota > Metazoa > Chordata > Aves > Anseriformes > Anatidae > Cygnus > Cygnus olor. Next base: position 7,218,953 of record NC_049173.1, on the reverse strand, counting down.
ACCTGACTACCCTGCAGATACCAGGTTTGTGAGACATAATGGTAAAACCAAGAGCAAGAGGGGACGAGTAATACAGTTATCACAGGGTGTTCTCTCTCTGGTTATCAGCTTGTCAGTTTGGTAGCACTTCCCCATTTTAATGAATCTGTAAAAAATAAGAATGTTGTTTTCTCTTGAGTAAGTGAAATTAAAGGTCTGGGACATGTGGAAATACTTCGATGTGGTCCTAAACAATGTGCATATCATATGATGTATGAAGTATTCTGTGTATGGGCTGGGGAAGGGTTGTGCTGCACCACACTCCAGCGTCACCTTTTTCTCTGCTCCAGGAACCCCAGTTTGGTTCTACATGCAAATTGCTCCTATAAGAAATGAGCATGAAAAAGTGGTTTTGTTCCTGTGCACTTTTAAGGATATCACTTTGTTCAAGCAACCAATTGAAGATGATTCAACAAAAGGTAAATATGAAATATACTAATATTTTTTTGTAAATGATAAATCGTATATTCAAGCTGAGTCCAGTGACAGGGAGGTGTCGTGGCTGTGATCTTGCTATCAGGAAATGTTTTGTTGGAATTTTGATGCCACTTTTCCAAATTATTGATTAAAAAATAAAGAACTAGGAGTGGAATATTCCCTTACAGTGCTTTGTCAGAGCAACAAACCTTCATTTTCCTTTGTAATATCACTATTTCTTCACTACAGCTGATATTTGCTAAAAATAGCATGGTTTTCAGTCATTATAATACTGTGTTGTATTGGGAGACCTTTCTTCTGCAGGACTGGTGTCTTTTATTTATCAAAACTAATTTCAGCTCCTTTGTACTGAGGTGTTGGTCTTTACTCCGTTTCTCTTTCTTGGAGATGAGATGGGAAAGAACAGCCCAGCTGGGTCTCTTCTTACTGGCCAGCAGTGATGTCTGCATGGCAATGGATGTTCTGCCTAGTATTTAGCAGCTGCTGCTGGTGGTGTTTGCTGAGGTATGCAATGCTCTCATCACCTGATGACCTGTGCTGCACAGGGAGAATTGGTAGGGAAAGGATCCAGCAGCATTCTCGCCTTTGATTGTAGGATGTCTTTGGTGTCAGGTTCACATGTATATTGCTTTGGGTAAAATAATGCATGTTTCCATAAAGAAAGACATCTATCCTATGGGATCCATATCCATCTTCTGTAGGAAGTTGCCTTCTGGTAATTTATTCCTTGCTCTGTTTTTCTGTTCCTGCTTGGAGAAGGCTTGATTTGTCACTGAGAGCAATGTGCCCTCTAAGCCATCTTGTGTAGAATAAAACTCAGTGTCATTTGAATGCAAACAGGATTTAAACTACTTTCCAATGATATAGATAACGCTTATGTGCTTGGATAAATGACAAGTAGATTTATAAAGGCAGACTTCAAATAAAATGAAAGGCCTCTCTTTGGGCTGACATCAAATATGAGATTTTTTTTGCCTCCAGAGTATTATCTGTGAAGTTGTAAGATCGTGATGTAGGAGAACCTTCTCAGCCACCATAAGCCTCTCTGCCTCTACAATTCAGCTGGTGTCCTGCAAATGTTCCTTTGGATTCACAGCCTAGGAGATTTGTACTTTGAGGATGGAGGGATGTGCTGGGGGAGCTGAGCTCGCCCTCTCCCCATCTGAGGAGGAGCAGGATCCTCCTGACATCCACTATAGGAACAATACCTGTTCCTATGGGAAAGAGCAACAGCTGCAAAGTGAGTAATGCATGTACTGCTGTCCTCCGGTGAAGGGAACTGTTAGTTACAATGCCAAGTATTAACTGTGAACACCACAAAATATTGTTGTCAGCAGCCGAGAGAGGTTTGACTGCATGTTTAAGGAGTACTTACTTCTGTCAAAGTCATACTTAAAGCAAAAAAAACAACCAAAAAACCAGCCACATCTCTTTTCAAGGCATATGACTGGAGTCTTAAGAATTTCCTCAGGATGCTTTGATTAGAGCATGGATTAACATTGATCAATACATCCAGCAAGCTCCATAATTACAAACCATTGACCTGATGTTTCTCCTTTTCCTTTTGTGTAGATCTGAGTTTGTTTTTTTTTATATTGATAAAATAGTAAGAAACAAAAAACACCACATAACCAAATATTAGCAGCATTTTACTACAAGGATGGAAGAACAGCACTGTTGCATTATTCTCTGCATCTCAGCTGGGTGGATCTGCAGGATCCCACTGCACTGGGATCAGAGCACTGTTTTGTCAGACGTAGTGCTATGAGACATGCATAATTCATTGTCCTTGCAGATAACATTACAATGTGCTTAGAAGCTGTCAGGCCACTTGCTTCTTGAATTACGAGATTGGTAAACATATATATTAGAATTTAGGGGAGAATTTTTAAACTTTTGTAAAAAGCATTTCAGTAAAATACTGCTGGGATTTGTCATTGAAAGGGCTATTTAAAAAAGAAAAAAAAAAGATTTTTTTCTTCAGAAATTCTGCCAGGCCCATGCAATACATAATACGTAAGTAACTATGGTGTAGATGAGTTACTGTCTATTACTTATGGGAGCAGTAAATTTGAGATAAAAAATTCAGCAGAAATAAAATATTGATGCCATTATGCAATAATCTCTCCATACTGATGTATTCTGCACTGTTTGAAAGTATGCAGCTTTGTTGTGAAGCTGCAGTATATCACGCTCCTACGAGGTACAAGGGTTTGGTATTTAAATCATAACGATGGGTGTAGCTAGGCTGCAGGATGTCTGCGTGTCCTGGCTTCTGTGAAGAAATGGTTGTGTTTGCTGGGCCCACTTGCGGTGGCTGTGACGCTGTTGGCATCTTGTGCCGGCTTTGCACAGGGGACTCAGATCTGCTCAGAAGTGTTGGGGAGCTTGTTACGTGTGTGAAAAGAGGGCATTAAAATAAAAGAATATATTTTTCGTACTGCAAAGCATGTTGCAAGGGAGGAGTGGGATTTTTGCCCAACATGGGCTCAGAAACATGCTTGCTGAGAGGCTTGGTATCAAAAATCTAGTTGGCATCACAGGGACTGGCCCCGTGGGAGCAAGGGGAGCTAGAGAGGGCTGGGGCTCCGTGACAGATGGTGTATGTGTTTGCTTACCTGTGTGCTGACTGTTGGCTGCGTTAATGCTGTCAGAAAGCAGGAGGAGGAGCAGGCAGAGGGGGCTTTGCTTGCAGGAGGGAGCAAAAGCGGTGAAAAATTTTCCCAGGTCACCCAGGAGGCTGTGATTTTATTTTAGTCCAGAAGGCTGCTGAAGTTTACGAAGCAAGAATGGAGAAAAGGGATATTTATCCTCCTCAGATAAAATACACTGTCAAAGATAAATCAAAAGCCTTGTGTTTAGGGAGGGGATAGGCAGGGTGACACTGAAGATCTGACTGGCATGTTTTCTTGTTACCTGTGCTGGTATCTGTTATTGTTGAGTGATGTGCAGGAAACCTATGATACATTGCTGTAAAACACAGAGAATTTTATTTGTTATTCTGTTAATCCCATTGATATAGAGCTGTTAAGTGCCGTGGATTCCTCCTGACTCTCCCCCCACCTTGCCAACAGTGTGCATACAGCTCTGAAGAGGTACAAGAAGCGCAAACAAGACTCAATTACCCAAGCAATATGTTAGCTTGGGTATAACAAGCAGCTACAGTGACCAAGAAGTACTGTTGTATCCTCTTAACTGGAAAAGTACTTTAAAACTGTCTAACCATGCAAGTCTGCAAAACCAGCATCTCAGGCAGAAGCAGTGAAAGCCATGATAATGGAAGGAGACATCAGCCACGTGCTTGGTGTGTGCCTGGATGGAGATGCCACCGACAGTTGTGCAGGTGCAGAGAGAAGGGAGAACATCCCTCTGTTGATTTGCTTTATGGCTTGTAGCAGCCTGGTGTGGAAGGAGAAATTGAGAGCCAGTGGTGGGGCAGGAGGTGCTGCAGGAGCTGCTGGCTGCACCTGGTGGTCACTGGGACAAAGCCTTATTTTCCACTGAAGGAGCTGTGCTGTGTTTTCTCTGGTTTTTCTTTGCTTTTCCTGTTCCTCTTTGGTGACACAAACACTTGTCTGACCTGGATTCAGTACCAGGTTGTACCTGTGGTGGTGGAGGGCCAGCTCTCCAGGCGTCCTGCCTGAATGCTTTACACAGCAGAGGTGGAAGGCCGTTACAAGCACATGAAGGTATTTTCTTCCAGAGAATAAAACCCAGAGAATCTTCTCTTTTATGTTTGTACCATTGTAGGGTCACAGTTGGATGCTTTTATCAGCTCGCTGTGTTTTTATTCTGTCTCAAAAGCATCTGAAGGCATTCAGTCCCTCCAAAGACACACAGTGGTAATAATCTTATGTTTATTTACCAGAAAAGAAATGAAGCCACTTTTCTGGGCCCTAACTATTAGGAGGGCAAACTGGGCCACTTAAAATTTTAACACGATTTGAAGCCAAGAGTGCTGTAGATTATACTAAACTGAAAGCTTAAGGATGGAAAAAAGACTGGCATTTTTGGGATAATAGTGAAACACCACCCAGTTATACGATGGTTTTATTTCCTTTGTTATCACCAGTGAAGAAAAAATGTGGCCTCCAGGTAAACTTGAAAGCTTATTTTCCTGGGATTCTCACTGGTTGTCTTGAGTCTCTTTGGAGTGAAATATCAGACTTTTCTGCAGCTGGAAGTGGTTGGGAAGTTCCTGTGAATACTGGTGGAAGACTGGATTAGGATGCAACGATGTGCTGATGAGGTTTCTACAACTCAGGACAGTGTGCTGTTAACAGATGGGACCAGGAGACAGCACAGCAGTATCCTAAAGGTTTTTCTTCACTTGGTACAGCCAGACTTTGATAATCAAGACTGTCTGGGACAATGCTGTACTGCTTCCAGTGATATAACTCTTTATGGTTATATAACTCTATATAATGATACAACTCTATCTTGGAGTGTGACAGGGCTATAAAAAGTGTGGTAGTTGCAGAAATACGCACTTATGCTTGCTAATCCTTGCTAAGCCTATAATTCTGATCCTTTTTATCTTTAATAAGTGCAAGTTATTAAGCATATATAACTAGTTGCACATGGGAACTTTTTTTCTTGAGGGGGTATCAATCCTGGTGATAATAGAAGTGGGTGGAGGGATTAGAGCATGAAAATGAGGTTTCTACCTTTAGCTGAAGCACAGTGTACCCTGTTGAATATATCGCCTTGACAGTAATCCATACCAGTAATTTAATAGGTCACAATTTGGATATCCTTCCCATGTTTTCATTGCACTTCTCCATGGCTATAATATCAAGGGTTTTGGTGCTACAGAGACCTGGTTGCAGTTTTGTTCTGGTGCTGTTTCCAATTGCTCTGATCTGCAGAGTTGCATCCTCCAAATGCCTTTGGGCACTCAGGAAATTGCCTCCATCTCTCTGTTTTCCCCTGGGTCCACTGTGCAGCATCCAGGGACACCTGCCCCTTGAGGAAGGACTCTGTGCAGGGTAATGGGAGAAGTGGTTATTTGCCTGGACACTGGGTAGGTTTCTGGTGGGAAGAGTAGACAACTCAGGGGAGTGGTGCTATGATACAGTCTCTTGGTGTTTGAAACTATCCATTTCAGAAGCACATAGCCTGCTAGTAAGCAGGAAGACCTCCTGAGGTGCCCTTGTTCCTGTTCGCGTGGGACAGGCATCCCCATTATTGCCTTTGGTGACATGTCAGTGGCAATCTTAGCAGACAGTGCAAAGGTTGAGAAGTCACAGAGATGTTTAGAGTTTAACAATTTTAAATTCACTCCTACTTGTGTTGCTCTCAGGATTTACTTCTGCCCCCTGTTCTTGCATGCCACTGTCAGAGACCTGCTGTGGTGAAGAATGGAAAATTTCCACATCCAGGACTGTTTAGTTTTCTTCCCAGAAATCAAGTACTTTTCTGAATCTGGTATTGCCTGTGTGTGCTCCATCAGCAACCCAGAAAACATATGAAGTGTCTGTAAATTTCTAGAGTTTAATGTGCAATAAAAAAAAAAATCCACTAAAATCAAATCTAACCTTCCAAGAGATTGAATTAAACTGGAATTTGATCTTTAAAGCAGTAACTGTTTGTAGATGGATACACTTTTTATGTAGAAAACTGAACACTCATAAGCCGTATATAAAATAATAACGATAAATACAGTAAAGTTAGGGAGTTTGACTCTAGTCTGTATATCACAGGCCATTACTTTTTTCTAAGTTACTCCTCTGTTGAACCCATGAACTTGTGTTTAACTAAACCAACCTGTCCAGACCAACAGCCAGTACTGATTTAGAAGTCTGAACAGAGACTGAGGATCTTCCACATCCCTTCATATTCTTTTCAATTTTTCATTACACTTTATGGCTTTAAAGAAAGTATCAGATTTAAATTAACCTGGCTTCAGCTTCTTGAACTGGCATCTACTTACACATTTTTTCCACTGTATTAAAAAAAAAAAAAAAAAGTCCTGTTAAGGCACTTACGGATGTAATCAAACCATCACTCAACCTCCTTTTGATAAAGTAAATGAGCTGAGCTCATTAAAGCTCTGTCTAGCCTGAATTTGGATGTCTGGTGATGGCAGATACCAACATTTGGGCTGCACTTTAATCCAGCTCATTAGCAGCAGTAGGGATTTCAGCCTGCTGGGTCCCAAATACACGTTTCTGCAACTGATATTGTAGCTTGTTGGGTTCAGAGCTTATTTGTCAATGCTGTCTGTTGCTTAGCCTCTCCAAGCCTACCTCTGACTATTGTATATCTCAGGAGTAGGTGACTTTTTGCCAGAGCAAACCACACGTTGAATTGCGCATCTAAGACTTCTAGATCCTTTTCAGAACTGTTCTTGCTTGGAAATTTTCCCCTTCCCGTGATGTAGATATGGTTTGCATTACTTTCACTTTACATATCTGATTTTCATAGAAAACATTTTATTGGCACACGCCCAGTTATCAAACACATCATCCTGTGTGACTCCCCTCATTACTTTTTAAACATACCTCTAATCTTTCTGCCCACTGGAGTCTGAAAGGCTCTCAGTAATATTTTTTGTTTTTGCTACTTTCCACTACTCTCAACTCCTTGCTTGATATCTCACAGGTACCAATTTTTCATCCATGTAACCTGCAATTTATTGAACTGCATAGCCTTAACATTTAGTCAAGAGTGTCATGCCGTGTCAGTTCAGGAATGATTACCGCACAAGAGGATTTGGGAAACCTGTGATGCTTGGGTGGTTCAAATACAGCAATGGGATGAGGTGATGCTGTACGATGGGCGCTGTGGCCATGTGGATCTGGGAGCTGTTGGGAGGAAGCTCCTTGGCTGCAGGAGGGAGCAACTCCTGTGGCCATCATCAAGCCAATGGTCCACGTTGCAGCCCAGCCTAGCCTGAAGCAGGGGAGCACTGGTACATGGAGCTGGCCTGGCTCATGCCTCTCTGGTAGACATTTACTGTGTGCTGTGGCGCCGTCTGGCTGCTGCATTTGTCCTGCAGCTTGTTCTGCCAAGGAGTTTGGCCATCTTTCTGGACCAAATTTATACTCTTATCAGATAATGAAATATACATTACGGGGCATTTTACATCATTCCGTATTGACAGCCATTCATTATGTTCTTTTCCTTCGTTATTAAACGTGTTTAAAGTTGGTTTGGCTATTTTGTTATTTTGGCTGGCACTGAGATCAAGCTAAGCAACCTGTAGTACCTGGATCATCCTCTCTGCCCTTTCTGCTTTTGGATGCGGAAAGCCTTTTGGTCATACTCTGGAAGTTCTCTAACAACTTTATCATTGTTGTAATAAATCCAGCCATTGAAGGATTTTTTTCCATACGTACTGAGCTTTCAGTGTCCATTTCATAAGCCATAATTTCTCATGCACATACTTAATTGTTCCCTCTTTCTTCCTATCCGTGTGTGTTTTATTGTATGTTGCTTTTCCATTTCTAGCCGCTGCCTTCCTTTTGACCCTGAGCCTTTGGCTGGTGTAGTCCTTTTCCTTGACCATTTAATGGCATCATTTTGCTATCTGATGAACTCCTAGAAGCCAGATGACTGACGTTTACAGTATTCAGGCTTTTTTCCTAAAATTACATTTGTTTTTATGTAGTTATGGGAAATAAGTCCCTGGTGGCCGTTTGTGTATGTGTAAAAAGTTTAGTTTTAGTTGCAGAAACACGAAATTTAAGTAGTTGTGCACTGTGAATTTATAGCTATGTCAGAATTAAATTAAAAAATACATTGTGTACCAAATGTAGCCTAGTGGTTTATAAATCTTACCAATTCTCATCAGTAGATCTCAAAATGGCTTGCAAAGTAGGTCATTAGCATTATCTCCATTTTATGGAGAGGAAACTGAAGCTCAGAAAGCTGAAGTGATATGACCAAGATTACCTGGTGGCAATTCATCCATTTCGAGCTCCCCAGTAGTTGTGGTGGGTGGATGCTAACCGGGAGTGCAAAATTGAGCAAGAACGGAGGTCAGGTGTAAAAATTATCCCAAGAGTGCAGTGAACTGGCAGACAATGGAAGGCGCAGAATTTCAAGTAGGGAAATTTATCCTAGTATTTTGAATTACATTTGCATGGGTAGTGTGGTTCTTCAGTTCATGAATAGTTTTACTGTATCATGGGAGTGATTTAGGTTTGTTTGACTATTATGCTATTTATTCAGGAATCCCATTTATCCCTCTGTCTCTAGCAAAGCAACAGCAGGATGATTAAGTTTTCTGAAGAGAGATTGAGCTCTTCCAGCCACATTTTACCTGCAATAAAGAGCAGATAGACAGCCATTGCTATGATCTTACAGTCTGAACGTCTATAAATAGTTGGGATTTGTAGATGCTAACTATTGATGTACAAGGACGATCGATGTTATCAATTGACATCCAAAGTGCCTAACAGCAATGCTAGCTCTTTGCTTTGTGGGTAAGGCATAGAGTATATATTATTTAAACATTCTTTGTTAACTGTTTCATGCTCCACAGCAAGAGAAGAATGACCTTTCCATGGTCTGGAGGTGTTACGTACACTCCTGCAGGCAGAAATCTACACAAGTGTTGCTGTAATTACACTTTTTTTTTTTTAAACACAGAATATCATTGTTAACCCAGGTGTTTTCACTGAAGTCTAAAATATTGAGTAGTTTCCTGAAACACTGATTTAAAAGCCTTCATTATTTCTGTTCCTTTTAAGATCAGACAAACCTTGACAAAAAGGTTAATTGCAACCCAGTAGAGCTACACTAATATTTTATTAGGGGGAAATAGTCATGTCTAGATTTTTCAGAGCAAGTGCACAATAGACAACGTTAACATATTCCCTTGAAATTTTTAAAGTCTTCATAATCCCCGATGTACAAATTTAGCTTTAAAATAACATAATGCAATTTATGAACTAGATATTATATATTTTTTCAGTGCATCTGAGATGGGTGGCCAAACCAATATTGGGACCTGTACACAAATCCAGTCAGATATTGCAAAATTTTGACTCCTAATTAAACTAGGAGGAGAATTGGAAGGGCTTTCTCACTTGCAGATACTTATATTTGTAAATATTTGTTGTCATCTTTGAAGGCAGTGGATAAGCTTATTGATTGCTGAGATCTGAGCAGAATCACAGAATGGTTAAGGTTGGAAAGGAGCTTCAGAGATCACCCTGTCCAACGCCCCTGCTCGAGCAGGGTCACCTAGAGCATGTTACACAGGATTGCATCCAGGTGGGTTTTGAATATCTCCAAAGAAGGAGATTCCACAAACTCTCTGGTGGTTTAACCACTAAGGGGGCAGGAGACCCAAAGCCATCTTTGCTCCTTAGCCCTCTCCTGCAGGGGGATCCCACCCTGGCGGAGGGACCTGCCTGAGTTTCGTCCAGCCTCTTGATAGGAGTGTCCATGTGTGATGGGTACCAGGAGCCATTCCTTGGGGTGTGCTAGCAGGCAGGTGGCTCACAGTTTGGGGTGGGATGTAGGCAATTCTGTGCCTGCTTTGTGGCCTCGGGAGGAATCAGAGATTTAAAGGTTTGGTCTCCAGATAGCCATCAGGAAATGGTGATTGTATCCTATCACTTCTGAAGAATTGTCTAAAAGGAAGGCTGGTGCTTCTCTCAGGAGGCAAGTTGTTTGAAAGGAGAAAGGGAAGCCTCCCTTATTGTACTCTCTTTGGACACCTTTTATCCTGGTCCTTTTTTTTTGCTTTGCTGAATGCTGCAACAGCATCTTTGACCTGGATGACGTTTCTTCTGACTCAGAGAAGGCAGCAGAAAAGAGGAGCAGGTGTTGCAGATGGAGGAGAGTATTTGTATACTGGATGCATCTGTGTAGTCTGATAATGGGAAGAAGATGGGTGACCAAAAGGGCAGGAATAGAGGTCCCTATGGCAGTGCAAGGCTGCAGTTCACAGAAGGTCCCTGAATGCAGATTAAGCAGTGAGTATGGCTGTGTAGTAGAGCTGCCACAACAGCAGCTGCCACAGAGCTGTTCCCATCCCAGCTGTCCAAAATAAAACATAATGATTGATTTAGGATCTCAGGAAGAAAGATGTGTGAGCATAATACTACTCTTGTTGGAGTAGTAGCTGATGAAAAGGCACATGCTATAATTGGTAAGAGGTTTCAGTTAATATAGTTTGGACTTTCCAACTGTGGAAGGGCCATGGGCTCAAGTTCTAAGGTGGTAACCTTACATTACCTCTCTCCGAGGTATCATCCCTGCTTATGGGGTCATTAACAAGAAAACTTGAAATACCATTTCCCACTTAGTCTCTACATCAGTTCTGAAGTGGTGTATGCATCTATGTGCATGAGAGGCTGAGTAAGCATCCTGGACCTGTCTGGAAAGCTTTTCACCCTCCAAGGCCAGGAGGTGTTTGGGTTCTCTGCCTTGCTTGACTAGTGCCTACCCCTGCATGTGGTCCTGCTCTCCTTCAAGCATCCTGGCACAACGTTAACAGTGTCACTTTGTCGTAGTAGCTAAGATTAAAAAGAAATACTAATTAAAATAAAAGTTCTTTTTTCTCCTCCAAGAAACCTTTGGCTCAGCTGTTATCTGAGGGACAACAACAGACCATCCCTGCTGCATTTAACTCCAAACTCAGAGGACTGTCAAATCAGCGGTCCTAATTAGAGCAAAGGACATGGAGAATATTTTGCTGATGTAAAGCATTGAATTGTGACTAAAACCACGGAGGAGGAGAGAAAGTTAGATGCTTGGAAGAACAACACTACAGCAGGGCAAAGGCAGAGACTAGTTTAGTTCTTGTTTACCAGCATGCTTGTCTTGTTCACGTCCTGTTTTAATAACTGTATAGAGGTGTTAAACCTGCATCTTTGCTTTCTTGAGAATGCAAGAATTTCAATTTTAGTAATGGATAGGGCCGGTGAACTATTTTGGTAGCTTTCCATTTAAGAACTGACCTTTGTTTTGAATCATAAGAATGAATGGAGATCATGAGGTTTCTTAAAAGCAGGGATATAAGTTCTGTTTTTGTCAATTAATCAAAGAGAACCAGGGGAAACAATCATTTTATGTGTGCATTATTCAGAATTTTCCATCTCGGTAGTTCACATCTTCCTCTGAAATACCCAGTTTGGCTTCTTTGAAAGCAGCTGCTGGTGGGATTTGGTACCATGATGCCTTTGTCCCTGAGAATTTGAGTGTGACAGTGCAAGTTCAGGGTATTATTTTTCAGGTGGAACCATGGAAGAAAGACACAGTCCAGATGAGCTGAAGAGAGCATCAGAAGTGTTGCTTTTTGTTGCAAGTAGGTTTTCTTCCATCTTACACCTGCTGTTTGTGCCATTCCTTCACTCCTTCCAGACTGAAAATATCTGTGAGGACAGGAGGTCACTAATAGACGTGGTAGAATTATCGTTCATTTTAAGCATTTATAGAGGAAAAGAAAGGAAGGAATCATTTGAAGAAACATTGACAGCATTAGGTAGCTATGCAAATTTTGTCTGGTCTATTTAAACATACAAATTGGTTTTAAATATAATTCTGAATTTAGCAAGTTTATAACAAGGTCAAGGAATGCAGAAATGTATCCTCTACGGATTGTTTCAGACACGAGGCAGCCTGTATACATTTTCACCTTCGCACTCATATCCTAGCATTTTGCTGTTGCTATGTTTTTCTGTTGGGTTGTAAATAGGAAACAAAAGAACTTGGTACTTTTTCACGCTATTGCAGACAGATTGGTTAGATAGGGTAGAATAATGATGGACTTTGTGCTGAAGGACAAAGACACTGGAGCTTTTTTTTTAGCGGGGAAAAAAAAGTCATGTTAGTGTATTATGCACTTCCAATTTCCAGAATCATGGCCTTCATGGGACAGAAGGAAATGTATAAATGTGAAGCCCCTAAATGAGGCTGGAAGGGTTTTTGTGGAAGGTCTGCTCTAGCTCAATGCAAAGCTTTGCTCTTGGTGGAGCAAGGACACAATGAAATAGTTTGTGCCCTTAAGAGAAGAGGTCAGGCCAAATAACAACCGGAGTGGTAAACCTGAATGCTAAATTATGTGGCTCTCTCTTTCGTGTGGTCTCACCAAAGTGGAAAAGAAGTATTTGAAAAAGTCATAGTTCATCCTTGCTTTTTATTTTTACAGCAGATGTGTCACTGTTGTTTGCTGCCTGTCTTACATTGCTTCTTCAACGTGTTGTGGTACATCTTTCCCAACTTCCCCAGGCTTTCTATACTTGTGGTAAATGTCAGAAAGGTATTCTTCTTACCTAAGATGATGACGAGGGCTTTCTTACTACTTTTGATTTTATAAGAGGAGAAGCATTTTTAACATCCATGTTTTTATGAATGGAATCTCTACACCTTTGAAGTGCTGTGGGGAAGAGAAGCAAGACAGTAACAAGGATCATCTCCTATCTTTGCCAGCCCTAGACTCTTCTAATCCTCATCTAATCACTGCATTGATCAATGCCCTAACCTCAGAAAATAAAGTAAACCTTGACTCATTAGCTGTCTGCCATCAGGAAGGTCAGAATAGTGAATTTGATGTGACAAACAAGGGTGTTTGGGACTGAATCCAACAGCTTGGCTGTGGTGGTTTTGGCTTTGCTGAGCATCTTTCCATCCTTCTCGTATCAGCTCTGTGGTGCAAGGTGACAAACAGAAGCTCAGAGGCTGGCTTTAATCTATCCCCACGGACCCCAATGAAGCCTCTTTCCAGGGGAAGAGGATGCTGTGTGTTGAGGCACCTGCCCAGGGTCTGGAGGTGGATGACCACTTCCTGAAGGAGAGCTTCTCTTCTTCTCTGGGTGTTGCAGCAGGATGCTGAAAATGTTTGAAACTTCACCCTGATGCAGTTTTATAGATAACTAAGAAAAAATGTCTGGAAGTTAACAGTTCATACTTGGATCACTGTAGTCTCTTGATATCATTTAATACAGAAAGTGCATATTCCTAATTGAATATTCCGGTAAGCTTGAGATGGATGAGACAAAGCTGAAGTTCACATTTAAGGTTTAGATTTGAAAAGTTAATAAAAACGCTTCTATATTTTATCTTTTTACAGTGCATTTTAATGTGTATTTTTGAGGTCATACATAAATAACCAGACACACATGGTTTGTGCTGTGCTGGTAGTGTATTGGGATATTGAGGTCCATTCTGATTGCTAAATGATGAACAATGGATTTACATTTGGGTGAATGTGATATATAAGTGGTGTATTGCAAGGCCAAGCGGTAAGTGATTTTTTTTTCTTGAAGTTTTATTGCCTGGACTGGTCTCTGCTCTTTATTTTGTCTGCCTCAGGGCTTCCTTTAGCTCTTCGAGTCCCTGACTCCTATCAGACAACATGTATTTAAAAATAAACCGAGCTAACATAAAAATGTTGTGTTTCCTTTCTCAGATGTGACATTCATTCTATTTTTTCACCTTTTCAGCATTCAAGTTAGGTAAAAATATAACCTTCACCTGAACGCATTTCCCGTCCATGGCTTGTTTGATATTTTATGCACACCTCTATAGTAAAATAGCAGGCTATACCTGGCTGAACTGAACATTGAGCAGATGGGATTGCGGGCAATGCCACAATAAAACAAAGTTATGTCACAACAAGGATTAAAGACGTGAAGTCAAATCTACTTCAGTGCTCACGTGGAGGTGTTTCCTTCCTGCAAACATTTGAATTTTTAATTCTCTTGCTTTGTGGTGCTACCCCGGTGAAACCCCTTGCTTTTTCTTTGCTACCTCTGCTCTACCTCATCCCGTGATGCATCCGTACCAGCTGTCACCTATGGGCATTGTTCCAAAGGCAGTGGCTTAATGTCACGTTCCCTGCTCTGCACTGCTGTCACCAACAAACTCCTGACTGCTCCTTTCTGAATGCTGCAAAAAAGCATTCCCCAGGGCTGGCCCAGTGTGTGGGTCTCAAGCTACCATGTGGGCAGCTGTTGGTCATTAGTTTAACAGCTAAATGTATTGCTTAATGCCATTTAAAATCCAGTGCTAAATCTGTCTGTAAAGTCTTCCAATTATTTTAGTTTGAAACACAGTTGTTGATGTGTTTTGCTGATTTATTTATTTATTTATTAGTTTTTATTTCCCTGAATTGTAGTTAGAGCAAGGAACAGTAAAAACTTAAGGATCTGACTTTTGGGGCTGCTCCAGCAGTCCTGAATCAGCCAGAGCCTTTCTGTAGCTGGCCAGGATTTCACTTCAGGAGGGTTTATATTTTAGCATCAGAGCAACTCCCCAGGAGGCTGAAAGCACAACATTATCCCTCTAACATAATGTCTCCAAAAGCCAGAAGAAAGGACAAGCCAGAGCATTTTAATTTTACTCCATTTTGCTGGTGGTTGCCTTAAAGCAGTGGTATTTTTCCTCTATTGCAATGCCTTTGAGCCTGGAGCCAGAACTTGTTCTGTGCAGCGATTTGGAGAAACGACTCAAGCCTGAGACTTAATACCAGTAAACATGAAAGAGATTTACTGGCGGTGAACAGGCCGTAAGTGCTTCTCACACTGTTTCCTCCTTCTCTACAGGTTGGACGAAGTTTGCGCGGCTGACGCGGGCCCTGACGAACAGCCGGAGCGTCCTGCAGCAGCTGACGCCGATGAACAAAGCTGAGGTGGTGCACAAGCACTCCCGCCTGGCTGAGGTAAGTGGGACAGGCACCAGCCCTTCATAAGGCACGAAGAGGTGGGAGGGGGGAATACCAACATTCACATCAATAAATATTATTTTTAGGGTGAAACATTGCCCATTCTCTGATTTTTTCCAACCTCTTTTCTGCTCATTCTTAATAAGCACTGTGTGCCAAGAGCATGTTTCCAGGACAGGTCATGGTCTTTCAGTTATGGAAATAGTCTCTAGGTCACTCTTACATGGCCCCATTTCTGCATGCAAGTCTCAGTTTTCTCATTGCTGCTTAACTTGGGGTGCCCGGTATGCTCCTCTACTTGCTGTCTCATAGAGACCTGGAACCAGGCTCGATGTTCTGAGCCCTGTGGATGGTTGCTGAGATCATGGATGGGTTGTTTGAGAAGCCAGGTGCTCTTCTTTGGAAGTATCCCTGCCTGGGTCCTTGGGATTGTACAGGCACAATGACTATACATAGACCTTAACCTCCACTTCCTTGTAAAAGTCATTCCTGAAGTGTTTTGCACATCATTTTCTTCTTCAGAACTGATGAAATAAACTCTTTGGCAGGTTGCAAACATCTCCTTAACAGTGCAGATGGTGCAACAAGTGAATGCCTTCAGGTTAACTGATGAAACAGAGGTACTGCTTTCGTCTTCATGTCCATTGGTAATGAAAAATATACGGGTCAAAAGTATATGGTCAGAATACACAGGCTCCTAAAAATGACAGCCCTAGCTAGCTTGTGCCAGAGAGCTTGTCCTGTGTCTGATGCTAAGAACTGGCAGCAGTTTTAAATGTTTTTGTTGTTTTGTTTTCTTTCTTGTTTTAGTGGCAATCTATAATATAAGCTCCGCTTAAAATGAGATCAGAATGGAAGCTTACAATTTTCATGTGTTGGCAGTGTGACATTTTCCATGAATTATCCCATACCAGTAGCTTGGCTGACTGCTGAATTACTCTCACTTCTTGCTGTCTGATTCATGGCATTTCAGCGTTCTGTAAATCCAGTTATATCCGTTAATGGTTTAGTCTAGAGAAGGGAAGACTGGAAAAGATAGGGCAACAATATTCAATCATATCTAAAGCACCTGCACAGAAGGAGGAAGGAAATTGTTCACCATCTCCTCTGTAGCTAGAGGAAAAACTAGTGAAATTCAGTCACTGCAAGGAAGATGTGGATTGGGCAGCAGGACAAACTCAGGTGAAGTATAAGGTTGTAGCTGGGGATAGGTTCTTTGGGGAGCATGCAATCTCCTCTCTTACAAGTTGTTTAAAGCTGCGAAGTGCTTTAGAGACAAAGTGCTGTCAGGAATTCAGAATGGGTTGCATTTCCCAGGTGGCGGTATGCCATTTCCATCCAGGACCCATTTTCCATACTCCTGTGTCTGAGGAGGAGCATTTTCATCCCACCTCATCACTGGCAGAACATACTGCTCGGCTTTACCAGACTTACCCACTGTCAGCCATGCCTGTTAGTTGTATACAAGAGTAATTCAGAGGGTCTGTGATGAATGCAGCTGACTAACAAGATATTGTGTATTCTTTAGTGGTTTAAAATTAAAAATTCATGCAGCATGAAAGAAATAATCATTATAGTTCAGTGGTCTCCACAGCCATTTGTCACCCACACACCATGTCAAACTCAGCATGATATTATGTTAAGAATAATAATTATGCCTTTACAGTACCATGGGATCTCCTCAGCACTTCACCACCAGAGGCATAGGGAACTATCAAGCATATGTTCATTGCATTCGGCTTGAGCCCTAAGAAACTTATTACTCCAGCTGTTGTGAGGCTGTTCCTAGCTCCTGCCCCAGTGGACAGGACAGGGAACAAATAGGCCTGGAGATACCAAGAATGGAAGATCCTGTCCTGGTGTATCATGCCAGTGAGGCGTAGAACTGTCTTGTCCACAGATGAGAGCAAAAAGAAGAGATGAGTGGAGATATTCACCAGATTATGTCTCAAAATCAAAATGGTGTGTTAAATGCAGGGGATAATTTTGGCATTAGAAGAAGTTTCATGGGCTTGCACAAAGGAGACCACTGTGGAAAAAAAAAAAAAAACAAATGTTTTGGGCTTTTTTTTTTTATTATTCTGGGAAGGACATGTTGATCCATGAGCAAGTTAAGTGTGCCACAATGGCCATTTGAACCTTGCCCGTTGGGTAGTTAGAGGAGTGCTGTACGTGGGTATTGTCCCGGGCACTGGAGAAGGAACACCTGGAGGCTGACACCTTTTTGGGTCTCACCAGGAGTTTGGTGTCTGTAATGGTTTCTGGTGAGTGCCGCTGGGACCAGGCTGCTCGGTGGGCGTTGGTGGTCAGCCAGAGCTCAATACGTGGCTTTGTGTTATGCCAGAGCTGCTGGCAAAGGGGACAGTCATGGTCTCATGGAGGTTTCTGCTGCACTTTCACTGCTTCCCAGGTATTGTGTTGAGTGGTTTTCTGACCTTCAACTCAGCTGATGGTATAGAAAACAAATGGCTAACTAATGTAAGGATGAGTTAATTTTTCATTGTATCAGCTTAACTGATTTTCCTTACAGGTTGTGATTGCTAAGTCTGACATTAGGGAGGATGGGCACAGGTAGGCACAAGCAGGTTTGTGTTACATCAGGTTACAGAATAACACTGAGCCAGACATAGTGGGAAACCACATCCTCCAGCATGGAGTGAGAGAGGCTGCTGTTGTTGTCCCTTGGTGATTTCTGAATAACATTTTTCTAGTAGAGCCAGACTTTTACTGTCTGATCTCAGTAACAGCTTTCTCATCTTAAAAATAAGACTGTAAAGAATTAAGGGAGAATCTATATCTGTGATCCTTCAGTTTGTATTCTTAGTTGTTGTGCTATTTATTCAGCCATTCGCTCCTCTTCATTGAGCAAGCATACTGCTTTTGTTTGTTTTTACATGTAAGGTGCTGCTCTTTACCATCTAACTGTCCTGCAAATGTGTTGTATTGGCTCCAATATGGGGCAGTCATAGGGCTGAAATGAGTTTTAAAGTTGCTGAAATTAGTTATTTTATTCTCTACGCACTTCAATCCCTAAATTTTAAAGGTGTTATTAGTTTGAAAACACACATGAATCTTTCAGTTGTCAGTGCAATATATTACCATGCTGTGTGTTCCTTTGTGCTTTTGTTTCTTGTGGTGGACTGAGATAAGAGGTAATTAGATTAGCTGGGAAGAATGTCTTGAATGAATTTGGCTTGGTTCCTTTGCAACATTTCCAGTTCCACATTTTACAAAAGTGCGTGTGCAGGAGATTACAGTCATATGCAAAAAAAAGTAATTACAAAAAATAAAAGAGAACCCACTGGTGATACTGAGATTGTAAGGGCAACAGCGTTTTGAAGTAAATGGAAAGGAAGCATGGTATTGCCAAGGAGTTAGGGCAGAAGTTGTGCACATAATACTTCATTTTAGAAGGAGGTCAGCCAGGAAGGCTGAAGACTGGTTTGATAGGTATTGCTTTGGCTAAACAATGGTTTAAAATGGAGATCAAGCATGAAATTAACCTTGTAAAACTTCCAAATGTGAATGAATATTCATGTTCGTAACTGCAAGGCATGAGACAGTGCAGCAGTACCCACAACCTGTTGGTACGGAGCCTTTCTGCTCTTGCTATGGGCATGGTTTCCCCTGAGTACATCTGCAAAGATCTGCCTTTATGCAAAATTATCCTTGTACGCTCTCCTTATATGTATCTCCACTCTTTCTTATGTGACTTACACAGTGGTGAGCTCACTGGTTAATAACCCAAATAATTTAGAAACCGTGGGTTGACTTGGAATATCCAATGAATACAGTCCCATCTTTTTGCTTTTCCTTACAGAGATCTGTGAGACCCCTAATTGGATCGTGTTAATTGAAACCAGTAACATTTGCTTTTCTGTCTGTTGTAGGTTCTCCAGCTGGGATCTGATATTCTTCCTCAGTACAAGCAAGAAGCTCCAAAGACTCCACCACACATTATACTACATTATTGTGCTTTTAAGACCACTTGGGACTGGGTCATCTTAATTCTAACCTTCTACACAGCAATTATGGTTCCATATAACGTCTCCTTCAAGACGAAACAGAACAACATTGCCTGGCTCGTGCTGGACAGTGTCGTGGACGTTATTTTTCTCGTTGACATTGTTTTGAACTTTCACACAACCTTTGTTGGCCCTGGTGGAGAGGTTATATCTGATCCCAAACTCATAAGGATGAACTACCTGAAAACGTGGTTTGTGATTGATCTTCTGTCCTGTTTACCGTATGACATCATCAATGCCTTTGAGAATGTCGATGAGGTAAGCTGTTGTAGTCCACCTCAGAAGTGTTGTTTTAATTAGGAATTAATTTAGGAGCGTGCTTCCAGACATCTGGCAGCAACAACAGGCAATGGAAGCCCTGTGCAAATGTGGGGATGGCATTATGCTGCTGGGCTTTACTATGTGATGTTCCCATGTTAGAGAAGAAGAGGTGTCTTAAAATTTCAGTGTTGCATTCAGCCATGAACATTAATGAACATGGTTCTCACAGTCACTTCCTTTTCCTCCAGAAGCATCATCTCACATCCATTTCCCAATGGGCTGAACCAGTTGGGGTGTCCCCCCCCAAGCCTCCCTTTTCAGCTCAGACCCAGGGATTGCCTTTAAGCACTCCTAATCCATTGCAGGACAGCCTGAAGCGGCTTTACGTAAATAATCAAAACCCTGTCTCTGCTCTGGCTGAAGTGGGTGGCAAATTTGCCACTGACTTTTACAAAATTAGAGAATGCCTCTGAACAAGCATTTTTAAAATCCTGTCCTAGGATTACTTTTCGAAGCATCCTGTAATTTTCTTTTTCTTGTGTTGTGTTTTTAAATGTCTGATTGAGAGGGAGGCTTATCTCCATTTTTTAAACAGTCTTGAGTTAGTGCTGGAATTTTAGAAACTGTGAGGAGAGACAAACACATCTTAAAGGGACACTGAATTAACGCTTTTTAACTGCTAAATATATAAATGTTTAATAAATTGGGCTTGCAGCCTAAGATAATAGAGGAAACAAGCAATAACTAAGACAAATAATATAGGCACAAGTCAATGCAGAGAAAATTCATTATTAAAATGCAAGTATAATGGCATTAGAGCTTGTTTTAATTTTTCTCTAGAGCCTTTTATCTTTAGGGCCATAAACAGATGAAAAAGCCTTTGTTCATTTCTTTTTAAAACATTTTAAACATTTTTTTCTTAGAATCCTGTTTTTAAATTCTTAAAAAAAAAATCTGCAGTTGTATATCCTTGCTTTATAAAATCCACATTAGTATTTTTTAATACAAACTTTGGTGCAGGTGTTGTAGAGCTCTTAAAATTCTGTCCCTGTCTGTGTGCCGAGTACCTTCTTTTGACATTGTTCCATTTTATTTATAGCAAATATGACAGAAGTTATAATACTTGCAGCTTAAATTCAAGATCATATGAGGGCTGCCCGTCTGGAATCAGGTTGTACAGTCAGGATTGTAAGGAGGTGGTATTACCAAGGTTGTAATAATACAGCTTTTTAAGATACCTTTTTAAGTTTCACATGAACAGGAACCTGATTTTTATAAAAATGCAGTGTTACCTCCAGATTTTCATGTTTTAATATGTAAAACAAAAAATTTCTGTGCCCAAGCAGTACAGATTTAAACGACAAGTTTAAACTCTTTCTCTAACATCCATGGGAGGTAAACCATCTGCGAGATTTGTGGCAGCAAAGAATCATTGGCATTGTGGATTATAATTGAGGCACATTTCAAGTGGCAAACTTTAACCAAAATGTAGTAACAATAAAAAGGTGATCCTGGAGCTGCTATGATTTTACCTTCAAAAAAATGAAATATCAGCTCCTTTTTATAAGAGAGCCACCAGCAACTTTTCTCTCTTCTGAAAGGGTGTGTTATGGCCCTGGGGTCTCTAGCAGACACCAGACACTGGAGCCTAACTGCTTGTGTCTTTGATTTCAATGCCCTTCAGCCCCGATTTTCCCTAGCACCTGAAAAGAAGTGATTTTGAGAACAGGTATGTAAACAGCCAGTCTTTCTTCCTTGCTCTACATTTTTTTTTTTTTTTTTTTTTTTTGTTCAGAGCAGGTTTTTAAGGTGGTATGTCTTCATTTGTGACATTTAAGTCCTTTAAGCTGGTTGGTGAGCTCTGGATGGTTGTAGTTGTTATGCTCTTTATCTTTGTGTGGCTTTTACCATTTATTTTAACTGTTACTTCTTTTGTGGGACTTAAATTCTTGGCCTGCTAGCAGCAATTTGCTTGCTATTCAGAGAATAAGTAAATTGATAAGCTTAATTTGGAAGAAATATTCAAATTGATTAAAAGGAGAGTGTTTCTCATTAGAAGGTGAGTGTTTCCTCCTCAAGGCAAGTCAGAGAGAGAAGTTCTTTTAGCTCTTGATTCTGGTAGATTTGTGCACTTTATCTTGGCACTGTGAGTTGGATAAGGGAATTTGTCTTCAGCATTAAAGTTGGTGGTTGTGGCACTTCAAAAAAAGTTAATGGAAAATCAGATCTTGTGGACAGGTTCTGGTGGTCTTTGAGCTTTTGGTGTGGTGGTGAAGGATGGCCCCAAATCAGTGTGATTTGCCCTAAAAGCCAGCTGAGTGAAAGATGACTTGCCAGATTTGCTCCACTTGTGTATCCCACCACCAGACCCTCCTGTTTTTTCACATAAGACATCAAATGCACTTGTGTGAGTTGTTAAGGAACCAGCTGGGTAGGGGGCCACCACTATGGTCAGCTGCTTCTCTTCCCCATGAGCAGGTCTGTAATGCATAAGGGAAGATACAGCAAGGATGCTGAGGTTTGTGGCTCTGTTGTAGCACTCTCAGTTCGCAGCGCCTGTGAATTTGGCTTTGGCCCAGACATAATAAAACATAAGCTGCTAGTTCAGTATCAGCTACTTCAGAGTACATGTTTGCTAGTGTGTGCTCATGTATATGTGCTTGAAGTTTGTCGTGCAGAAGCTGGGTCATTGTATAAGGTGCCTGATGCACTCAAGTGCTATTTTATAAAGTCGGAATTAGGGAAAGAAATAGAAAGTTTAAACAAATGAGTGTGGGGGAAAAAAAAAGTGAGTTTCCTTGCTTGAGGGTTGGAGTTTTCCAAATAAAGTCTTGGCCAGGGTAGGAGCAGTGTCATTCCCATCATGAACATTAGGCCAAAGCTGGAGTCTTGTGAAATTTCCAACTGAGGTAAACATGACTGCAAATCAAAGTTATTTTGCTGTTGAGTGGACATAGAGTCTTAGTAGGTGGATATGATGGAAAGGATTATGACACACATATTGAGAATCGAGGGAATGATGTTGATTTGATGCGGAATTAGAGGTGGAGGTTCCCATGCCTAGAGCTACAGAGCCAGGCTGTTATATTCTGCTTCGAGGGATTTAGATGCATGACAAAGAAGGGAAAAGGTAAGGTAATGAGAGAGAGAGATACCTTGCACAATTTAGAGTGGTATAAATTGATGTGATGGGTAAGGAATTAAGTGGCTAAGTGGTATTGAGAGGGTAGGAGAACAGGGTAGAATAGGTTAGAGAAAAATAAGCTAAGAGTGAGGAAAGTGGAAGCCTTAGTTGGATACATGCCTTATTTAAGAAAATTGGTAGGATGAGATAGTAGTAGAAATCTGAAAAATGCATGGTATCTTTTCTAACTGGGAAACATTACTTGCACTGAAATACATGCTGGCTAAAGCAAAGCCATACAGAAAACTTCTCACATACAGGGGTACATGCTGAGGAATCCAGCTAGTTTTCAAGATATGAACCAGAATGAGGTGTGTGTGCTCAGAGTCTCTGAAACTAGGCCATATTTTTTCTTCTTCTTTTTGAAAGAAAAAGAGTTGTGTGAAAATTCAGGTTTAGTTTGAAAGTTCTTATCTGTCTGGCTCTTATTTTGCGTAAAAAAAAAAAAAAGGGGGGGGGGTCGGGGGTGGAGTTTGGGTTAACAGGGGAGATGAGGCATTTAGATTCCAAGATTTTGGTCATGTGAAATCCTTGTTGTTACAACGCTGATTTGAAGCCTGTAGAAGTTGGAAGTCTGGTCCATTTGCTTGGAGTCTTGGAGTTCTATGTCATATGAAAGAATGCTATCTTTTTTTCCTCAGTATTTAACTGTATGTAACAATTCTTTCCATTGGTGTGTGTACAGTCGCTTATATTTCTAAACTCATGACTCCCTACTTCTGAAGCTAGATGATGAAGTTACCTTGAAGCTTAGCCTTTTTGTGTGGTCTTCCTGTTTAAGAGATTACTATCCAGCCTCTCTCAGCCTGTGCTACCAAAAGGTTGGTTACAGTGTGGGCAACCACTCATTCCATACAAGCCACAATATTTATCAGAGTCAGGCTGGGCTGAATTTGTAATGGTTGGATCTACGGTGTGCCCAATGATGCTGGCCCCTTTTGTTTGTTCAGATGTGGTCAAGCCATGCTGCAATTCCCTTTGGGACTGGATGAGTGGATTTACTTCCCAGGGAAACGAGGATATTGTGCAAGTGTTTGGCTCTTGGTCCCACATGAAACCATGCAATTAGGAGAGTGCCCTGGAGCTGGAAGCACCCCAGGTGCTACCACATAAGGGCACTCCAATACGCTGCTGCTGAGGGCTGCATTTGAGCTTCTGAAATTTAGTGCACAGCATAAGTAGTTCCAAGACTAGGTGGATGGACAGGCTCTTGGCTGAGTGGAAACTGCTTCCTCAAACTTCCCATCTTGATATTTGGAAAATATTGGTGCACTATATTTTTTTTTTTCCTGGCAATTTTCCCCTAGTTTCATGAATTTATGAGTTCATAATGAAAGAAAACTCAGAACTTTTAGTTCATCTCTGCCAAAGATATGGCCCTAGAATGACATGGCAAGTATTGCAAAGAATGGGATGGGATATTGGGATAATACACATAGATAGCCAAACAAATGGTTTTCAAATGAGTTGTATACAAGATCATCCTTCCTGCAGAAATTAATTCTCATGAGCCACTGGCTGGAAGTGAAAGCAGACAAATTTAAATGAGCTAAAACTCTGAAATCCTGTCTGTTGTTTAATAATGTAAGACTACATGACCCAGTGGCCTTTAAAATTTAGTGGTCTGTGCAGGACATATTAAGGCATGGAATCCTTGTAAGTGTAATCGACTTTTAATTACTATTATTGATCTGTTCAGCATTGGCAGAAACTTTTTTGCATCACTGATATTAGCTAAAACAGCAATGTCTGTAAAACGAAAGCAAATGCAAGCTAGGACAATCAGTTTAGCCATATTCACACCTGCAGTGCTTTTCTGGAAACATTGCTTTTTCCCAAAGCTATTTGAAGAAGGGTTTATGGACCCCAGTCTGAGTGGTATAAGCAAAGAGGAGATGAATCAGCAAGTCGCAAGAATGTAGCTCTGGCTCTGAAATACAGTCTATTGCTAGCTGCCTTTCCTAAATCTCGGTGGCTGACATGGAGAAAATAATTCCCAGAGCTAAATCCCTGATGCAGCCAAGTGTAAAACTATGATGAAAGCTCCTAGCAACATAATGACAGACGTGCTAAGCCTGAGACCTGGCATTTTCCCCTTTGTTACGCAGTGGGAAGACAATTAAATATGAAGAACACTGTTACTGCAATATAATAATACAATGTCTTGGTTAGGATGTCCAAATATAAATTTAGCCACCCTAGGCATGCATGATATATAGATGGCTAACCATATTCACCCCTGTCACTTATGTTCCTGCACTTAGGTGCAAAATTGCACCATTTGTCTTTATCTTTTATTCGAGCTATGGTTTTATTCAAGTTCTGCCATTCTTTAATTCTTAACTTTGTAACTGCTGTAAGATGATGGCAGTTTTGGTGTATTTCTACAGCTTCTTCCCTGAAAATTCAAAAGGGTCATCTTGATGTGCGGGGAAACTTGCAATAGGAAATCCCTGAACCTGAGACAATGCCAAGGGTGGTGAGGGGGCAGGCGGAGTTATCTCACCAGCTGGATGTGGTCTGGGAGTCCGTGATCTGGATTGTGGAATACTAAACTTTAATTATATGTTTCAGTGTAGTGTGTTTTTTGTTTGTTTGTTTTGTTTTGTATATGACACTGGGAAGCAGATGTTGGGTACAAGCCATTTAACTCAAATCTTTAGTCAGAGCCATACTAAGTAATGAAGAATCTAATTGAGGCAAGTTGTATGTGGAGTACTTTCAAGGGAAACTTCGCGTTCTGCAGATGCCCTCTCTTGCAAAGGAGGAGAGGCTTAGGAAGGAGACAAGGCAAATGAAGTAATTCGGTCAGATACTGAATTAAATAATGCTGATGAGAATAGCACAAATCCACGTTATTGAGATTGCTGAATGCACGAGTTGAAGGAAGACTCGCAGACTTACGGATGCAGGCAGTTGATCTGCATAAAATGGATCCCAGATACAGCCTTGGAGAAACCAAATGCATGGCTGATAGCAGCATTACCCATGTTTTCCGAGAGAGAGAGAGAGCGAGCGAGCGAGCGCGAGAGAGAGAGCGCGAGCTTTTAACTTGGTGTGAGTCTTTGTTTTGTTGAATCCTGAAGACTGTGTTGCATATATCCCTCAGCATCAAGGCTATGTGTAGATCCAGAAGTACTTGAAGAAACATTGCAGCTCAGGTTACTCTATCCAGATATTTCTTCTCTTTTCCTTTCTATATTTGGGACAGAAAATGTGTAGTTTGTTGCTGGCGTTAAACTATCATCTATGTTCAGTATCCTTCTCAGATACTGTCCTGACCAATGGGACATACCTTCCTCTCCCTCCCATTTCATCCTCCATCCACCTTCCCTAAGTGAAAATTATAGTATTTTTTTGACAATGATATTGTTCCCCAGTTAGGCACCCTGCAATACAACAAAAAAGTACAAAATTTCGCATACCCATCAGATTAAATCTAAAATATTTAAATATTTTGAAGTCTTCCTTCTTCTTGTAATCTCAGTTATTCTGTGTTTGAAATGTATTGCACTGTATGGTTCTGCCATAAACAATTAACAACAATTACCTGGAAGTGCATTTATAAAGTTCTAGTTTATTGAGCTAATTGGGGGACACGGACACGCCATAACACAGCAAAAGCTCCAAATCCTCATAGAAAAATAAAGTCGTGAGTGTAAATTTGGAGGTGCTTTCAGAGACTGCATGAGAAAACCTACTTGCTTTCGTTGTGCTGTAAGGGCTCAATTTTCTGCTCACTGCAGTTACTACTCCCACTGCTGCCAGTGGTGCAAGATCAGGCACTAAATGGATTCTGCCTCTACCTGGAGCCATGAACTAGATAGCTTGTTCAGAAGCAATGCCCCTTACTCTTGTGTGGATTTACATAATTGAATCCAACCCTAAATTCAGTTCTTGAAGTGGTGATAAATCAGAAAAATTACTTCTTTATTTTTCTCATTCCAGCATTTTGATTTGTACATATGCAACTTTATTGCGTTAATTGATTACCTTAAAGAAAAAAAAAAGTTTCTGAGGTATGTTGGAAGACTTATTTTAACATTAACTCCAGTAAAGATGCATTAAGGAGCTAACCAGGGATTTTAGAGCTAAGCTTTATTTAAGTAGCTCAGCTTGAAAATTTCTTTTGGGAATGATTTGCTGGTTAAATTTCAAACAGCCTGTACGTCCTTCTGGATACTCCTCTGTGCTACACAGAGCCATAACTTCTGGAGATGTGCCTGCGGGCTCACCTGCTCGTGTAGACAAGAGCTCACCATTTCACTTGTTCCCCAAATCTGTAGGCACTTTGTCTTCTTTTTTCATTGTGTGCCATGTAACAACTGTTCGATGAAGATTGCCTAAGGTTTACAAAAACGATGCATGCTTTACTGCTTCAGTGGCAAATCTCGAGCTATACCCTGACTTTACAGAAGCAAGTAAGTAGTTGGTTTGAGCGATTTTTTTCTTGTATGCAGTTACTTTTGGTGAGAGAAGGGTAATGAATGTTTTGCTGTGAAACCCAGAGCTAGGCACGCTCCACAAGGATATACCGGCACTTTCAGGGTATGATTCTTAATGTCCTAACAACGTGTCTTCAAAGTAGATCTGAGGAGTCAACCTGCCCTAAAATGCCCATTTCTCACCATTGTCAGTAATGGCACACTAGAGTGACTTGTTGTGATGTGGACCCCTCCACGGTGTAGTTTAGATTGAGTTGAGATGCAGCCTGCCCTTGGGGCTCTATTCACCTCAATTCAACTGCTCAAAGGATAAAAACAAAAGCAAATGGGAAAAAATAAGGGGGAGGGGGGTAAAAATCACGGAGACCTTTTTAATCATTGACTTATGCCTTTGGTGGGCAGGTTCATAATATCGTTCTTCCCATAAACTGATCAAAATCTGCCTTAACTCATGTTGTCTGCAGATCTGTCTTAATTTGCAGTCTGCTTATTTGTCCCTGTGCCACCCTCCATGGTTACTTTAAATATTTCTTTTTTCCCTCACGTTTATCTCCTTGATGTGCATAGAAAGAACAGTCACCCTCCCGCACACACACATCAATTTTCCTTTCCTTAGTCTAAGCAAACTGATCTTGTCTAGAAACCCTTTTTTTTTTTTTTTTTTAATGAAAGAGGTTTTATGAGGTTTTTCCTGCGTGGCGTTATGTTTGAATGCATCTCTTTAGAGCAGAGCTGTATGTATTAATTGGGGGATCCATCGCTGCCATGTGATGGGGTTTGGCTTTTCCTCTTGCCTGTCGAAACACTCACCTGATACATCCTGGAGCTGAATTAACCTTTTTTTGTGAGTGCACAACCCACTGATTGCTCTGAATCACTGTGTGTTTAGCTGGGGTACCTAAATATTTCATTTTCTGTCATTTTCAGCTGAAGAACTTCTTAGTAACAGGAATTTAGATTATTTTTCCCTGTAATGGATTCTGTTAGTCTCTGTATTGTTTAGCTTTATCATTTTTGTTTTATTCCCACCCAGTTATTCCCCCTCCTTCTTTACACTGGCAGTGTCTTCCAAATTTGTGCCTCCAGAAGATTTCATGAGCATATAATGTTTCTGCTTGCATCGAGAAAGAAAACAAAAAAAAATATCAGAGTTTTGGCTTGTAGTCCTTACTAGATTTCCTTCTGAGTGGTCTCCGTTTTGCCATGCTTTTCCCAAGTTCCTCAGTCACCTTACAATTCCTCTTTTAGTCTCTTGTTTCTCTGTTTCCTAACATTTTCACCCCTTGCCTTACTGAAATACTGCATGTATTTTCTTTAGAAAATCAGGTTTATCAGGGAAAGCTATCAGGCAAACTTGGCAGGACCCCAGCTAACCTAAGCTTAGCAAACCTGCACTGCTGCATTGATTGCATTTTGATTTATCTCAATGTTTCTAATTACCCTTTCCCTTAACATTTGTTCAGGTAATGTATCTGTTTGTTTCCTTCTTGATGCATTAGGTTTTCTGGAAAACATTAACATCATCTTTGAAAACTAAAGCTAAGAAATAATTTAATTTTTAGCCCAGGTCTGGATTATTTTTACTTCATTGTAGCCTGATCTCTTTTTTGTTCCTTTTTTTTTTTCTTCATTTATGAGTGCGAAGAATCTTTGGATATTTGTTTTAATGTTCTTTGCAAGAAAAGGTTCGACCTGACATTTGGCAATTCTCACTTCATCCATTTTATCCACTAAGATGTAATTTTCTGTTCATCATTTTTTTATTTTTCATATATTGTCAGTTCTAAATTACACTTTTCTTCTTTGGGACAATGATTTTCGTGTTTAGAACAGATGCCAAACTCTACAAGTTTTTCCTCTGCTTGAGAAGCAACCTCTGGATGTTTTTGTACCAGTGGTACTTTTTGACATAAGGACCCTCCAAGTGTCCCCTGCTGCCAGGTGTCTGACTCCCCTATCTCTCCCACTCCAGTTGTCTTCACTTATTATTGTCTGCAATTCAATATAAAATCATTTATAATTTATCAGCTATTGCACTTTGGAAATCAAGAACCCTAGTCCAGTTTACTTTGTGATTGTTCATTTTCTATGAACTGATTCAATTCCTTTTTTCAAGCCAATGGGGACTTCTGCAAAATCCTATCAGAACCAAATGTAGTGTAGCATCACTTTCTGTGGAGTAATTGGCCATTCAATGAAGAAATAAGCATGCTACTGCATCTGCAGAAAATCTTGTCCTACTGTTATTAATAGCACTTATTCTCCAAGTTCATAGTGAGAAAGTTAAGTCTCACATTGTGAGGCAGTGCTCTGTAATATCCATCTCCGTAATAACATAATACAGGTTTGGACGCTGCCCAGATCTGGGCTATCCGGATTTCTGAGGATGGGTTTAATTTCTCCTCCCGTAAGCTGTGTAAGTGATAGGCTTCAGCCTCTTTGTATTCGGTGGGAGGGGAGAGAGGCAGCTCCAGGAGGTGATTCATCCCACTGTCGGCTGCCTGAGATGGATTGGGTGAATCACTTTTCTGACATGCCTGTCCTCATACACCGGGGTGGAATGCTAGACAATTAACATAGACTGGGTGGCGGCCGCAAGGTTGCAGCATTACAGCAGGTGGATTCCACACCAGGAGGCTGGTTAGAGCTTGGTCACGGTGTGGCTGTGGCTTTTGTGGGTGTACCCGAGCTCAACTTCCATGAAACCATTTTGCTCTTGCACGGAGATAAAGAGCTCAGCCTGGGCTGCAGACTCCTCAGAAGATTCGATCAGGCTTTAATAGCTAGTTTTGCTGAATGCAGGTTGCTATAATTGCTTTGCATCCAGCAACTCTAAGCTTATTAGCTTAAATTTAGCTTAAGGTCTGCATGTGCTGCGGTCTCACCTTTGCAGTGGCGAGATGCCCTAAAACATTTTCATAGAAGGGCTCTCAGCTCTGGTTCTGGGCCACTCCATAAATTCTTCAAAACTGCAAAGTGTTGAACATCAAAGCATAGTGAAAAGTCTTCCTTTTTTCCTTTGGCCTTTTCTAAGACAGTGTTTTCTGTTAAATGGTGCAGTACCAATCCCTGTTTTCAGAGCTGGAAGGATTTCAGTTTTGGAACACATTTAATTTGCATGTTTCATTTTTTTTGTTGCTGTTGCATATATACCCACAGCTAACAACATATAAATAAAAAATCATGGAGTGAAATCTAATCAAAAAAGTGCCTAGAGTTAAAAACACATTGTTTCCTAATAGGGGGGAAAAAAAAAATCTATGCATGAATTTACCATTTCAGTATACTGGGATTTAATTTTGTGGTTTGAGCAGATTTTAGTATATTTAGATGATAGAAACTAATGACTATTTATGCTTTTATTTTACATTTTAAAACATTTATGCAATAATTTCCTACTGCAGAAAAGATTTATTAGATTAACAAGTAACTAGCTGATTAAATCTTTTATAT
This sequence comes from Cygnus olor, assembly GCF_009769625.2. Taxonomy (NCBI): domain Eukaryota; kingdom Metazoa; phylum Chordata; class Aves; order Anseriformes; family Anatidae; genus Cygnus; species Cygnus olor. Next base: position 7,188,488 of record NC_049173.1, on the reverse strand, counting down.
CTTTTACAAAGATGCAGCTCTGCTGTGCTGAGAATTTCTCCTTTAGTGTACAACAGACCCTACTGCTCTGTTTTCTAGTTTAGGAGGACATCTCTAGCACTAATGCTAACTTGAATGATTTCCTGCACTTGTTGACCTGCATTTTCCTTTGGTGACAATGTTCCCTTTATCCTCTTGCATGTCTGACTCGTGACCTCTGTATAATGTAACTTTGAAAGCTTTATCCTTCCTATTGCCTGGCTTATCAGGGATTCATTAAGTGCAGGAGAGCTTTAGCTCCCTGTACTTGCTCAAGGTCCAGAGGTCTGTTCCTAGTGCCCGTATTGCAATTCCAGAAAAGGGTTTGCTCAGTTTTTGGTTAGAAAAAAAGTTTAGCCAGAAGCAGCCACACAGCTTAGAGACTTCTTTTATCCTGGAAGACTGGAGTTTGACAATGTGGACATTTAGGATCTGAAATGGTAAGATACAGGTAACTGTATCAGGAAGGAGTGGGCCCCTCTGCATTTCAAACTGAGTGCTATCCCCACTTGTGCCTCCCACTATCAAACTGAATTTTCTTTCTTAGTATATCAAGAAAATTGAGAAAACAGGTTTTGCAAGATGCTTAAGTCAATAAACTTGGACTTTGTTTAATCATGAATGGATAATCTAATTGCAAAGCTGAACATCCTTTCCCCAAATTCATCCTTGTGGGTAAACATGACATTGTTCACTTCCTCTGCAGTGGCTTCAGCTGTCTGCTAAATAGTGATAGTTTAAAGATGGCTGGTTCACAGCTATTGCTTGTGTCCTCTCCTGATCCAGTGGCTTCAGAAATCACGGGGAAAGTCTCCATTGACTGCAGTGATGTATGACCCACACTTCTAAGTTGATGGTGTGTATCAGATAGGAATTTGGTTTGGGACTTCAGGTTCCAAACTTGACACACAAAAGGGAGTTCTGGAGTTTTCTGGTTTTCCACTTATAAGATTTCTGTGACTGAGATGGTTGAAGGGTAAGCTGAATGAATGTCCTCATTTGATTAAGACGTGATCCCATACATTGGCCAAAACCTCAAGGGCCAGGTTTGGATAGTTCATAACATAATGAGATATTCTCAGTCAGAGAACACACAGAGCAGCAAATACTATACATTATTGGCCCAATTGACTAAATATGGCAATAAAGCAACACGTGCCTCTCTCAGAAGGTTGGATTTCAGTAGCAAAACCACTCATTACTTAAATGATGCTAGCACCAAACCAGATTACATGTTCCATTTCAGGTTTCTAATCACCTCTCTGTTCCTTGAGTGCTGAGGTTACTTCATTTACCACAGATGTTCGCCCTTTATTAGAAGGGTTTCAAAAACATTCACTGTAAAGCATAAATACAGTTAAAAGAAAAATGAAATTAAAGGCAGCCAGTAATCAGATGAATTAAAGAAACTGAGTTTCTTAATAGCTCAAATGTAATTCAAAGCAGTTAGTCTTTAGTATAATTTCAACCAAAGAGAGTGCTGCTGAATCTTGGAAAGAACTTTGTGTATTTAACAGTTGAGGCTTTATTGTCAAGATATAATTTAAGTATAAAGATACCAGCTTACCAGCTTTAGGCACTCAGTATTTAATAGTGCAATGCATCACATGTTCATTTAGTATGTGTTTAATTGCCCTTTCCTTGGTAGTGTTTTATGGAATAGGCTTTTAAAGCTCCCAACATTGTCTTTATATTTTGCAAGATTAGATATGAAATGTGAATGCTCAGTAAGTACATCTCTGATTATTTTAGCCATAAAGCAGTCGGTCAGACTGAACAGGCTTTAAGACTTGCAGGACTTCTAAGTAAGTTTTACTCAATTACTTTTTGGAAAAAATATGCTTGAATGTCAGCTGAAATGTTCTCTTTGTTTTATACATAAGATATATGACTGTTGTCTGTGCTTAGAAAAAAAAAACACATACAAAAAAAAAAAGCAAACAGAACTTTCTCCCAGACTTTCAAATAAATGCTGTATTTTTATATTAGTTATACAACTGCTAAACTGCTCATGTAATTTAGGGAGAGAAGATGTAATAAGGATGGAAAACAGAGTGTCAGGTTATAAACTCTCCTGGTCAGGAATTGATTCTTGGCTTGGGTTTGTACAGTAGAAAGTGCAGTGTAAGTAAGCCTTGCCACTGGGTTGAATGTAAACTACTGGGTATAAAAACTCCCAAGTGTAGATTCCAGATCTCTAACTCCTTCCCTACCCATACTCCTGATAATAAGCAGCGTCTCTCTAAGTAAAATGGAAGCAATGCTTATCTCCTTGACCAAAACAAGAGGACCTGATCCTACAAAAAAAACCCTTATGCCCTTTTTTTCTCCCTCTGATTTCCTAGCAAACTTTTGTTAACTTTCAGAATTGGGGTACGTTCACTGAAACACACTGCAAATTAATTTAGTGAAATAGATCATTAAACTACTCTATAGTTGGTTTATTATTATTATTTAATGTAGATACTGTTTCTGACTCATGCAGTAGTCTACTGGACCCAATCTGTTGCATAATGAACCCTAAAAGGAACTTCCCAAGTTATTGGACAAGTGGGCCATGCAGAGTAGCTCACAGACATATATCCCAAACCAATTAAGTAGGTATACATTTAGGTGAAAATAAGAACAATAAATAAGACCCATGTCTTGTGTAAAGGCAAAATACAGAAATCAAAATGGGAAAATTCCACTTCCCTCCATGGTTTTAGTCATCATGACAGCTTCAATGCAAATATGGAACTTCAATTTATTAGGGATTTGGGGATCTGAAACAAATTCCAACAGGATTTGAAAAGCATACAAGAACTTTGTTGAACAGATTACATCTAAAAATATCAGATGCACGTTACCCTTCAAACGTTAGTTGTGAAAAGAAACAGAGGTGCAAAAGCAAGAAATGTTTTTCTGGTATGGAAAACTCCAGAAACTCCAGTCTTTTACTGTTTGATAATATAATTAGCCAGTGTTTTGACTAGACTGATTTGATAATGATGCATAGAAAAGGGCAATTTAATCTTGGCACAGTAACTAGGAATGTTTGCCTCATTGCTTTCTATGTCTTAATTTCTACTTTAAATTAAATGTCTTCAGCTTCTGAATGTTTTATGTTAGAAACCTTCCTTTCCAAAGTTTCTATTTTGAGTCACTAATTAATTTAATGCACAAGTTAGGTATATCATGGGATTGCAATAGATCAGGAACATATTTTTCTTCTCTTTCTGCATCTATACACTCTATTAAAATACATTGCCAATGGTTTGTGTGCTGAGGAGGACATACATATTTCTTGGTCCCTCTCAGATGTTTCCATTAACTTTTTAATGGTCCCTGTACTTCTATTCCCTAAATATTTGTGCTTCCACTTATTTGTACTTCATTTATCTTGCATGAAAAAAATGCTCAAATACTTGCTTTAGGAAAATATCTACTATGTCTCTTGATAGGCAAGGAAATTAATTCTATATGCAAAGGCATGCAGCTTTCTTGCCAGTGCTTTTTGGTCTACATTATGCTCAGTCAGAGAGGTGATGTGCCTACAGATGTTAGGTCCATGCTCAGTCAGTGAGATATAACTGGAAATTTTGTTATTTATAAAGATATTAGCTGTAGCGAAGCACACTATGAGATGGAGACTATTGGACCAGAGGACGTTACCCAGCTATTCTCTGATAGACAAGAAGAGCAGTACACGCATTTCTCTCTTTACCACTTAAAATTATTTTCTGAGATTTCAGTTGAGCATTGGATAATGCTGCAGGCTGTTGAAGTAGGTGGACTCCCATTTTGGTTAGAGTGGCAATCCTCTCCTTGGCTTTAATTTTAATATATAGCTGTTGTTTTTTGAGAAGTTTGGAGAAAACCCCACTTGGATGGTGTTCTATGACTGCTCCTCTACTGCATTTGACCTCTTTGAGGTCAAAGCAGAATTTACCATTTACTTCAAATTGACAAAGTATCAACTCTCTCCTTTTAGTAACAAGCATGCCATTTCTCACTTTGGATTTCACAGGATTCTTTTGTTGCTTTGAAAGACTGAGCTTGATTGAAGTAATTTATTCACCTATTGAATGCCAAACTTGATTTACCCTGATGAGGCCAAAAGTACTGGAGGGGGAGAACAGTTTGTTCTTATCTGTCATCCGGGACGCTTAAAAATTGCGCAGAAAGGTTTATAGCAGCTGCAGAAATCACTGCACAGCTTTCTCTGTTAACCACCAGGATATTTCTGATGAATTAATTATTTTTATTCTTTTCTAGGGGATCAGTAGCCTCTTCAGTTCCTTAAAAGTGGTGCGTCTTCTCCGACTTGGTCGAGTTGCCAGGAAGTTGGACCATTATCTGGAATATGGTGCTGCTGTACTGGTACTGTTGGTGTGTGTGTTTGGGCTGGTGGCCCATTGGCTAGCCTGCATATGGTACAGCATTGGGGACTATGAAGTTATAGACGAAGTCACTAATACAATCAAAACAGATAGCTGGCTCTACCAGTTGGCACTGAGTATCGGGACACCATATCGATACAACACCACTGGCTCAGGGCAGTGGGAAGGAGGACCCAGTAAAGACTCCTTGTACATATCCTCTCTCTACTTTACCATGACAAGCCTTACAACGATAGGATTTGGAAACATTGCACCAACCACTGACGGAGAGAAGATTTTTTCGGTGGCCATGATGATGGTTGGCTGTAAGTAGAATTTGATTTTATTGCGCTTAAGCCGAAGATAATTGCATAAGCAGTATGATGGTTGAATAGAATACATGTGGTAACCTTTCTTGACACCGTAGAAAAACTGAAGTACCTGTAAATAATCATGAAATGAACTTGGAATTATCACTGAAAACAGAAGTTGAAACTATGTGCTTGTTGTAGCTTTTAATTTGTTTGCAAGACTAAGTGTAGTAGGTACAAAAGTGTGTCCAATGGTAATTGTATATTGAGTCTAGGGCCTGTTGTGAATTAATTTAGACAAACTTGAACTTAACAGGAAGTAGGATTTGTTAATAAATCATGAGATTAGATTTTGAGAATTTTAACAGCACTTAATGATCTGCCAATTTAATATATTGATATAAATTGGATTTATGTGATGTCTAAGAGCTCTTAAGGTTTATTGATATGATATAGCAATTTAACAAAAATTAGTTATGATTAAAACAGCGACTTAATTAAAGATTCGAGAATGGCAAGGTTCACATGAAACTTACTGCAGTGAGTTGCGTGCCTAAGGATTTCCCCCTTAGTGAATTACCCTTTGTGTTGGCATTAGTTAGTGGGTGATCGTGTACCATGAGAAGTTTGTCTTCGAGGTGTCCCAGCTCAGGGGGAGTCACTGGGTCAAAGCCCGCTGCGATCCCAGAAAGCCTAAGGGGCTCTTCACTCAGGACCATTATTTGTGGTACCGTGAGACAGTCGACTATGAATCGGTACATTTCCATCCTGGCTACAATTCAGATATGGCAATACTTGTATTTATATGAACTGTGCCATTACGGTATCTTCCAGAATGTACAGTTCTGGTACTTCTCAGACTGGGCTATGATCCAGGCCATAAGGTCTGAGGCGTGATCAGGGAGTGTCTGTTCGTACTCACCTGATATGCCTGTTGCCTATTGACAATAGAGGGATGATGTAACTTTAATCTTGAACTGTAGCTAAACTGGAGCAAGAGCTACTTAACCACAGGGCTTCTTCTATATATTTTAAAGATGGTTTCTATCACATTGAAAAGGCCTTGACTGGAATTTGGTTAAAAGTTACAATGCTCAAAATCATGCAGCATGACTGAGTTTTGCTTGTAGACTTGAACGGGCTTGGAAGTGCTTGAAGTGGATTCATCCAGTTCTCAAAAAACATTTAGTGATTCCACAGTGACTGTGTACTTTATTGCACTGGTTTGACTTCAAACAAACCTGTTTTTGTCTCCAGACTGTGGTGACCTTTGTCACCAGCAAGTCTAGAAGTGAAAGAACTCACAAGATGCTATATTGCACCTTTCCCCTGCTTCTTTCTGTTTCTCAGCTCTTCTGAAATAGTCCAAAAACAATAGTGGTAAGGTGTGGGAGAAGAATTCGCAGGGAGCTTTGTGCTGTTTTGTGGGAAGGGAATTCGCAGGTGGCTTCATGCTGTTTCACACATCCCTAAGTTAGAGATAATGAGGAAAACAGTGGTAGAACCAAAAACTTGAGCAAGGACGAGATAAAGTAAATTGGCTAAAGTGTTAAAGATGAGTTTTGGGCAGTAGCCAATTGATGGCTGGCTCAAGGCGTGTGTCTGAGGGTCTCTAACCAATTGTAAGACAGGTTCGGGCACGTGGACAATGTGTGGGGCTACAGGGAAAGTATATGTAGTGGTGAAAAATGGCAATAAAGGTCCTGCTGTTCAAGAGCCATCAGGAGTCCATGTTGTGTGTGCCTTCAGTAAGGCACATTTCTGATTTCCAGTGCTGCCAAGGTTAGGTGATTGAGAAGCTCTAGAGGTTAACAGAACATTTCAAAGTATAGAAAAGAATGCTGAAAATGTTAACATTGTTTGGGAAAATTATTTTTCTTTTAAATAAATAGTGCTTGGTGTTTCTCTGATGCTTTCCGTTTTCTAAGTTTCATACGAGTACTTAGCAATATGTAATGAGAGCAAACAAAACCTTTTGAAAATAAGATCTGCATAATCTCTCTGATAATTATCTCTGCTAACACTCTGAGCTCATCTCAGAGAAATACTGAACCATAAAAAGGAAGTTTTCTTGCTGAAGTCTTTCTAGATCTTCAGAAGATTAAAGCTATTTATTTTGCGATTTTTAAATACTTATTTAAAAACACGGTTGTGGTTTTAGGACTCTGCTTGCGGTGTGGTGCAATGAAATTTGTGCTGAACAGCATTGTTACATGATGGCTTGGTGTGCTTCAAAACATTACAAAGTCCATAAAAAAACAAATCCCCAAGCTAGATCATTAACGAGCTATTGCAGCTGGGCTATGGAAAACCTGTAGGTGCTGATTGGTTATTTGTTGAAGGTGGTTGGTGGTATTCACAGAAGTCTGGGGATTTGGAGAATATGGTGCATTTAGAACATTTAAAATGTGATGATCTCTATTCCTCTGGCTTTTTGGGATACTTCTGTTGCCTTGCAGAGGAGTGTCCCAACAGCAGTGGTAAATGATTTAAGGTGAGGTCAGAGCTTTAACATAATAACAATAATGTTGTAGTAATAACAAAATAGTAACATGGCATCAGTAAGTGAAGGGAAACCAAGCTTGTAACCTGCTTTGTATTTGTTCTATGTTATGTTCTTGTATTTTTTTGTCTCTGAAGCACATGCCAAAGATGTGGAATGGAATCAGAATCACAGGATAGTTTGGTTTGGAAGGGACCTCACAACCCAACTAATTCCAGCCCCTGCCATGGGCAGGGACCCCTGCCCCCAGCCAAGGCTGCCCGAAGCCCCATCCAGCCTGGCCTTGGGCACTGCCAGGGATGGGGCAGCCACAGCTTCTCTGGGCAGCCTGTGCCAGGGCCTCACCGCCCTCAGAGTAAATAATGTCTTCCTAATTTCTAATCTAAATCTCTTTCAGTTTAAAAATGTTACTCCTTGCCCTATCCCTCTACCCCCTGACAGAGTCCCTCAGCTTTCCTGTAGCCCTCTTTAGCTATGGGAAGGCTGCTGTAAGGTCTCCCTGGAGCCTTCTCTTCTCCAGACTGAACACCCCCAAATCCCTCAGCCTGTTTCCACAGCAGAGGTGCTCCAGCCCCTTGATCATCTTTGTGGCCTTCCCCTGGACTTGTTCTTATACTTCCACGTCCTTCTTGTGTTGAGGGCCCCTGACCTGAATGCAGTACTTTAGGTGGGGTCTCACAAGAGCAGAGCAGAGGGGGACAATTCCCTCCCTTGCCCTGCTGCCCATGCTGCTTTTGATGCAGCCCAGGACATGGGTGGCTTTCTGGACTGCAGGGGCACATTGCCGGATCATGTCGAGCTTCTCATCTCATCCCAGTCCTTCTCCTCAGGGCTACTCTCAGTCCATTCTCTGCCTAGCCTGTGTTTGGGTTTGGGATTGCCCTGGCCCAGGTGCAGGATCTTGCATTTGGCCTTGTTGAACCTCATGAGGTTTGCACAGGCCCAGCTCTCAGGCCTGCCCAGGCCCCTCTGGATGGCAGCCCTTCCCACAGCTTGGTGTCACCAGCAAACGTGCTGAGAGTGCACTCGATCCCACATTACATGGCAGTATCAAAGTTGACATTGACAGCAACCAATATTAAAGCCACTGCCTGATTTTAATAGATGTCCGTTGTTACCTGCAAATCTATTAGCCCATGAACATGTCCAGTTTATAAGCAGTACTTGTAAGTCTAGTGGTTGGAAAATCATGAGTAAGCTTATAAACATCTGGGCAAAGTCAAGATTAGAGTCTGAAATTCAAGAAGCAGGGCAAAAGGACAGTTAAGGACTAAACTGAGTTTACTTATTGCACGTTAATTCTGCCATCACCATGCTTATTTGGGGCATGCAAGAATGATACAAGCGGAAGACACCATTTTTTGCCTTTTGTTGTTGTTGTTTTAGATTATTTGAAAGTGTAAATATACCCAATTGTGATCAAATGGTTGAATCTTTCATAACCATATAAATGAAGGTTTGAAGATTTTCATCATAGTGATATGTATGAATTAACTGCTCCTGAAATATAAAGGAGTTGCTTGGTTGTTTGAATACTAGTTAGGAAATAAGCCACCTTCCAGGTGGATACTATTTTACTTGGAATATTTCTGCAGAGAAATCAGACCTGCAGGATTGTGTAAACATGCTTTGCAGTGCCAGCTGCTGAAAATATGACAGTGGAACACCAAAACAGGGCAGGAAAATACAAGAAATAACTGATGGAAAATGCTATTTCTCAGGCAAAGTGGCCAGTGGGACTGGGAAGAGGTTTTGGCCCCACGAAAAGATGTAAATAAGAATGGAAAATTATTCATTTGAGTTGTTGTCAAAAAAAAAAAAAAAAAGGGGGTTGTTTTTCTTTTGAAACTTTTTTTTTTAATTTTAAAAATTCAGCAAAAATCAATTACAGTTCAATCAATGCAAAAACACTGGTCCCTGAACTGCTTTTGTAAGCAGCAAGAGACTGAAGCACCTTTGGTAGCTCTTCTGAAGAAGCTTACTAATACCAGTAGTTGATATTGGCAGTGTCTTTCCTAACAGACTCTGCCAAATAAATGTCTAATACTTAGCACTGGAATCAGAGATAGTAATTCATCACAGTCCCAGCTGCCTACACATGCAAACTTCAGATATGAAAGAAATTCTTTGCTGCGTTGTCAACTAGCAGTGGCTTATTCTGCACGCCAGAAGCTTCCTATTCACACTGGCAAAGTTATCGGGACTTGGGAGTAGGAGGGTTTGGAGAGGTTTGCAAATCGTTCTGGTGGGTAGGGCTGCACACTGGTGTGCTTGTTAAAAAGAGACAGATTAGGACTCTGTAGCTGCTGATACAGCACTTCACGATGCAGGGCGTTGGTGGGGGAAACCTAGATGAATGCGGATGCTTTTCTGTTTGATAGGCATTTTGTCACTTGGTTGTTCGTTGAGGAGAGAACCAGGTGGAATATTTAGACTGTGATATATCACCTTGTGTCTTGCAGGAAAGAGGGCTTTGAATAACTTAACCTCATCCTGTGGAGCTTATTTCAGCTTTCTTTTCACCCTACCTTCCATTTCTCAGCGTCCAGTGCTATTCAGCAGTATTTTTTCTGTTGCTTTTTGGCACTTTGAAAAGCTAAAAATAAACATAAAGCATCCCATGGAGAGGGTTACTGTTTAAATACCTATTCTGCATTTGTTGCTTAGAGTTGCTGAATATGCATTGAGAATCTGATTTGTTGTAGCTCCTTTTGTGTTGATATAGGTCATTTCATCCCCTCTGCTGCACAGAACAGAAGAAATGGGTAGGTCAGTCAGATCCTTTGAATGGCCAAGGAATCATTTATCATTCAGGAAGGACCTTTATTGTAAAGCTGCCATTAGCTCCTGTCAGCTCACCATCTCTAGGAAGAAAGTCAGTCTCTTCTGTTGCATTTTGCTCTAGTTTCAGTTCACAGGCAGGCTTTAGGCTTCTGCAACGCAGCCATAGATGTAGATGTGAAACTAACTGTTTTTGTGCCTTTCACAAAAAGGAATATATTGTGGAAGAAGCTAGAAAAAATCTTTTGGTTCATAGACCATTACTGTCTCATAATACATCACAAAGCACTTCAGTGAGCAAAAGTCTGTAAAAGGTAACAGTGATCTTGGGGAAGGTGGTAATGTGGCAGGATGAAATCTTGGGAGAGATGAGTTTTTCTGAAGAAACAAGTGTGAATGTTTAAACCATAGGAGTCTGTGTACTACTATATGCCTTCTTCCCTCCTGTGGCTCCAGTGGGAGAAAAGTGGCCAGATTTCCAGTTTGCAACTCCAAAGGTCGCTGTTAAGCTTTGTGCTTCGTGTGTAGCCTAGAGCGATGAGTTTGGCCCTGACCATGTGCAACAATATATTGAAATAGCTCTGGAAGACATAGTGCAGATTGCACAGTCAGTCTAGCCCCATAAATGCGGCATTTACATGAGGTTGGTTGTCCAGTTGAGTGTGCCAAACCCCACAGCATATTTCTTCTCAGCGACAACAGAAATGCAGTGTATTCCACTCTGCAATGGTTGAAATTCTGTGATGATTCTCTCTGCATGGGAAGGTCAGAACAAGATAATGAAGGCAAAAACATTGATTTGATGAACATTGAATACTTCACTATTTCTCAGGATGTGAAAGACCCAGAAAAATCTCTTAGTCGTTTGTCCATCCCCAGAAGAGCTCAGGAATGGTGCTTTGTTCTTGCTTTAGGGAGATACTGAAATCTATTATATACATAGCTTGCTTTGGCTTCTGTTTACTTTCAGATTTATGTGGGGGTGGTTTGGGGGGAGTTATTTTTCAATGACTGGTTTTAAATTATGGTGAAGACAGGTTTGTTAATACAAATGGGTTTTGTGTATGAGCAGAAGGATTTGTTATTGTGGTTGTACAGGGTACCTTCTCTGGAAAATTGGTCCTTCCTGCCAGCTATTGGAACAATTTCCAAGCAGCTTGTTCCAAAACTCAGTTGCTAATTTCATGGCTTGAAATGCTGACTTCTTGTTTTCATCTTAAAAGTACTCATGATAGCAATTTGCAGGTTGGAAAAGAAAACAGACGCGACTGCCGTAGCTTTGACCCCGAGTTGTTGTTGTTCAGGGGAGAGCTGATGAAGGAGAGCGTGGGTGAGTTCCTCTTGAGACCCTGCTTGGCTCTTTTAATTTTGCTAAATGGAGAGAGCAGGACATGCTCATTCCTGTTGAGATCAGGTGCACAAAGGGGTTGCAAAACCCTCCCATAGTGAGCAACGGGCGAGTGAAAGGCTGCCGAGTGCTCATGGCACCCCCTTTGCTGTTGTTCAGCTCTTGTTTTGGAGTGGTGACACTGACTGTCAGTCATCTCTCCATTGATTGCCAAAGCCCAATTCATTATTCAAATGGTTTCTTTCATTGTTCAAGTAACATTAGTCAGTTCCCTGCCAATATGTGGCAGTTAGCCATTTGAGTGCTGTTTGTATGAATCACGGAGGTTTATCTAGTAAATTTGTTAAGCAGTGGCTAAACCCACACACTGACACAACAGTGTATAATTGTAGGAAAGCGCTTATCTGGCAGACCTCCAGGCAAAGCAATCCCAAGGGTCCATAGGATTTAATTTTTGATCCCAAGGAAAAATGTATGTGTAAGACAGCACCTTCTAGCAAAAATCGTTACCAGTAGCGTAGATGAAATCATATTTTGCACAGCAGAAGATAGTAATGTGAGAAGCCTTTATTTACATCTGTAGGAATTCATCGTCTTGAGTGTTTGACTGTAATCCAGCTGTGCTCTAAGGGTGGCCTACAAGAGTCAGTGCTGGGCGAGGGTGTTTCCTTTTCCTACAGGGATGTGGGACATGGGAGGGACGCAGCAACCACCCAGGAGCTGCAGGAGGGTTCATCCTTCTTGGAAGTAGAGGACCTGCGTTGATTTTTGAGCTTGCTCCTTACATTTTCATAAAATGTGAGCCAGTGAGGGGAAACGTGTGTTTGAACAACAGCACAGCCCTGCTAGTGAGCTATAATTGCTTTGATTACCTACAGATGTAACCCCCAAACCAGAGGATGGTGCAGGATGCTGCTGCAGCAGTGAGGTGGGGTGGCTGGGCCACAGCCTGCACCCCTGGGAGGGATTGCTTGCAGGTTATTGCCGGGGTTGTCTCAGCAAAGTTTTGAGTGTTCTACACAATTTGGACCAGTGAAGGAGTGAAGCAGCTTCTCACACCTTCATGGTCTTTCACATTGTACAACCTGCACCTACTACATGGTTTGGCAAAATGGGTCCGTTTCAAGGTTCACTCAGAGGAGGGCACGAGGATGCTTCCAAATGAGGAGCTCTTCTGTGTGTGACTGCTTCCCTCCTTTTCCTCTGTACAAGCATGCACCTACCCAGAAAGCTGTAAACTCAAGTGCGCATTAATGACTATGGCTCAAAGACAGAGTATTTTGTTTAGAGGAGGCAGAGGTTGTCTAGAGGAAATCATCAGTTTCTAATTGGCCTTGTAAGAGACATGGGGCTAATGGAGGAGGAGGTGTTGATGTGGGGATGGCCTTGCAGTAAAGGAGTGCTTGATCCCACATGGTTTTAAGCAGATGATACTGTGGTGTGTTTGCTAGGAACTAGGTACTAGGAACTCTGTAAAATAAAACATATCAAGTTCCTTGGCAGCAAAGGAGTCCCCTCCCAATTCTTCATTGAGACTGGGTGCCAAAGATTTTTCTCAGAAGGATTGAGTTGGATTATTTCTGTCGTCTTCTGGGCAGGTTGGCATTTGGCTTCATCACCTTTATCCCACTGGATGAAATGCCAACAGTAAAGCTGTGCTTCCCCACTACACCTTGCCTTTGAAGTGAGCATATCTTGATATTTCAGAGCTTGAGGGAAGGTTTTCAAAAGGCTGCAGGTCACCTACAAAACCAGGGGTAAAGCTTTCTGCACAGCTAAGTCAGCAATACGATGCGGACATCGGGTTAAATTCACTTGTCTGCTGTTTCAGATGAGGCAATGAGAAAGGTGATAAATTCTTTTACTTTGGGATCAGAAGAAAGTAAAATTGTTTATCCACGGTTGCACATCAGTGCACAAAGAAGGAAGTGACACAAAGTAAAATTAAGTTGACTTTCAATGGAAATCTGCCCTTTTGAGTGACAGTGAAAAAGCTTTTTGGCATTTTTGGACTGCTGGACCACAGTCCAAACACTATTAGCTCTACAAAGCAAGAATATCAAGGTTTTTGTGTGATCTCTCTTAATTATTTGCAGTCTCGGTGGTTTCTCACAGCAGGAGCAGGCAGGGTAATGGTCTCAGTGCAGCATCCAAACTTGGCAATCTTCCTTTTCTGTAAGCAGCTGCATAGAAAAGGCTTATAGTATAAACATATCAGTAGCCTATAGGGAAAAAAAAAAAAAGAATAAAAGGGAGGAAGAAAAACCCAACTAACTAGTAAAAGATGTAGCATCACATACTTTTTCATGAACTTCAATCTAAGAGTTTGGTAGATGCAAAGAGGTAGGTTATGGTAGAAGCAATGAGTTTAATTGACAGAAGCACCATGGGGGGCACAGATGCCTTATTTTGCTTTAACTCTGACATAGCAGTAAGATTTTGAGATACTCAGCTTATGGCAAGACCGTGTCTTATATAAACAGCTTTAAAACTGTAAAACAGCCTTGTTGGGAAGCTTTATGGGAATTTTTGCAAGGTTATATCTAGCATGTGTTTATATAAACTTCACTTTTATTATTATTGGCTTGATGTATTTAAATGAATTTATGGTATCAAGAGAGAAGGGGCAGTGAGTGGGAGAGGTAAGACTGAAGAACTGTTATTTAGTGCTATTGAACTCTGTTATTTAAAATAACTGAAAATTGCTATTAGATAAATACATAAATGTGGAAAATCAACCTTTCTACTGTGCTTTTGCTTTCACGTAGTGCAAGTAACCACCTGAGATTGTCTCGGGGGATTATCAAATTGTCCCAGATTACTTATAACATCTGTATTTCTCAGGAAGCAAAAAGTTTTAATTAATCCAACTAGATCAGCAAATACATCCAAATAGATCATAACACAGCACAGCTTTATAGCACGTCATGCCAGAGGGGTAAACAAATCCTAGATAAAAGATAACCCCCAAGGAGGCTGAAGAGATTGTGTTTCAGAAAGACAAATGAGTGATCTAGACCTGTGTCCTCACTGAGATCCTTACAAATCTGCAGGGCTTGATTTTGTACTTACAGAGGTGTGGTTGGTGTTCAAAAGGGAGAGCTGCATAAATGCACTCTGCAGTATGTGTAAATGGTTCTCTGCAAGGGCTCAGGCCGCTGATCCAAGCAGATCTTGCCCGATTTCAGTGGAGCTCTGCTTCTTGGTGGGCACTGCTTTTCAGTCAGTAAAACAGATGTTTGCAGTTAAATCTCCTTACTATTGGCCTAGCTTGAGTCCTAGTGAACACCTTTGGTTTATCAACCAGAGGGTACAGAAAGTTGTTGGGAAGGGGGGTGAACTGAGGATATAAGTCGTTTTAGGAAATGTCCCACTATGGAGAAATTGAATCATGCCAGTGAATCAGGCCTTAAAATACAATTATTTTTAATCTCAGTCAAAAGATTTTCTTACCCAAATTTTCTTGTGTTGAATTTCAGAACTGAAAAAAGGTGATGAAATTTCATGTCCAGAGAGGCTGAAGGAGCTGTTATTTTTCTTTCTTTCCTTTTTTTTTTTTTTAACAATAAAAATAAAAAGCCCAGATTTCCGGGAGATTTCATTATTGCACTGCTGCTTGTGGTAATGTAACATGTTTGGTGGTACTAAGAGATGTCAGGTAATTGTATAAAAGATGACAGATACTAGCTGTTGGTTTCTCATTGCTTCATTTCCGTAGTCTGAAGCAGTACGATGTCGTGTTTCTCTCGAAAATACTAAGAGCACTGAGGCTGAGCCAGCACATCTTTCTCCTTCATTCATCTTTCCTGCAGCTTTTTTTGGCAAGAACCTTGTTAGAATCAGGAAGACTTTTTCCACTGGATGAAGCATACACAATGTGGGAGTATGACTGCAGGTTCCTCCTTAAAGACGTTTACCCCTTTCACTGTGATTTGGAGGAAGGACAGGATAGCATCCCGAATGGCCCCTCTCCCGTGGGTACCTGCTGCGTGTACCCCTCCCGCCCCATGCTGAGTCAAAAAATCCCGCTGTGCTTCAATAGGAATATTTTGGTCACGAATGACTAAAAATAGTTTTCTGCTGGCCAGCAGCCAGCATGGATTTGTCAAGAAGAGTTCAGTTCATGGCAACTTAATATGATTTCTCTTTCTGACAAGATAACTGCCTATTGAATAAGAAGTATCTAGTAGATAAGATGCATCTGAGCATTTTAAGAGGCTTCTGACACTTTTTTTGCATGGCAGTCTCATAGTAAACGAGTGAAAGATGATCTCAACACAATCATAGCAAAGTTAACGACAACTGATTGAAAAATCTTTCTCAAAAGTAATCAAGGGCTTCACTGTCAAACGCAGGAGGAATTGCCGGGAATGTCTTTGTCCCATGTGTGATTTTTAATTCAACGCTTTCATTAGCAGAGTTGAGTGGCAGAACAGAGAGGGGTACATCAGGAGAGTTATGGGAAGGGTTGCAAGTGACTTACATGACAGCATCAGAATCCATAATGATCCCAATAAATGGGAGAGGCATCCTGAAAGCAGCAAGGTGAATGTCAGTCAAGGCAAGAGCAATACGCCATGTGTAAGGAGGGCAAATCAAATGCGTAAGCACAGTACAGGGAATAACTGGCTCTGCTGCAGTGAGGCTGGAGAGGATCTTGGAGGATAAGGGCGAAGGAGAGTGATACGCACCTGCACAGTGAATGTAATGCAGCACTGGGCTACTACCAGTAAATCTTATTCAGGGAAGCATCAGGAGCAGTATAATAGGCAAGCTGAAGAAAGCGTTTATTCTCCTGGGATTAGGGCTGGTGAGGTATCTTTTTGATATGGGGTTTTAAGAAAGTTGTAGGCCATCTGGAGATAGAGTAGATCAATAAAAATCTGTTACAAGACAGGATCTCAGGGGAACAGTTGAGGGAACTATTTGCTTGGTTTAAGTTGATGGAAGCTGAAGGGGAACACGAAGATTGACCTCTACCATGGAAAGAATGCACTTGAAAGGGAAAAATGGTTGTTCCCTTGTGTTTTCTGGGGGATAATCAAGTCAGTTAGGAAAGAAGGACTAGGTTTGTGAATGTGGCAAAAAATTTCAGTTGTTGGAGATTTCAGACCCTGGCAAAGCCACCACCGGATTTGGTAGACTCCACTTTATTGACAAGTATCTCTCAGGCTTGCCTCAGGCATACTTGCTCATGCCTCAGTATGGCAATTGAACCAGGGCAGTTCCTTGAGGTCCCTCTCAACCAACATCTCTGAGATACTGCAAGGCAAAGCTAGCAAAGCTCACTTTCTCCAAGTAGTTGACCATCTTTTAACATTTATTGAAGCTTGGTGGTCAGTGATGTAGTGGCTACGTGTTTGCACTTCACATTCATGCTATATTGCATACTTAAACTATAAAGAATGCATGCACACACTGGTGTGCAGTTGTCCCTGGAAATGCTGTCATCCAAATTGTGCAAGGCACTGACACATGAATGAGGGTGTCCAACACTAAAATGATGTTTTAGTGGATTCTTTTTCCTGAGTACAAGGGCTGTGCATTAGTGTTCATATTCTCTAACGGTTTTGGAAGGTATCATTTTGAGCTGACAAATCTTGATTCAATTATTTTTGGAAGAAGAACCTCTTGTCTGAATCAAGTCTATCTGCAGGAAACAGGAAAATTAATTTCAGTAGAGGAGTTTGACTTTTTCTTGCTTTAAAAGTTTTTGTTACAGAAGCATAGTTCTCAGCTAAATGTTCTTGTATGGGTGTTTTCATCAGGGTGCTTTCGTTAAAAAAATAAAACGTTGCACTGAAGAAAGAGAAAATATTAATTTTATATTGGTAATTTTATTTTTCCTCTCCCTTGTCTTTATTTTTTTAAGATAAATTCTTACCTGTTTTATAAAAACATTCAGTCAGGCCCTCCAGTGCTTTCCTGAACTGGGACCTTAAACATGTGATGTGTTTTAAGCACAGAAATAGTCCCACTGACCTCATTGTTGCTTAATGTGAGCTTACCTTTTAAGTGTTCTTTTGGCCACAAGCCATAATGAAAGGATCATTTCCGGTATTTAACATTTATGGGTTGAACTTCCAAATCTAGTTGAGAGGGAATTAAGAGCCTAAGTCCTGTCTGAAGGTCACTAGGACTCGAGCCTAAAATTTGTGTAGGTACATTGTAAACTGCCACCATCTATCTCCGCGAGGTCCGACGTATGAAAATTATTTGTTACGTGACGTGTTAGAATGATCACCTGTTTGGAAGAGCTGGGGGCACTGTCATTTCTTTATACAGTGAAAAGACTGACTTTGCCCTTTGTTCTTGTTTTCTTGACCAGAAACGTTTTAAAACACAAAATCAGATGGATGTTTCCACTCCATTATTTCTGAATAGGAAATTAAGGCATGAAGAAGCTCACTACTGTGATTCATTAATGCAGACATTTCCTGCCCAAATTGATAGCCCACCTTACCAAAAGGAAATGTAACTTTCTAGTTAATCAAACAAAATCTTTCTGCATTAACACTTGGAAGGGGAAAAAAAAAGCAACAAAGCAAGTCAATAAGGTAAGAAGTGCAGAATGAGCTGTTGGCATCAGTGCCACGTCAGGAAATATTGAAAGAGCTGGAGGATGTGAATGATTAAATGTGGGTGAAGATTGGTCATGCAAGAAAGCTTGTAATTAAGCCTTGTTGTCTGAAGATGAATGAGGGGAAGGAGGACTGAGGAGGAAAACAAGTATATGAGATGCATGTAGCACTCGTGGTATGGTAACAACCCTTGGAGGACTTTGGCCAACCTTGGCCAACGTCCCTTTTCCCCATGCACTATGTCGTTTTAGCAGAAGAGGTCTGTTTGGTGACGTGCAGTACTGTGCATGTGCTTGAGCATGAGTGACAGTTTGCTGAGGCTTCACTTCTAGCAGGGGCTGAAAACCGGTCCTGCTGAGAAGTGAAACACAGGTGACCCTCCTGGTGTCCTGTGGGACCTGGTGGCATTGGTGCCACTGAGCTCTGCATCCCCTTTTATATCCCTAGGGTAGGAACAGGCAGGTGCCCATGGTTGCCCTGATGTCAGGGCTGCTCTGCTGACTCTTCTGGGAAGCTGAGGGGTAGCATTTCTGTTAAATGAAATTTTATATGGCTGAGTGAGTTAGGGAGATTTATCTGAAGCATTAGTCTTCATTTCAAAATAATAAATTTTCGTTGGCAGGACTTCCTTAATATTTTTCATGGATTGTAGCAGATGCACATTACCTACACTAGGTTAACAGGCTTTGGAGCAGGATTACAGTTTTAGGAAGCTAGTGACTTCATAGATCCCACAGCCCGCTTTGGCTGTTTTTGAAATAGATATATATTTTTCCAAGCTTCAGAGTGAGGCCCAGTGCTGCAGGTGGATTACATATTCTGTAACCAATATTCCTGGACCAATCCAGGAAAGCATGTACTTAAATCAAGTTTCTGTGTAACCTGTTGGGAAAAACAAACAAACACAAAAACACAAAGAGGAATATCATAAAGTGTTAATGAATGAGATCCTAAAGTGCTTTGCTAAACTGAGGCCTTAATGATGAATACTGGAGTCTTCCCAAGTAGAACACTCTCTAGCCAGCTTAGGGGAGAAAGACTTAAACTCCCCTGCATTATAGACAGAATAGCTAGAAAAGCATTCATATGGTTTAAACATGGATGTGTTTTTGTTTAAACACCTCAAATATGCAACAGAAGCCACTAAAGACTTCTAAATGTTTGGTGTATTGTAGGGAGTGGTTAGAGGCTTTGGAAGATGGAAACCTCATGAGTAGCAAACACCCCATGGACACACAGAATAGGGGGAATGGGAAGCAGAGTTGAACAGATTTGATCTAGCTTAATTAGTCACGTTGTTGTTGTTTTTACAGTCTGTTATTGATATACAAACACACTGTTGAAGATTTAGTAATCTAAAACACTTCACTTCATTAGAGTTTTTAGTGGTGCTCTAATAACCAAGCTCCATCTGGATGATAATAAGAAATAATGGACCGTAGAGAAGTTACGCATCCTCACCTTATAATCCATTTTCAGCCAGCTGAGAAAGCAACAAAGAGGATGTTTGCTGAAATATATCACTTTGTGATTATAAATTCAAAGGGAACAGAGTCCTGTGTTCTTTATCTCTGCACAAGATATTTATTCCTTTTCTCCTTTGTGTGCCGCACAAATATTTCTAACCAAATTTATGTTGTGGATAAAGGCACGTTATTGTGTCAATATGACACAGATATCTCTGCAGTGGCATGACATTTTTAATGGTTTTTATGTTACTACAATGAGAATGTCAGAATGAATCAGACTTTCTCATAGTTGATTGTCTTTCAGGTTATAATTGTAGAAACAAAGCAACTTTGTGTACCAGTGTAATGGCAGCATGTGGAGGTTGTTAACTAACATGCTTTCATCTATAGATGAAAAGGAGAAGGAGTCGGTTGTGCTCTCTTTTAACTGGTAGCATTTAACAGAGGAACAAGAGCTATTGGGTAGAGATATCAAAAGGTTAGGGCTCTCACCTAGGAATACGAAACCCTTAGTTTCATTTCCAGGTCTGACATTTGGTAGAATCACGAGCTTTGGCATTCGATAATTTTTGTGGTTCTTTTTTCACCTCCAAACCTATGCCTGATTTATTGGTTTAAATGTTAAACGGTCTGGGGCAGGAACTCCCCGTGTTTTTGGGCAGTGGCTACCAAACCACATTCCAAGTTAGAGGGAGCCAACAAAAACAAAAGAAAATCTTCCAGGGATCACAAAAAAAAAAAAAAGTCTGCACTGCATTAGTCTGAATTCCAGTAGTGGACTCCAGTTTATGTAACTGGTGGACTGTTCAGACCTCAGGTCAAATTCAGAGAGTGCAGGAGCATTTAATTTTTACCAATCTACATATTAAAAGCTCAGGTGAAGGCACAGGTAAATGCAACATGCTGTCCTCTGTGCTGGCCAGTGTAATAGCCTGCAGTCAGGATATTTCAGGATAGCCAAAAGTTCATGTGGATCTGAGCCACAGCATAGGTGGGAAGAAATCAGATGAACCTCATAATTCACTCTGAATTAAAATATATGTTCTTTTACTCTGGGGGATGCAGCCTACCAAATAGGACAGGAGGCAGTTCTTTTTACCATATGCAGGATGTTCAATGGTAAATAGTTCCAGGATTAACATAGCAAGGGCACATGGAAAAAGGTCACAGTTGTGCTGAAATTAGTGCCAGAACTGTGCTGAAATTGTTGTCTCTCTGATAAGGATGTGATGAACGTATGTAGGCCTAAGCACAACAGTCCAACAGGTTAAAGGCAGAGTCAATACTCTAAAGAATGTCGAGACTTACATTGCCAACTTGACAAAGCCACAACAGTTGTCTGTTACAAATCTGCACAAGGTTTGGAATCCCCATTATAGACACTGGAAATATGAGTTATTTAGGACATCAGACATCATATTCAAAACACTGGTACAACTTCGGGGAGTTTTTATCTCGCTCATCTTCGGAGAGATCTAGGTTTTTGCAGCACGTTTATTATCTTGAACGCCTTTTCCATTCAAACAACATATGACATTTTAAACTAGCTTAGGATCTGCTCCCTGCTCCCTTTCACCCTCCCCTCCAAAACCCTCAAATACTAATTATAATAGGAGATCTGAGGTAAAAACTGCTTAAAAAAAAAAAAAAGGAAAACCATTAAGCCCTTACCTTGAATTCCCTGAGTAGTAGTTTAGTTCCCTGAGTGCTAGTTTAAAAGCTAAATTTTAATAGTAGATTAATATTGTATACATCTACTTTTTGCACCCCCCCCAAAAAAAAATAATAAATCAACCAATTAAAACTACTTACTAAATTTTTTAATTAAAATTTTGATGCCTTGTTCTTGGTTTGAGCTTTCTGCACCAGATCTCATTGCATGTTTGTTCTTGCAACCTGTTTCTGCCTACAAAATTTTGGAGTAATCTAAGACAAAAGCATTATTAATTCAACTCAACCATAAATAAATCAAAAAAATGTGTTGATTGCTTTTAATATTGAAAGCTTATTTTTGAAGTCTGCATGTATGCTTTATCCTAATGTGATCAATAATTACATTGAATTTGATACTTCTGACTATAACTGCTGTTACTCTTACATGTACTTCCAGAATTTAATGAAAAAAATGTATTTTTCACAACCACAACAAATGAAAAACAGCTGGACTCACTTTCCCTCAAGTTTCCTAAAAACATTCACCTTGAGGCTGAAAAATATCAGGCCAAAACAAATTAGGCTAAGGAAAGGAAGGAAGTTTAAAGTAGGAGGTGAAACTCCATTTTGGCCGGGGAACGCACTGCTCACTCTGCAAAAACATTTTAACTCCCTTTCTTACTTTAAACTAAATTTCCTTATTTTGGCAAAAACCCGCTGAATATACATTTGTGGGACACAGTATTACCTTACTTCCATTTCCTGCCCCAAATAAAATTTTATGATCAGTTTTATATTTGTAATATTCTCTTTCCTTTGTTTTATTCCTTTGCTTCACATTCAAAAAACCTAACTAAAAATACCAAGAAAGTTAATATTCTAGGCAGAATATACCCTTGGAAAAATGTCATGAAATGAGGACAAAGGTAGTTTTTGACAAATCAGTCTCTTAGGGTTTGATCCTGTTACTTCTTTTTAAAACCAAATATAAAACAACACACTTCCCTAAATTGTGTTTATGCAGTCTGGTTACCTGATACGTTGGATAAAGATGTTTTGACAATTACCCCATTGTTATCCTCAGTGACTCTATC
This sequence comes from Cygnus olor, assembly GCF_009769625.2. Taxonomy (NCBI): domain Eukaryota; kingdom Metazoa; phylum Chordata; class Aves; order Anseriformes; family Anatidae; genus Cygnus; species Cygnus olor. The sequence goes on along the minus strand of NC_049173.1, from coordinate 7,166,369 downwards.
CTCATACACTGTTTTTCTTGAAACGGTTTCCATGAAGATGGTAATGTATTTTTTTCCTAGTCTTTCCCTGAAAGATTGCTGAAGTGGCACAACTCTGTTGACCTGGCATACAGCTAGATAGTTACTTGCAGCTATAATTGGAATAAGGCCATCTAAGTTGTCCCAGGGTAAACTCCTGACATCATTTTTTTTGCTTATTTCCATGCAGCCAGAGTTTTACCCCTGCTGTTTTGACAGCGAGGGAGACCTGCAGGATCTATAGGCTCAACCATGCAATGTCTTGCTGATACTAATTTCAGCTGGCTCTTTGTGACAAGATAGAGCGTGGAGCACAATATCTTGGAGGATACATGGCATCTTTTCATTAAATCAGGGAAAACTTCAGCCCCCATCTTTTTTTTTTTTTTTTAATTTCTTTTTAATGTGAAAGCCAAGCTGGCTTAAGTCAGGGTGTAGTTACACTGTTGAGACATGAAAGCAAGTATATATCAGCTCAGGGTTTTTTGTGGCCATTGGTAGCATCAATTTGTACATGCAGAATGTGAAGCCGGTGTTGTGCATCACAGTAGAATGTGAAATTGTAAGAAAAATGTTTTTTTGTTTCATTACAAAATTATCCATGCCATCCCATAACATAGTAGAAATAACGTGTGAAATAATTGCTGCTAATTAAACCCGAATTAAAAACATCTTCATAATCTAATTAGGCTAAGTACGTAGCTGAGTGTTGTATGGAGTAGTTAATGAAAATATTTATAAGCATGGATCATGCTGAAATTAGAAAAGGTTGAAATTAATTATAGTCAGGAATTCTGCTGCCTCTTTTCCAACCTGGGGTATGTAAAGGGCTGGGCTGAGGGCTGGCAGTGAGGTTTGATCCCTGTGTTTCTTCGTGCTACTAGAAAAGAGATTTTCTGCTGTCTTCTGAAACATTTATCACCACAATAGGCATAAGTATTTTCTTTCCTTTGGGAGGTTAGTGCTCTGTGTTCTTTCTGCAGGATAGATAAGCTTTTGTGCAGAATTATGTTGTCAAGGTCTTTAAGTACAGAATATTGCAGACATTTAAAAATATATTCAAAAAGCACTTTGGGCCCATTTCATAGCATTTATTCTGTTTGCTTCTGATTTAATCTTTCCCATTTTTCACTGGAAAATGTGATGCATGCTTCCAAGGAAAGGAGAGACTCCCACCTTTTCAGAATCGGTACCTACGCGGCTGTCCTTTAATCAAGCACTTAGCAGAGAGTGCAGCAAAGTTATTCCAAAAATGCAAGGTGTCCCATTTGACAAATCTCTAAGGATTAAGGCAACACCAGAAATGCTAAATCTCTGCACTAAATCCTCCAAGGAGGAAGACCCAGCTTGCCTCTTCCTCCTGGGGACTGCACCAGCAGAGCCCATATCTGCGTGCTTTGGGTGGATCCCAGAGGCTCCATCTCTGTAAAGACTCTCAAGGCTGCCTTGGAAAGGCTACGTGAGCAAAACTGAAGGCAGAGATGGTCTGGGGGTGAAATGGCAGACACGTGTGGCTCTTCTCATCCAGACCTATTGGAAGAAGAAGGGCATGGCTTTGGGGATGTCACTAGGAACCTGGGTTCATGTTAAAACTTGGAGTGAAAGTGTGGAGCAGTTGTTCTATGCTAGGGGCTTGGTTGCAGTGGAAACGTCTGCACAGAAGGCAGGGCACTTTTTATTTATTTATTTTAGGTCTTGGAGAAATTCTGTGAAGTGAAATAAGCAATATAGTCAGACAGAAATGCTATACCCGAGCTTTTATTCTGTCAGTTCCTTTCTTGGCCTGAAAAAACTGGGGGAGGGGGGATGTTTGTAAAAGAGAGGAGAGAATTCTCTGCTTAGAGTATGCAAGAGGGGAGTTTGAAGGTCCCTCTTGTCAGTAGGTCTATGAAGAATAACAGAAGAAAATGATTTTGGACTTTCATCCTTCTGCCTTTTTTCTTCTTAATTTTAGAGTTAAATTTACCAAAACCAATATGAATGTCTGTTCAAGCTGATTATTTTTCCCAGGGATTCAGAGAACTGATTAAACCATGTAGTGGAAGCCATGCTGCTGTTTCTAAGTTGCCCTTAATGAGAAACCTCTTTTTTCTTAATGGCTAATAAACTGAACAACAACAACAAAAAGTTTCTGATGTATTATGGTAATAGCTGTAGACAATCATTTCTACTGTCAGCACAAAATTTGACCTTCATTTTCGTCTGTGCCATAAAAATATGCCCTATTAGTGCTTCTGTTTTGTCCCACTGGTGGTTTTTCTGCTAATTCAGGACTCAGTCACTTATGGATGTCGTATAAGGACGGGGTTAGGTGGAGGTAGGAAGTGAGTCTATCCCTTGAGAGGCTCAAAGTACATCCATAATTCAGCGATTTAGCAATAATCTTTTTTAATTAAAGTTATGTGATTTTCTTTTTTGACTTCAGGCTGTGGTTTTTCAGTGTGCTGTGGGACTTTTCTTATTTTAACAGCCATCAGGTTGCATACTTTCCTAGTAAAAAGCAGTATCATGGGGGGCTGTAAACTTGGATTCTCTGTCATCTTAAAAAAGCACATTGTTCCTTATAAGAAAATATTAATTTTAGTGGGTTGTGCAGAATGCTTTAAAAATGGTCCCTGTGGCTAGAATTCATCTCGCCTGAGAACATGTACGATATAAAAAATTACTGATTTTTCCTAGGCCCCTTTAGCTTTCTTCTAGACTAATTTAGAAGAAATGGGTGCTTTAAGGGCACAATATATCTGGCCCATTGTAGGTATCTGGACTTTAAAATGAGATGTAACTTAAAGAGTCTGATTGTAAAAATACCTTAAATGTAGATATCTGTATCCCACATTTTTTTAGAAACACGGATACAACTTTGTAAGTACTACGCAGCTGTGCTTAGATAAAAGCATTTCATGAAGCATGGGAGTTTGCGCATTGCCAGTAAATATTTGTCATAAAAGTTTGTGGAACTGAAACAGTGTATTTTTGTGGAAAAGGAAGGAGGAGAAAGCAAAAAGGACTGTTTCTCTTTGTATGTATATTGAATGCATGTGGGTGGGTGTGAATTTATATATAAACTTGGCGTAAATGTCTGGATGCTTTGTTTTTATAATTGCTGTGCTTTTATCATTCCTTCAATCGTAGGTGAATCTTTCGTTTTCCATTCTGTGTATTTATGTGCAGCCCATCCCCACGAGTGGGCTGTATTAATTGCTGTGGTTGTGCTTTCCGTTATGAAAGCACTTTGCCTAAAATTGTCTAAACTATGAGCAGAAGTGAGTCCCCTTGGCCACGCCTGAGATGTGCTTACTCTGTATGTACCAGTGCAACAGTTTTGAGTTGGATTAGGTTCATTTGTTATAAAATCGTGATTCAGAGAGATTACTCTGAGCATTCAAAAACCTGAAAATTGAAGTAGTTCAGTGTTGCTGGAAACCTACTTTATTTTATCCGCTCTTGAAAGGATGCACTGAGTTGCGCAGTGCAGCCTGCGGATAGCACCTTCGTAATCAATAGCTTCGTTTTAACCAGATCACACAAGGCGGGCACAGAAATTAAGAGCTGCAGCTGAGCTCCCTTAGCAGATTTGCAGAATGGTGATAAATTCCTGCCTTGCCCATGTTTTCCTTTGTTACTCGGTAATCTCCTAAGAAATGGTAAATATGACTGAGCGCTGAGTGTGCTGCCTTGCACAACAACCACCAGCCTAATTCCTGCAGGCAAATGGGGCTGTTGGAACTGCCGTGTACTTGGGAGGAGAACAGCTTAAGGAGGAGCCGATAAATGCCTTGGGAGTGAATGCGGAATTGATAACTATCCTTTCAATTCAGCAGAGCCCCCTCAAATCATGCTGCTCCCAAACGCCATGAGTTTCATCAGTTCTGGCGAGCATTACCTTACACGGCTTGGCTGCTTGCGGCTTGTTCATGTGCTGGCTGGTGGGTGTATCTCCTTTAAACAGCATTTAGCTCTCCAGGTTGTGGAATAGGTTGTATATGTGTGGCACTTGATGTCAGTGCTGTCAACGCTTGTGGCAGCATGGCTTTGTTAGAGTTTATTAACTGGGTTCCTATAATGCCTGTAATGGTCCCAGTCAGTCTCCCATACAGGCTGTTAGATCACGGGGAGTGAACGGAAAGAGCTGGAGACTAGTTTAAAATTACAGAAGTATGGAAGTGTTTGATTTAAATTGTTATATAAATACACTCCAAAGGGTGGAGAGTGGAGGCATGAAACCTGCAATAAGGACCTTTCTGAGTAATTGTGTTTTGCCGCTTGCGGAGGCAATACCTGTGGTTTGTGCTCTGGGCTGCACCTTCAGAAGGCACGATCAATGCAATCATAATCCAGCAAAGCCTGCTTGCTTTCAAATAAAATTAAAAACATTCTTTTCCAGGATGAATTGAGCTGTGAAATACCAAATGATATAGGTCACTTTTCTAGTATTTTATATGCTTTGTTCCCCTATAAAAATATGATTAAGTTTTTCTTATTTGAATACCATTATTCACATTGCACCATATTATCCTGCATGTTGTGTTGCATTGCAGCAATAAACATAAAACACCACTTATTTGTACAAGTGTTATAGGTAGTTCCCTGCAAATGTTTGCATATTTTTTCAATAGCAATAGAATTTTCAAATAGAAAACGTGATTTTTTTTTGGTTATCCAACATATAACAGACTGAGTACATGCGTACTTCTCTACCACCAACTCATTTTTCAGCCTGCCAAGACCAAATGTGCTTGACAAAGAATCAAAAAAATAAAAAGCACAAATAAAAATAGATTCAGGAGACTTACGTTACTGCAGTTTCACTTCCTCTAAGCACCTAACCCTTTCTGTAATTTCAAGAATTTTCTGATAAATACCTTTCAATCATAAAAATGAAGGATTATCGCTGTGGTTTGCAACAAAGGAAATTCTAGGTCTTTGAAAGAAGAGATACCTGAGATGTGTAATCAGATTGTAACGGTGCTTGGTTACTGGAGATACGGCAAGAGTCAGCCTTGGACAGATGGCCTCCATACTGCATTACCCACCCACTAAGGCATTGGATCTCTCTCTTTTTTTTTTGTCCCCCCTTTTCCCCCCATGTGCTGAGATGCAATATGGAAAAATGATCAGCTGAATCCTCCTGGGAATAAGCAAAAAATAGCTTTTGGAAAGTGTTGTCACTTGACACTTGCTGCTGCCTGAAGGTAATGTGTATGAGAGGAACTCCTCACCATGGCATATGGTGCTACTACCGCAATGTCTGGGTGGCTGCTGCCCACGTAGGACGTCTCCGGCCTCCTCCACTTGACTTTCTCCATTGGAAGAACAGTTGATTGAAGTAACATGCTATTTTACTTCAGAATAACGATGTTTCAAATGTCTAGTGCTCGAGTCTCCCGAATACGTCAGGAGAGTGCTTTATAGTGCGTTAAGTGGTCACATGCAGATCTTGAAGAATTTAATGATTTTTTTTTTCACAAATGTTTGTGGTGAAAGGAAGGGCAGTTGCCAAATCCCTTTGCTATAAAGTTTGATTTGCGTAAAGTAATCCACAGATGCTGTAGCATGTTGAAAAGTTTGTTCAACAGAACTAAGCAGGGAAATGAGGTCATTAGGAAAATCATAAACTGCAAAGTAGTTTGATCGCCTCTTGAAAATTTAAATGTACAGTAAAACGTGATTTCAGTACAATATGGAATCTTTTTTTCTCTTTCTAATTAAATATGTTCTAAACAGTTAGAGCTATCTTTATGGAGGACAAGAAGACAGGAACCAAACAGCAACTGACCTTTTCATTTTGTTCAGGGGCTACATTGTCTGTGGTCACTTTGAGGACAGTTTAGTCATTTCAGGCATTCTCCAGATTACACTGAGATCCAGTCACTGGGTTTGTCTTAATGCTCACTGTAAAAAAGAATAGAATTTGTTTCTCTGAACAGTAAAAAAAAAAAACAAAAAAACAAACCGCAGGTATTTCGAAGCATATTCTCAGCATCTTGGTAGGTGAAGAAACCACCTGGGGTAAGGAGAATATGCTGCTTTGTGATTGCTAGTGCCACTGATCAGATTTTCTAACTTCCTGCTTTCTTTATAGCAGTTTTATTTTGAAGTGCAGAAGAGAAAATGCTTTGGGGAAGAAGCATCTATAGCAATAGCTAGGGAGTGATCTTAATCCCTTCAGTAATTCTTTGGTTCTTTGACCTCATACTGCTAATCTCCTTGAGAATTTTATTCCTTGACCTCTTGGTTCTAATCCCATCACAAATTTTATTCCTTGACCTCCTGGTTCTAATCCTTTTGCTAATTCTACTCCTGAGCATTTGAGTGTGTGTACGCATGGGGGGGGGGGTGTGTGTGTAAGCATATCTTTGAATCTGGTACTTTAAAATCAGCAGTGGACCTCTGTTATTGGCCCTTCTTGGTTTGTTTCTGGTTAAAGGCTGTAGTGGTGGGAAGAGAATTTATATGATGCTCCTTAAGCACATAGCCATATATATTCTGAAGGACAGTCAGTTATTTATATGACCCAAAACTGTGGGATATTTGGGGTAGGAAAGGTACGCAAACAGTTGCAAGTTACGTTGATGGAGGTATCAGCTTCTTAGATGAACGTTAAAATACTCTAAGATGAGTCTTGTGAACTTGATTACCTTATCATCGCAATTAGGTCCTCAGGGAGGATGTAAGATAGGAGGATTTGCAAATGGGTGGATGTTGAGGTGTCTGCAGGCTCACAGAGCAAGAGGAGGGTTTGAGTGCACTTTGCTTGTATATGAACCCAGCTAGGAATGTAGAGTTACTGACCGGCACTTAGCACAGGCCAAGGATGGGGAGATGAAAGACTTGCATCCCATCATTTTTCTTCTTTTGAACTATTCAGCATCCTACAGTGCATTAATTTTTAAACCGAGACTAATCTACAACATTTTATCCCCTTTCATGAAGGGATTTTTTTCCTTACTTTTTCCATTTTGCCAGTTATGTAAAACCATCTGCTGCTTACTTTTTGTCACTTTGTGCTCACTTCCTTTCTTTATTCTTGTTCTTTTCTGCGAGCTACTCGGCCGAAATAATCATGTTATTTGGGAAGTTTGCTTGAAAGTTGCTCGCATTTGTCTGTGGTAAGTCCTTTGGCTGGCTGCTACAGTAAGGCATGTAGGCATGTCTATTTTGCCTTGTGCACTTGACATTAAGATTTGATTTACCAAGGGCAGAGACAAGCACAGGCAGCTGGGAACAGTGCTGATTCCCAGCATCCACATGAGCAGTGTTGCAGTGATGTGCAGTTGTGCAGCTGTGGCTTAGAGATGGTTTTCAGGGTAGCCTTGAGCTAAGGGCTTTGCAGAACCATGTTTACTATGCCCTTTAATTATCAAGCTCATGTTCCACCGTGTGGATAAGACATAGAGGAAAAAGGATATTGTGAGTAAATGTGGGGTTTGATGCTCAACTTCTGCTGAGCAATTATTCCTGTAGGCAGCAGGAAGGGATTTTTGAAATGCTGTTTTTTTTTTTTTACCCTCATTTTGTCTGCAAAACCACAGATGACTGTTTTACAGCTCTTCTGTTTGTTTATCCCAGTTATTCATAAGCAGTATAGCTACACGGTGAAAAGACTGGCAAAAAGGTCGTAAGGAGTACAGGACAAAAGACAGGAAGAAATATATTGCTGAAATTGTTTCTGAACACCTTCTCCTTCCTTTCTGCTGTGTTCCAATGACTCAATTCCCAAGTAGCTACCTCACCCATCCTAAGTAAAAACTTACCAGTGGAAATTATCATTACCATTATTATTTAAATAACACCATTTAATTAAAAGGCAGATTCTGTCTGCTGTGCCTCCGCCTCTCCTTTTTTCCTCTCTTTTTAAAAAAAATTAGCTGTCAACTCTGGATCTTCTCAACAGTCTCAGCAATTTAAATATTAAAGTTCTAAGATGATGCATTGAAACAGCTGTAATGCAAAAAACCTTGGAAGAGCTAGCCAAAATCAGGGATGTTAGTGCTTCCTGTGTTTTGGTCTTAATCTTAGTTGTGTTTCATCTGTTAAATGCCAAAGCAGCAATGGTGTCAGAGTTTGTTTGTTTATTTATTTACTTTTTAAAGTCAGAGGTCTCATCTGCTGACAAAACTGCCCACATGTTCTTTGTTACTGCAAGCACAGTGAGCTCCTTGAAGGAGTCTCATGCTATTACTGTGTGGCAAGCAAATACCAATGGTTCAGCTGTGTTGTAGAGTTCTTTGGCAAAGTTGCACGTTGTGGATGCTTGATTTGTTTGCCGTTTTGAAATTGCCACATGGAGAAGGCTTGAGCAGGAAAAGAGTATTATGTGCATTGTATGTAAAAGCTGGAATGGGGAAAATGGTGCTTAGAAGATGCTTGAGGTTCATGGGAACCTGGTGCTGTTTGTATGCCCCATGCTGACACTGTGGCTGTCCTGGATTAAGGATGTGTTGCATGACCATGGGCTCTAGGCTTGTAGGAGGAGGGCTGAGCTGTCTTTACTGGCAGGAAAGGACATATATGTATCTTTCATAAAATAATAGATGATGTATGCATTTGACGCTGTATGTAGTGTTTATACAGATGCTATCCATGCATGTGTGGGGAGGCTGGCTCTTTCCACATGTTCCCTGGCCTGGGGGGAAGTTTTTCCACTGTGAAGAGCAGAGAGAACACTTAACCTCTCCCCTGGAACGGCACAATAGGAAATGGAAAGCCTGTGTCTCTGGAGCATAGGGATGTTACAGTGAGAGCTGCGATACGATGACAAAGCCATAAATGCTGCATAGCCTCATGTCCAAATAGCTTAGATAATTGCTTAAATATGAAGGTAAATTGAAATGGACTGTATATGTAGTCTGATGGAAGTCATAGTATACATATGCTTGAGATCTTGTTTTAATTCAATTTCTCCAGGGTGTTTCTCACCTCCGAGTTTTCTTTACGCTTTATCTTGTGGCAGATGCTTTATAGGCATTTCAGTCACTCAAGCTGCTATATTTAATCTATGTATTACTGTTAACACAGAAGGTGTTAATATCCATAATGATGTTTCCTCTGAAAAAGCCAGCAGCATTTATTCTAGCTTTTATCTTTAACGTGATTGTCAAGATTTTGCTATGTTGGAGAGGGAAATGATGACATTCAAGCCACCTCAAAGTAGTAATTCCATTAGAGCGCTTTCCAATTCCTTAGCTATTGTTTTGGCTTCTTTAATTAGCAGAGAAATTTAATAAATGTGTATTAGTGAAAGGAAACCCACTTTAAAGTGTTGTCTGAAGACAGAAAATAAATAACCATTTTTCTGTTACAAGTGTGAGGAAACATGCTCTGCTCAAGTGGATCCACAGGTTCTTCTGCTAGAGTTTGCTTTGGGTGGTGAACACCAGAGGTTACAAAAATGCCCCGTCACTCATAACAAATCTTCAAAGCAGTAGCTGAAGCTACAAACCTCCTTATCCATTCTAGATGCTTTTTACCTGCATCCTAGATGGGAGTGCAGGACAGGAGTAACGGAAATAGCCAAATGAGTTGGCCATAGTCTAGTGAGATACTTGTTGAACACAACAAGTATCCAAGTGTTGGAAATCCCATAACAGATGGTTATAAGGCAGGCTGGCTACCAAGGTCCTTTGCACATTTGAGACCCACCACCACCAATGCAGTTGGGAGCCAGTAGTTAGTTACTCTCTGAAAGGAGCCAAGAGAGGTTCACCATGGCAGGGTGGCTGCCCTCACCTGAGTATTTGAGGAGAAAATGGTTGTCTGAATATTTCCGTAGGGCCTGGGCAACTCTGCACAGCCTGAGGCATTTCAGGCCTGCATCGCTCACCACCAAGCCTGACCAATCCTTAACTATGACCAAGCCTAGCCATCCTAAACTATTCCCCACATCCTCCTACTTCAGCAAACTCTGTTGTTTGCAGATGCTTCTTCCCAGTCCCTCCTACATCCTTGCCAAGTCTGGTGGTCTGTTGGCATCCAACGACTACCCAGATGTGTTTCTGGGTCCCTGTACGTCTGGGGTGGGAGACTACTGCCATGTTATAAGAAACCGTTCACTTCTGGGCAAGCAGAAAAAAGCAACATGGAAAGTGACTTAGGAATATTTAGATTAAAAAGAGAAGCAGCAGATCATACTGTGGAATTCTAGGGTTAATTCTCATTGCAACACAAGGATGAAGGCATCTGAATTTGCTTAACCTTTGTTTTTTGCTAGTGGTGCTTCTTTGGATCTGTTCTATGATTTCCAAAGACCCTAACAGTGGTCCATTTTTCACTTTGCAAAGCACTCAACCAAGTGAAATTCTCTGTTCTGACTGTTTATGCTGAAATACTCTGGCAGCAAAGTGAAGCTGTGTGTACAAAGTGTGTACAGACCAGTTTCATCTTCAGTACCTTCTCCTTTTTTTTTCCCAAAAATGTTAATGACTAAGAGCATTTAACATAATTACATAATCAAATTATGAGGAAAAGTACATTTTTAAATGGAACGTTTCTTCCAAAATTAGTATTTTAGATGTCTTCCTTCTTGAAAAATTCAAATAATCAAAATTGTATTATTTATGCGAATGCTTGCTACTTTTGATTTTTTTTTCCACTTTTGCAAAAGCTGTTGAGTACATTAATGTGTAATTATAAAAATCTGAAACTTCTGTAGCCATTTTGTTAGCCATTTTGTATTTCTTATGAAGAGAGGAGATACTGATGAGAATATTTTATATTTAGAAAAGGTATACTTTATAGTGTATGTAAAAGGCTTTTATTTCTCAAATGGCTTCCAGTGTAAGCTAATTTATATTTAAGTGGGAAAAGGAGTAGCTAGAGTTTCTTTCTTGAGAAGAGAATCTGAAAATGGGCAGGTCTTGAGTAGTTATTGGGGATCTGGGAGAAGAGGAGGAGGTTGCACCTGCATTTCCCGTCCTGGTGCAACTGACTTAAAAGCACCATCAGTTTTATGGAGAACTGAGAGGATATTACTGCATTTGTAATCACTTTTCCTTTCTAAATGATTTAGGGAGCATTTGTTTGTTCCATTTTCTTTTTGTACTAAGGCAAAGGACAGAAAGTAGATCCTTTATTTTGGTTACCTCTACAGTGATCTGCAGCGAGGGAACTGTTGGCGTTTTTTGTGGTGGGCCTGTGGCTGAGATGTGGTGTTTGGGTTAGGCTACTGTCCACACTCCTGAATCTTACATCACCCCACTTTTAATCTTCCTCAGTCAAAAATAGTGTTAGGGTAACAAAGCAAACCATTGCTTAAATTCTTTCGGTTTTCCCTGTCATTCCCTATTTACTTCTGCCGGTGCGCAAATCAATACCCATCTCCAAAATATGTCTCTGAAGTTGCTTGAGGCAAAGGAATCAGTCTGCAGGTTTGCTGTCAGAACAATGTTAATTCAGCACCTACAGTAATGCCAGATAATGTGGAATGGCCCAATTTAGACAGTTTTCTGTTTCTGGAAATAGGTGGCAGCTTTTCTGTATTGATTACAAGTGGATCATGAAATGTTTATGTAATGAAGATAAAAGTATTCTAAAACAGCATTGTTTTACCAACAACTGGAAAAATTATGTATTGCCAATTAAACCTCAGTTCTTATTCCTCATCTTTTGTCTACCTTTTCTTTCTGCCTTTTCAATGGACTGTTGAAAAGAAGTTCAGTCAGCTTATAGAGGCTGGCTTTTGCAATTGTTGGAGCTTGATTTTTCTGATAGCAGCTTTATATAATGTACATCTCCAGAACGTCTATTGTCACTTTTCTCTAAATAGAAGACAGTGCATCTAATATAGATTCTCTTCATCTTTTTGTCATTCAAATATACTACCCATAAATTTAGAACCTGTTAATTTTTTATTTTTTTTTTAGTTAGGAAAATAAAGTGCTGGGTAATGTTCTTTTTTTCCCTTCTCCTTTCTCATTGTATGAAGATAACGTTTTCTGAAGTACTTTTTATTTTTTTTTCCTCAAGGCCTTTCTATTGCAAATTATGTGAGATGCATATTGCCAGACTAATTAAAATTCTGACAATTTTTGCTGTTACTTAGCTTGTGGTTGTGCTATAGGCTTACAGGAGAATTCATCACAAAAACCTCACTGTTATTAAATAATGCAAAATACAATTCAGATACACAGCTGTGCACAAATACAGTTAGGTTGCTTTCATGGAAAATATTTCATTTTATTTCCAGAAGAGAACCTTATTTCTTCACTAGTGATGATCCCTGTCTTCCCTGGCTCAGAAAACTGCCTGGAAGGTCTAGCATGTCCTGGCCGTATCTTCCAAGTTCCCATGGGTCTGATCTATCCTGAAAAAGTGCTGGTCTATTCTGAAAAAGTTATGGTCAAAGACCTAGTGAAACAGCCTAGAGAGCCACTAGTTTACTGGCAACAGTATGGTATTAAGTCATATTTTATTTCCATGCAGAGGAAAAGTCACTGCTTCTCCACCCAAGGGTAGAGTATACTGCCCTTGTCATGATTTTAACAAAAGGGAATTTGAATGATTCAGTTTCTATTTGAACTACAATAGGTGAAATATAGTGAGAAATAAACCTGCTTCTGAAGGACAGTGATATATATGTATATTTTAGTAAATATTTTTTTCCTTTTTTTTTTTTTTTTTTTTTACTAGAAATACTATTTTTTATTTTTCTCTGAAGGAAAATGAAATACATCGTGTGGAAGGATCCATCATGTAGACGTGTACAATAGCCTTTCCTAAACGTCATCTCGGCCTATGTGAGGATAATGAGATCAAAAATAAAAGAATTTTCTTCCAATAACTAAGAAAAATCAAAACACTATATGAGCAATTACTTACAAATCCTTTGTAATAATCTAGTACTAGATTGTGTCACCACAGTAGCTTGTCTGAACATCCTCATGAATTTCAATACGAGGGTATTCAATGTTGCCCTTTTCAGACTGAATGCCTGGAATGTAAATACCAATGGCATGTTGTATTAGCAAGTAAGTTGGTATATTGTAAAAGCTACTTAAATTTTTTAAAGGAGAACATTATTTCAGTAGCAGATTCTAATTTGTCAAAGGGGAAGCATTTAACTGATCTTGCCAAAACATCCTTTAAAGTTTTGTTAGCACTGTGTGTTCTTTTCCTTCCATCATGTCCTGATAAGTTTGGTATAGGGCAAACTGACATATCAGTGTTGTCACTAACTATCCTGGGTTTAAGGGAAATTGTCTGTGGGCTCTGTGGAGGGTTGAAAGGATCATTTCTCATCCTCTACTCAGTCCATCTCAGTATATGTTCTGTAAAGCATCAGAGTTTGCTGATTGCTTGTAGAGGATGAACCTGAGAAGTGAACTGTACATTCATTTTGTGTAAATGAGATGGGAGATGGGCAAGTTCTGATTAATTATAATTGGAAAAGCGTAGCTTTTGAGAATTTTACATGTTGTTATTTTGGTTAAAGAACTTGGAAATGTCTTTTGCAAATTAAAACAAATACATCAAGTACATAAATCAGTCCTTGAATCTGGCATGAATCTGCCCAAAATATTAATAAAAACATTGAAGTTTAATAATAGCCTTATGCCTTATGAAGTGTGAAATAGAGATACCATCAAGGACTTCAGCAGCAAAGTTGTTGTTGTATCTAACTCATTAATTAAGATTTCATTAGCTTCTTCCACCATTGTTACCCTCACCTTGCTGGTGAATTATCACCAACAAGAAAAGCATGTTTTAAACAACAAATTTTTTAATAGTGTAAAAATGAAAATAAATGAATGTTTTCTTAGGATAAGAAGCTTTGCTATTCTCAGTCTTTACCAGTTCTGCAATATTAAATACACAGTTTTAAAGAGCAAGGAAGCTCTGGTAGTCTGTATAAATAAAAATAACTGATAGGGCTAATACTGTGTTTCCTTAATAACATTTACAGAGACAAATGCACTGTGTGGGTTGTCTGTGGCATGCTTTTCAGACTGCATTAGGTATGAAGTGTGGTCCTCTAAATTGTTTCTAATTGTCCAGGGTAATGTGATATAAACAGTGTTTTCCAACACTCCAGAAAACAAGCTGTAAAATTTCATTTGAAATTATTAGGTAGCATAATCTAACTGATTCGTGCGTCATGAAAACATGAAAAAAAAAATCCCTGCGAGACCTTGTGTGCTGGGTGCTTAAAAAATAGGGGAAGAAGAGAACCTCAGCCCAGGAGCATATGTTTTTAATATCCTTTGGTTGCTCCTAGGCATTTCTGGCCAGTGCAAATAAGGGTGCTTTCCATTTTTACACTTCCCCAAGTGCATTTCCATCCAGACTTGATGGATGGATCTAGACCAGCTGCTTAGTCACTTGTATTCAACAGCACAGAAAATGCCTCCAGAGCTCATGTTTGAAATAGTATAAGCTCTTCCCTAGTGAAGTCGTGTTCCTCCAAAAGTTCCCTCGATGCACTGCTTTTTCTGTGACTGTAAAGCTCTTGGTGAGTTGCAAGACTCTTAAAACATCTCAAGCTATTAGCATCTGTTCTGTAATTCACTGTCTCAAAGCATGTTGCTGTAATTAGAAGATTGCCTGAAACCTCAGGGATAGGCACCAGCTTTCCAGACGCTGACTTGATGTAAGTCAGTGGTAGGAGTGTCAACAGTTCAAGTCTGATGCCACCCTACTGTTTATTGCTCTCCACGGAGTGCATTGTTGCATTGCATGTACCCTACATTTATTTCTAAGACCAGGAGCTGTCAGGGTGGTCCTACTCCGAGCAGCTTGTACCTCTACCTGCAGCAGCCATTCGTTAAATTTTCAAAGAAGTACTGCCTTCCATGCTGGTCCTTATGTTCTGAAGATTCCTGATGTTGTTCTGTGTGTTTTGAGGTTTACACGTGGTCACAAATGTACTAGAAGAACACCTGAAAACTTCCCTTCTTCATGAGTGCCTTCAAAACATGCTGCTAGGGAGAAGCAAGCATTCTTTTGGGTTAGTCAGTGCTGTTGTGTTGATTCCTTGAGTTTTGTTGTCTGGACGGTTGTGGAGGAAGTGTGCCTGCGCCTTGCAGTGCTGCTACTCCGATGTTGCAGCACAGGTGTAGACACAGCTCTGGCAGGAGTCGGGGTAGCATTTGGGCAGTTACAGCTCTCGTGCTGTGGGAGCAGTCCATTCTGCTCCACTGGACATGTGATTGTTGTTGCAGGTGGAAGATGATGGTAGATAAAGGTGAGTTTTGTCTGAATTTGAGAAGCATGCAGGTGGTGTGTGCGTGCATGCAAGTTGTCTGTGTGTGTTTTGTAGCAGCTGGGCTAATACCCTCAGGTGCTCTGTGAGTGATGCTTCAAGTCCCACGTCTTAGACCAAAGCCAAGAAACTCCAGCAGGCGTCACAGGACAGAAGCTGACAAGGCTGTTAATTATGGTTACTTTGGTGGAACAAGGCCCCAGTGATGACAGATTGCCATTTGGCAGCCAAACTGATGGCACTTTGTATGTCAAAGGTATGCGGTGCTGTGGCAGAGAGTTACAGCTGTGGGATCTCAGCCAGTTTTAGCAGAAAAAAAGAAAACTTTATTTATGGAAGAAACATTTTTATCCCCATTACTCTGATAAAACCTGGCTGCAAGGGTTAGATTGTTAATTATTTTTTTTACAGATGTGAGTGAAGCTTGGAAGTTGGTGAAAGATATTCTACATAAATTCTTTAGCAAGATCCAGGGATAGAGAAGTACGGAGTGATTTCTTACAGTGTCATGGCAACCAGCTCTATCCAGAGGTGGCATCTTATCAATTACATTAAATAATTAGGAACAACAGTGAGTAAAGTGAAGAAAAACAAGAATGTTGGGTAGGAGGCAGCTAAGCTTCTCAGCAAAATAATATGCTGTTTCACTGCTGGAGGACTTCAGCAGAGGCTGAAAAGAGACTTTGAGGAGAGAAGAAAATGGAAGGAATTAACAAGATAACGGAAAAAAAAGCTTATGGTGGAAACTTATTCAGATAACATGGAAAGTATTTAGGCAAAACCTGAGTTTTGTTGAAAAATGCGTTTTTATTGACATAGATTTTGCAAAAAAGAATTAATATACGTAAGTTGTTGGGGTTTCTTTGTTTGTTTTACTTTCCAACTGCATGTGTCTTTGTTTCCAAGGTAGCAGAAGAGTTCTCTTTTGCTCGTTCTTTCTCTCCTTTTCAGCTCTTTTCTTACACTAGAAATATACTGCAGAAAAATCCTTCCCTTTGATTTCTGTTCAAAAGGTTTTAAAAATGAGCGGAAGTGTTACTTCGATTTTTAAAAAGCTTTTCACTTTTATGGTGGAAGAATTAGAATAAAGAAAAAAGATATTAGATTTGTACTTCTTTCACTTTAAAACACTTACTACTACAAATTCAGATTAAGAAAACCCAAAGATGTTATTTTCTGTTATTTTGCTAAACTTTACCCTATATCACAATTTAAAAAAGCTGAATAATAAAATAGGATAATTTTTAAAAGAGTAAATGTCTCAATACTATGTGATATTTAATTCTGAATTCTCCCTGTTCAATTCTGAACATTCAGTTCTGAACAGGGAGACCTGTAGTAAATGACAGATATGGAACAAAATTAAATCATTTATCTTTCTTTGTAAAATATTTGTATAAATGTCAAATATGTGGTGGCTGTGACATTATTATTAACATCATTTTGAGGAGAGCTAATTCTTATTTTAAGTTCCCTCTTTCTTTAGTAACAATATCTATCCTTCTTTATGCAGTGTCCATGTTGCAATGTATTTACTGTGAATAGATGCTTAAAAAAAATCAAAAAGTTCCCAAAGGCCTTTCGTACTGTCTTTGGGAAATTTCACATACAGTTTCTTGAAGGAAAAGATAAATGTATGTGTTATTGCCAACCCTAAAGCTCACAAACATCAGCACATATTTTCTATTGACCTCAGTGAATTTTGGATCATGACCTCTGGGAAAAATGTGTTCAGATTAATATCATTAAGAACCAAGGCAGGTTAGCTTGCAAATTTGGTGCAAAGTGTTTTTATTTAGGTTAGGTTAATGTGTTTTAATGTTATGCTTACTAATATGTACTTACAGGAATAATCACTTGCATAAAATGAGAAATATGTGAAAGATTGTTTCTCCCAAGCCATCACTACAGGAAATGAGGAGACTCTGCTCCTCAGATAATACATTTCTATGTCTTAAAAGATTAAAGGAAATATTTGCAATTTGATCAAAGAAACTGGGGAATAACATTAACTCAGTTGGGATTGGTTTTGCAAGACTGAAAAAGAATGTGAAGAAAACAGCTTTGCAAAGTCAACTACAATTAATAGTTCAGTATAAAATTGATGTACCATTCTACAAAGGCTTGGGAACAAGCAGGCTGGAAGGCCTGAGAAGTTGCTCTAATAAATGAGTTGTTGAATTTTAAATTCATTGGGTTTGTAGACTTCATCCTGCAAGACTTATGGCACCTTCTTACTCACAGAAGTAGTTTGTGGGAGGGAGAATTGAACATGAATGATACCTGCAGGTGTTAGTAGCACTAACAGGATTTGGTCATTAACACAGAGGGACAAAAAATAAAAGACACCTCAAAATACTGTCAAACTCCCCCATTCCACATATATTCCATACTTTGTGTGTAATTCAAAATGTCATTGCCCCTAAAAAGGAGTTTAATAGAATACTTGCCCAGCTATTAGTGCCTTGTAATAGCTGAGAAGTAACTGAGAATGCTAAATGTATTGGCAAAAAATGCATGAGAAGAGACCCTGAAGTAATAAATATTTCATCAGCATATGAACAAAACCATTGAAAGCATCAAGATTACTTAAATTAATCCATTGTATTCGTAACTAATCTCATTTCTACTTGAATATATGGCTATTTAGCATCTTTCTTAATAGGAGGTAAAGTGGTGTGAAACTGGGCCTGCCAAACTGGAGGGTTGAACATGTATTTTAGAAACGAACGGCTTACTTGCTGCTAAAGAGTTAATGTTCAAGAGACATCCCCTAGCTGGTAAATGCTTAGGTCACATCTTGATGTTTTTATTCAGTCAAATCTCTCCTTTATTTTCAATGGACTTTTAGGATTGGCTTAGTCACTGTTGGATAAAATTCAAAAAAGAACAGCTTTACTTGCATTTGCCCTGCTCTGGGAAATAGTAAATAGTGCTTGTAGTAGCAAGATGATAACATCTTCCTAACTAGTGGGATCTAAGCCATGATACTAGTATAAGCCTAAAAACAAAATCTAAGAAACAATTTAAATTTTACTGATTTCTTTTTTTAATTCTTTCCCTCATAGTCTTACTTAAGTGCAGCTTTTCTCTCTTGTTCAGCAGGTCTTTCTTCTGCTTAATCCTGAAATTAGGGTTTCCCTTTTGATATATAAATTCCACCACAGAAGCAATTGTGAAAAGGACAGATGAAATTCAATGTCAATGCATGTGAATTAATACATGTAGGCAAAAAATAGCTAGCTATACCTATATAATAATGGTTTCTAAATTAGCTATTGCCACTCGGGAAAGAAATCTGACTGTTACTGCAGATAGTTCCTTGAAAATATCAGTGCAATATTCACTACTGGTCAAAAAAAGGCAAATAGTATTTCTAGGCAAGTAACTGCAATGGAAGTGGAAAACACTGCACCACACTGCACTGTTCTGCAACAAGATTCTGTAAGACTGGAAAGGGTATCTAAAAGGTGGCAAGAATGAAGCATGGAATGACTTCCTCAGAAGGAGAGATCAAATAGATGAGGGCTCTTCATGATGGAAAAAAACAAAACAGGAAAAGGCTTACATAAACCAGGAGTGGTGCACAAAATGTGCAGAGGAGCAATTGCTCCCTGTTTCTTGCAAGGGGAGCTGGGGGTGGCTGATATCAAGGTTGGGGCAGCAGTACTTGCAGAATGGCATGACAAAATACCTCATCATGTAATGTTTTGGTGAGAGAAAAAAAAAATAGATTTTTGGAAA
The DNA here is from genome assembly GCF_009769625.2 of Cygnus olor. NCBI lineage: Eukaryota > Metazoa > Chordata > Aves > Anseriformes > Anatidae > Cygnus > Cygnus olor. The sequence goes on along the minus strand of NC_049173.1, from coordinate 7,147,411 downwards.
GGAATTAGGTATTCTCAGTGCAAAAGTCTGGTCAGTGGCTATTAAATACCCAGTTTGGATGCAATGGGCAGTTTAGAAAGTCCCTGGACTCTGGGTTCATGGAAATCAAGGAAATGCCCTGCACAACCTTCTTTCTTGTAGTTTTAACCTAAGTATCCATAAGGGGCTGCAGTCAGGGGAAGGATTTCGGCCTCAGTGGGCAGTTGGTGTGATGCTATGGGTTACTTCTGTCTCTGTACACAGCTCCTTGGGCCATGTGCATCTCAAGCATCTTCCACACAGCTTCTGGAGCTTTACAGTGAGCACACCATTGTCCTGAAGAGAGTAACTTTATTGCAGGATCCGAGAGCAATGGGTTTTAGTGAAATGGGACGTTTAAAATGCTATGAAACAACCGCAAAAAAAGTCAAAGGAAAGTGATAAAATTATTCCTTTCTGATACTCTCCAGACGTCAATGTAATTTCATTGACTTCAGTGAAATTAGTGTTAATGTTGGAATGGAAATGCAGCAAATTTAATTCCCACATCTCCTTCCTGGAATAGCAAGCAAGAAAACAGAGAGGTAATCAGATAGGAACAAGTGCTGATCAGAAGGAGCTGAGCAGGGAAGAGGAGCGCTCCAGGAGAGGCTGCCAGGAAATACAGACGCTTTTCCCGTCTCACATAGTCATGCAGAGTTTGGCAATTTGTGCACAACGGTTGAAGTGAAAAGCCAGACTTGTTTTGTTTCTTTTGGTTGGCTAGTGTATGCAATCTCTTGCTGTTCTGTTGAATATTCGTAAAACCCTTGTACCAGGATGGTGTCAATGGCTACTAGTATTTCCAGCAGTGTCAATTTGCTTGGTATTGTGGAGAAAGGAGCTCTGGAGAGCTGGTGGACTGGTGGAAATAGTGGAGAAAATGTGCTTGATGTAGTGTTTAGACAGCTTTTGCTTTGTCTGAGAACAGACCTGTCTGTGACCTTTGGAGTGCTGATGTCCACTTCTGCATATACATTGCTGTCTGGCTTTGTGTTCCACCGATGGAAAATAGAAAAATATGTTTAGGGTATTGCCTGCCATTTTACCATGCTGTTATTCTTCAGTGGAACTGTTTGTGGTAGTGGCAAAGGGCAATGTAGACTGTAAAAGGGGAAAATGTGCTCATTTTTGCAGCTAGGCTTCACTGGGCTATTGACTGCTTTCCAACCAGCAGAAAGGCCCTGAAGAAGCTGTTGGGCCCAGGGACAGTTCAGCATCTGCCACAGCTAGATCAATACTGCAGTAAAGGACAGGCTCCCAAAGTGGATAATCAAAGCATAGCAAAGAGACTTCACGGTTAAAGCCTGCTAATGTTAGTGTGAATTTTTTGGATGGAACCAGAATGATTCCAGCAAATCTGGAGTGGAGCTGAGGCCTAGCCCTGCTCCGCGGCCTATGCAGGCATGGCCTTAGTGGAAGCAAGGAGCAGGTGTCACATCAGTCTTCGGAACAAATGTTTTGATAAAGTGGAAACCTACAGGAGAGAGGGTTTGGCCTTGGCCCTGATAGGCAGCAGTGGGCTAGGAGCTCAGGGTTTGCATTTTGTGGAAAATATTACATTGCTCCCCAGGGACGTAGTCACAGCACCAAGCCTGTCAGAGTTTAAGAAGTGTTTGGGCTGTGCTCTTAGTCATATGGTCTGAATTTTTGGGTAGACCTGTGCAGTGCCAGGAGAAGGGATCCTTATGGGTCCCTTCCAACTCGGGATATTCTATGATTCTATGATATGATAAGTTTTTGGGAGGGGGTGACGAAGGTAGTGAATGCTCCATTTTGTCTTATGGTCTTAATACATTTTTTGCATCAAAATGGAATTTTCTTCCATTGTTCAGATTCCAAAGGTTTCAAATCAAAAAGACAGGAGGAAAAATGTTTTGATATGTTATTTTAGCATTGTAAAACCTGAAGGTGAATTATTTAAACTTCTTTGTGAATTTCTTTTTTTCTTCCCTCTTGCTTTTTTGAGGGAAGGCACATTTAATTTGAGACAGACTTTCAGCATCACCATAGAAGATGTTGGATACAAAATTTTGCTCATTTCTGTGCAGGAGGGAAAATTTGAGGGAAGGAGTCTTTGCAGATGACTTGCACAAGTGAGAAACATAATTTGGTTCAATTAAGCCAGTTTTGTGGTCATTTTGCAGAGCAGAATTATTCTGAAAATAATGGGATGTAAGCGTCATCTCCAAATTGGAGGCTTTTAATATTAACGGTATTAAGTGCTTTATTTTGTTCCTTCTAAAAATACCATATAATTACATACAGAATCTATCCTCACAGAGTTCAGATTGATGAATTAAAATACAGAAAGAGGGAACTGCCACATAGAAGCAGCACTGCTTTACCTGAACTCTGTCTCATTAGTGTTTTCAGGTAGATATTGTGTAAGCGATACTCTTGTTATGCTAACAGCTGTGTTTTCCTTACCTCTCAAGGCTGTGCATGGTCTGTGTTTTATAGCTGAGATCATTTGTCTAATTGTTCCAAACCCATTCTTATTAATTGTGTTGAGATAAAATTGAACATCTAATTAAATGAATAAACAAAGTTAGATTTGGGAGAAGTAGAAAGAAAGAGCAAATTAGAAGACTGAAAGGAAAATTAACAGCTGCAGAAAGTCTGAGCCCATTCATATCGTGCGTTCACCTTACTTTTGAATACAGTTGTACCTGTGCATACATATATGTGGATACATATTTGTACATGTGGATATGTATTTGTCTTTGTGAGTCTAATATACATCGTGTCTATACAGTACAATTTTTTTTACACTGACACGTGGGGGGGAAAAAAAAAGAGCCTGGGAGGAAAGAGCTAGAAACATCTTCCAGCACAGTCCAATACTTTGAAGGTGTGTTTACAAATTTCCTATTATATTTTAACAAGACAGGCAATTTAGGTGGTGTTCCTCAGTGCACAAGTGATGTTCTGGCATCGTGCCTCCGGCAATATTGCTATCCTGAGTTCATCTTAATGTGACAAGAACTTGGTGTCCCACTAAAAAATTCCCTTAAAAATGTTAAAGAAAGGAATAAAAAAAAGCAAGAAAAAAAAAAGGCCCAATCTAGCAACAAGCTGTCAGTTTGTTTCAGATGCTAATACTGACAGCTGCCTACTTTACTCAGAGAACTTTTTTTCTCGAAATGATCATTTCTGAGGTGCTGTTGGTCCCCATGCTTCCATGCAGTAGTGTGGGAGACTGTGTGTATCTTATGCTTGTTCCTGGTGACAGATCTGACACAGCGAGGCAGGCAGAGGAGGGCACATGGGATGGTTTTGATCCACAGGTGTCAGTGCAGGCTAGTACTAACACTAAGGACCAATCACTCTGGAAAAGAAGCTTCTTTCTTTCTTTGATGGAGAAAGGAATGAGAAAAATTGCTGTGATGGGTAGGTGATTGTTTGACAGACACAAATGAGGTTTTTTTTTTGGAAATACTGGAGGGATTTGCATGGAAGTGAGGCAATGTTAATAATATTCGATATAAAGAAAATGATAAATAAGGAAGGGGGCAAAGTGCTGGAGGCATAGAGTGCTAGCATTCATGGTGAACATAATTCTCATGAATTTGGTCATCATCTTCCTCTCTACTTTCCTTCTGCACCTACTGTAATGCCTTTAGGGAAGCAATTGCATTGCAATTAACATTTACCATGGCACAGGACTTTATCCAGTGTGTCAAATGCTAGATGTGTCATGCGTAGGTGATGAATTTCTGGAGAAATAAGAATAGTGAAGTATTAGTATAAGAAATGGTCTGGTTCGTTTTAGTAATTCTTCTCTGTATTTATGTCATACTCTTACCATAAATGGAAACTTGTCACAACCTTTGTTTATCACCACCAAAAGCTATGACCCACTAGATGCGACTTCCACTGCATATCAAATATGTAGAAAAGGCTTAACTCTCGGCCTCTTACACTAGAGCTCTCAAGGAAGAATCTTCCACAATTAAGGCCCCTTCACTACAAGACATGGATTTTTCAGGTGATGTGAAGTTTTTCCACTCAGTTAACAAAGGGTAATGCTGTTTGCCCTGTTGCCTGTTGCAGTGTAACCACCCACAGCTGTTTTTCAGGCTGTGCCTGCCCATGTGGCACTTACCACCCTTGAATAATACAATGAGGGAGCAGCAGACCCAAGACATACAACACTTTCCAGATGAAAGAAAATGCAGGAAATTGTGTATAAATGCCAAGAGAAGACCACTGAACCCGTGCAAGGCTGTATGTCTGATGTCCAGCACAAAGTGGTCTAATAGCATGGGGTAGCTGTGGTAGGGGATGCTGAGCAGGGAAGATGTTGTCTGTGAGCTGTGACTTCAAGCTGGTTAGGCATCTGCATCATCATACCCCGGCAGCTCTTGGCCTCTTATCCTCAGGAGTTTTTTCTCTTTGCTGCCAGGTAACATTAGCCAGCTTCTGCTAATGTCCATCGCTTCCTCAGGGCTGGAAGATGAACATACTGATAGCTATGGACAATGGTAGCCTTCATTTAAGACTCAGTAAAAGCATGGTACTGTGTTTTGTACCAATTTGGCCAGTCTTAGATTGTAACTGGGTGCCAAATTATAACTCATCACATTTGCATGGTGAAGAGGCATCGGAGCTCTAAAGTAAATATTTTCCTTTTTCTAAGTGCTCTTATAAACAAAAATGCTCCCAGTTCCACCATTTAAAAATTCGTGACTGTACAAGTGCAGTTGAAATCCCTTATTTTTATACGGATTTATGCGTAAAGTATGCAGAATGCATAACTGCATCCAAAACAGCTGTTCCACTCTGCTGTGCAAACAGTGTCCCCTATAAAGGGAAGAACAGCAAGTATCAGTTCCTATAGTTTACTACTGATGATCCTTGTAATTACATAATTATTTAATTTCTGTCAAACAACTATCACATCAGTGTGAACAGGGATTTTACAGATCTATCATTATTATCATTATCCTCTTAGTTTAGAGTTCGCATGACTACAGTATCAGGAAGATGTTGAGTTGGAAAAACAGGGGTGAACATCACCTGGCCCTGCAGAGGAGCTGTGCATCTTCTGTAACGGCAGCGAGGGCTAGAGGTATGTTCGAGGGCCACCACCTCCCTGCATTGGCAATGTGGAACATACATCTGGATGCAGGCACTGTCTGTAGAGCATATAGGCTATAGGGCTGATGGATTCAGGCTAGTGCAGTAATTAAGGTGTTACTGGAGGTGACAATGCTTTGGTGGGGCTTATGAGAGGATAAATGTATTGGATTATGTGGCATGAGAAATTGCAATGATATGGCTACAGGTGTAATAGGAGGAAAGATTTATTTATTTATTTATTTACTTTGGACTAAGTTATTTTGGGAATAAAATTTGAAAGACAGTGTGCTCTGCTGTTGATGTCTCTTCCCTGTAAAGCAGAAGCAATTGCATTTAGGACACTGATTGAACACTGCTGTAAAACTGGCATCAGCACGGCAGGCATGGGGGAGTGTATTTTAACAGCATAATTTTTGTAAGGGCCAAGGATACAAAATCAACTTTGGCCTTTTGCAGACTGGAGGAACCATGGGGCTGTGTCGGTGACTTCACTGCCAGAACTGGCTGGCAGGAGCATTGACACGGGGTGGAGGTGGAGGGCTGGGTCTTCAGGACAGGATGGGGCAGGCATACAAAAACTGCCATAAGATGGCGGGACTGGTGGGAGAGGGGGCTTAGAGGGACTTTTCTTCTCCATGTAACAAACTTCGTTGAATAATGCTGATGGATTTAAAGAAGGTGTTTGTGGTAGCAGAGGCAGGCTCAGCTGGGAGATAGACACTGCACTGTGCTGCCAAGTGTTGCATCGAATAGCACCTGCAGCCATCTTGCAGTATGATCCAATGCGTGAAGGTGACATGGAAAAGTATAACAGAAAACTGCTCAGACTTAAAATAAATCACACATTTGCATTTTGAGCTTATATCTAATTTTATCTTCTATCTACATAGCTGGGTTTATATCTAATTTCTCTATTGAAAGATGTAGCTTGAAGAACATTAATCAAATATTATTACATGCATGCCTAATTCCAAAAATTTGTTGAAGAAGGTGCAGGTAGCCTCAGCATGCAAAAATAAGTATCTGTATTTTTCCGGGATCAAGGCCTCATCTTCTTCTTTACAATTAGTTTAAAGGTATATTGCGTATGCTTAGATTAAATAATACTCTAGCATGGAGCAGACTGTAGGGAAAATTAGATCTCTCAATCAAGCCTTCAGTTCCTAAAGGCAGATGTCCCTATTTGGACCTATTTAGCATGCAGTCAGGATAATATGAGATCTGAAATGCTTTGGGATAATTTAGGTAACTCTGAGTCTTTTTAAAGAAAATTCCTTGTTTTTAAACAGGCCTAAGGGTTTATTTAAATAATTCAAAATATTTTATGCTAAATCGTTCAAAAATATTTTATGTATGTACAAATACGGTATACCAACACACATTTTAGATATAAAAATATATACCACTTAGATCCTTGTATTTGATTTAGGGGAGTTTTTATTTTAAACACTGAAGAGTAAAAAATAGAAATTAAAATAGCAGTTGAACCAGTTTTGGGACAGAGAAGAAATATTTCTACATCATTATTTTAAATTGATCACCATGAAATCTAGTGAAGAATGAGATTTACACACACAGGACAATTAGGTGAGCGCTGCATGACTGTAGGAAACAGAAAAATTCTGGAGATGTGCGATTCATTAAGTAGAAGATGAATAAATGTAGTCTGACCTAACCAGTCATCTCAAGAAATTGGGTAAAGTAATTTCCCCTTCAGCCTGTGTAGCATCATTTTCCTTGTTTCCCCTGAGCTTCTTGTAAAAGGAGAGACTAAATTAAAACTATTGAGGTATGTGTATACTTCTAGAGATTTCTTTACAGATTGTTTAAATCCTCTTGCCATCAAAAGAGGCACAGTATTTTCATAATCTTCAAAACCTTTTGTAAATGATCTTTACTGTAAGTTCCCCCCTCCAAAAGTAATTAAAATCCAGCAAAAAGAGAAAGGCCCTCGGTAGTGCTCCTCTGCCTTTGTTTTTGAAAGGTGAGGGGTGAGGTTCACACCTGGCACTGCGGCGTTTGCCTCCAAGGGTGCTTGGAGAAATCTTCGTTAATTACAGGTGCTGAGGATACCTTAAACCCTCACAGGCTGAGAGGGGAAGGCAACGTTAGCTGCCTGTTAGAGAAGCCCACAGGTGTGCATCTCTGCACAGGGGAATCCATAGGGTGCCAGAGGCCCTGAGGCTTCCCTGAGCGGAGGCATTTCTGCCAGCTGAGGAGCTTGCCCAGCTCATCTCCCTGTTCTGGCCTGTCCCTTTTGTGTTTGCCACTGATGCAACCACCCCAGCCTAAAGAAGTTGGGTGCAGAAGACCAAAGGCAGGTAACTTGTGGTTTTAAGGGGAATTAACCTTGTCCCGTTACACGCTGACAAGCAGGCTTTTCCCTGTAGAGGACAATGCCCCAGCAGGTTTAAAAACACAGTGAAAATGATTTCTTTATCAGCATAAAGTCATTTTGTTGCACACTGAGACCTGCTAAAATATAAATATTAGCTATTTAAATGTCGTGTGTCGTGCCCCCCCTACCCCCCCTTTTTTTTTTAAGGTATCATCTGGGGATGGGGAGCTGCTTTCCAGAGAGAGGTGGATTATTTGTACCAAATTATGAAAAATGTGCTCTCCACCAAAACTATTCAAACTCACTGCAGCGGTGGTCAGTGCTGGCATAGGGAAGCACCATGAGCAAGTAGTCTTTGAGGCACAGCTTCAAAGCTCTGAAGATCTTCATAGGTTCCCCTTACATGTTTGCCACTGCTCTGCCATGCAGTAATCTGTAAGAGAAGTGGGATATTTAGATGAACTCAGCTGTGTGTCTTTACCATTTCCAATAGGAGTTGGTGGAAAGCTTTGATTTCCAACAGAAGGATAATGCCAGTTTTGTCTGTGCAGACTGTGTCGTGTAGGCTTGTGAGTTCTGGCTTAGTGAGGTACTGCGGGGTAATGTTTCCAACAATTTTGTAATCTTGATCCAGTGATTTATTCTATTCTTAATTTCTTGAACAGACATACTCTTTTTAGGTACAACTTTCTAGGGCCCTATATTAAGATGCACAGAGACAGAATTTCTCTTCTGGATGAGTATTTTCTATATATTGTCTCTGCCAATGAGTTGTTTTTTTTTTGTTTGTTTGTAGAGGAGGAAATGTATGCTGGTTGCTTCAGAACAAGCTGTTTTTGCCATGGCATTCTTAGCTGTTTCCAACCTGGCAAGTGTCAGAGTTGAATCTCTTTGTTTCCCCAGTGTGATAGGCCACTATGTCACGTTTTCGGTCAGCCCCTGTGTTCTGTGTAGGTTTGCATGTCCAGTTGGGTTGTGTGCACAGCAATTGCATATGCAGTCCAGGTGTAGTTACAGGAGTGTGTACATTTTATTCATGCAGAAAGGCAGGGTTGTGGGGCCAGTCCTGACCTCTCTTTACCTTTGTAGTCACGGTTGTTTTCACGTTGCATCTGACATCAGAGGGCAAGAAAGGAGATACTCTGCACTCACACATCTGTTGAGCTGAGTTCAAGATAAATCACCAAGCGTTCTTCAGAAGGGTGAGGGATGTCAGACTTAACAGAAGTGACACTTCATCAACAATGTCTTCCTATGAAGTCCAAAGGAGCAGAGAAAGCTTGGAAAAAAAAAAAAGTCATGTGGCATTCTTCCATCTACACTTTTTATAATCCTTAAGTTTTTATTCTCTATGTGAGTGTTGCTATATATCCAAGTGGGCACAGAGGTACAGAAAACCTTTTAGTGGCTAGCAGATATGAGACAACAATCGGTAAAGCAAAGGGGTTGGGGGGGGTGGAGGACCAAACCCTTGCAAAGAGCTTTATTTTGGTCATCACATAGAGTATTAATCTGCTGTGCTTTCTAAAACTGAAGCCTCATGTTCATCCATACTTCACGCTGTGTGACTTTGTTCAATACAATCTTGTCTGTTGAGATGAAAAAAAACCTTTTGACTTTGATGAAACAATGAACGTTTTATTTCTGATTAACTCGATCGTCTAATTTTTATATTGACATGGTAAAAAGCACAGTGAGAAATGGAAGTACAATTTTTCTATTAGATAGGTTTTAGGAAAGCACCATGTTTCTTTAAAAATGTCACCTCTTAAATAGGGGTGATAAACAATAGTAAATGAGTATGAAACAAAGTGAGTTTTCTGGAACGAGGCAGAAATGTGTAGAGGGAAGACATTATGCGCTGAGAGAAAGAAGGCATTTTTCCTTTCACAGAGGGTTATTTCTTGCCATTTGTAGGCTGTGGTTGTTTTTTAAAAAAGCAATATGAAAATGCATAGCTGCACTCTACTATACAGTACCTCTGAGCAAGGATTATTAAAAATGACAGGCATACTTCTTTGTATTTGATAACGTCAAGAGCAGAAATAAAGTGCCATGCATTGGCATTTTGAGAAATCAGAATAATTCTCTTTTTTGCAAAACCTGTATTACCTAATGGAAGAATGTCATTTTGGGCTTTCTTGCAAGGGTAATTATATTGTGACTCAAAAAGAAACTTTAAACCTGCTTGGTTTTAAGAATGTCTTTCAATTCACCACTATACAAGCAAAGGTGTACGTTTAAGTTTTTGCTTGAATGCTTTGTCAAATTTAGGTTTCAGAAATTAACCATTCTACATCAAACAGTGTTTCAGTGCATCACACTTGTAATGAGATACAGAGTACGATGCCTTATCAGTTGGAAAGGCTTACTCAAAACGTGTGGTTTTCTTGAATATGGCATGTCATTCTTTGGTGTTGCACAGCTCGGCTGGCTGAGCTTGACAGTTACGGTGGCACAGCTGGAAAAGGGAGAATCAAACCAGAAGAGGCAGTGCCAGGAGTGGGTTTGAAGTACTGGTTCCTACTTTACTGTGTCCTCCTCCTGCCTTAGTGGCAGTGAGGTACACATGCGACTTCCCATTGTTTGCTAATCTCATTTTTCTCCTTTTGAAATAATTATTTTCTGACATCTGGAGTTGACATGACATACCCAAGTCATCTGCTTGGGGCTGGCTGTAAAATTGGACTATGAAGTGCAACTCTGAGTCTGTCTTGTGTACCCCTCGGCTATTGACAGAGGGCCTGTTTCTATAAGTATCCCATTGCAAGGCTTCCCAGGTTCCTTCCTCCTCCATTTCATTTCTTTTTTTTTTGGAACTGAGGCCACTCCACACGTGGCATGTGCTAGCTGATCTCACATGAGAGCCACGTTGATTAGATGATGCCATCAAGGTTATTGGCAGGCTTCAGCTACACTTCAAAATCAGTTTGGATTAGTACAGGGTGTAGAGTTAAAATGTGCTAGCTGTTTTTGAATAACTCCTTTTGTCGACATTTTGTTTGTGATTGATTTTGTAAGTTAACACGCTTTGACTGGCTATATGAGTTCTATGGGTAGGTTCAATAAATAACTCTGTATGTGTACACATGTGAGACCGTGTCCATAAACTGAAATCTTCAGTTTACACCTTCACTCCTACACATTTATATTAATTTGTAACCATGCATCAATTTATTTGAAATTATTCTTTAATTATGAATAGCATTTTCCTGGAGCATGCATATTTATTTTTAATTATCTTTGTGTTTTTTTTTTCAGCTCTTCTTTATGCAACTATTTTTGGAAATGTCACAACCATTTTCCAGCAGATGTATGCCAACACCAACCGATACCATGAGATGCTTAACAATGTGAGAGATTTCCTGAAATTATATCAAGTCCCAAAAGGCCTTAGTGAAAGAGTCATGGATTATATTGTCTCAACCTGGTCCATGTCTAAAGGAATTGACACAGAGAAGGTATGAGTGCATGAGGTAACAATTTGGATAGCAAGAGTTTGTGTCCATTGTATACTTCCTTAGAAACAGAACTGTATAACAGCATATAACTTACTAACAAAGTCTTAACTGCATGCTACTCCATTATTGTGGTTGTCATTGAATCAAAAAATGGATGTTTTAAGAAAAGTTGTGCTGTTTTGGAAATATGCCTTTATTTTTCATTATGGTAAATGTTTTCTGTCTTCTAGTTTGACTTTACCAAAATACTAAACAATTTTAATGTACTTAACTATTGAAATCAACAGGAAATTGGTCTTCAAATTAGTCTGAGGACATAATTTAATGTCAAACCTACATCAGTATTATTCTGAAAAGTACTGGTATCTGTGAGTTGCAATGAAATGTTTGATTGGCTTGGACCTGTTGCTGATGCCCAGGACATCGTCATCAACCTAATTAGTATAGGATTTAATGGCAGTAGTGATTGATCTTCTTGAGCTGAAATCTCTCACCTAGAACTTAAGGCCTTTGGTAGGGAGATACTAAAAACGTGTTACTGCTGACATCTGTGCTGGGTCCTACTTGACTTTAGCCTTCAGAAAGGACTGGTCATTTAGGTGTCATCAAAAGTCAAGTAAAGGAAAAGGTTGTCTTCAGAGTGATTCATCCATTCTGTTCCAGGACAGACCTAGTGAATTGTCCTCAGGGCCTCTGTCTCCAAGACGTGTGTAGTGGAGTATGTCTAGCCTTGGACTGGATATTTTAGAGAGGTGAAGTCAGATGGGAGGGTTTCCACCTGCAATACCTTGAATGTAGGTAAGATATGACAGTTCTAAGTCTAGCTTTTTGTTCAGTGGAGATTGGGGATCCTCCTTTGACTTCCATGGAGCTGATACACATCAGCCGAAAGTAGGCATTCATGCTCCAGTTTCCATGAAGATTTAACATCTGAGAACTTACAAGGCAATATTCCGAGGGAGGGCAAGGAAGTGTCATAGCACATTAATGTCCTAAAATGAATAGTGTTCACAGAGCTTTGAAGTTCTTGCTTTGGCGAATCTCTTGTATAATGTGGGATGATGATGCAGCTTGTTTGGATATGCCAAGATAAGTTGCTACACTGACAAATTTAGTCTTACATCATACTGATGCAACGACAGTTATCATACTCATTTTCTGCAATGAAATTCAGTTTACCATTGCAAATATAAAAATGTTAAGCAACACAGATTTTGATTTCTTTGGTTCTTGTACTTCAGTGTACCACATTCTTTAATATGTTAATTTCTTATACACTAATACCCTAACTTCCAAATGCTGATTCATACAATGTTAACAGTGAGCTTTTCTATTTTAAACTACTGTAAATGCATTCAGCCTTTTTGTGTAAACTCAAAAACGTGAAAATTCAACTCTCATTTGCATTTATCTCCTTGCAGTTGAGCCAGTATACTGTATTATTCTGCTACAGTTTCATTAGATTTTAATGATGCTTTGCAGTTAATGAGGAAAACCTATGCTTTAATTACTGAAATTTCCTTCCATAGTTTCCGCATGTCCGGTTTTATAGATTATAAAAATGCAGTTAGAGCCATAATCTTCAGCTTGTGGTAAGCAGTGTTCTCTGGTCTGTAAGATAGTAATGGCTGCTTAGCTAGATAATTAATATGGCTGTAAAATCTGTGACTTAGGTTTTTAACAATTTTCCCTTGGTAAAGACTTGCCTAAGCTTAGGCGTGGATCCAAAACCTATTTATAACAGTGGAAGGATTTCAGGAACTTCTGCATCTGGACATCAATAGTTGCATCTAATCGAACTTCCCAGAAAAGCCATGTTACAGAAGAACAGAGACAAGATAAACGTAAGAACTTGAGCACCGGTTTGAATATGTTGGTATTTTGTATCCCCTACAGCCTGCAAGTCTGCAAAAGCAACAGCACCAGCAGCCTTTAGTGCCCGCACTGAGCATCCCCAAGTCTGTACAAGTGTAGCAGTTTGCTTTTGACTTCAGAACATTAGTCAAAGTGAGGATTTGTTTTAGGGTAAGGGTAGAAAGAAGGCTGTTAAGTAATAGGGCAGCTTTCCTATGTTTATCTCCACTCAGGACAGTGTTGTGATGTGCTTCACCAAAACAAATTAGAAAATGTTGTAAATCCTAGCTGAGAAATGATGGGAACATTGATACAATTCCAGAGACTAGTCATGTAGAGTGGATCCTTCCTCTCGCATTAGTTCCTTCATTAGCCCTTCAAGCCTGTTGCAAAGCCCTCTGCATTTAAGTTGAAACCATCTGTGCAATCCCTAGAGCAGCAAAAGGGGATGGGAGCACACTATAGGGACCCCCAGGGTACACAGGCGTAGAGTCAGATTTATTCCCATAGACACAGTGGGGCTAGCAGGACTACACTTTACCTGCAGCTCAGCTGCAGACAGTGCTTCAGTGTATGTTGGAAAAGCGGATTACTGCCCCAAGGTCTTGAGTAGCTTCTCTGCACTGCTTTGTCTGACAGCCTGGACACGACCTTAGGGGCTCCTTCCAGTCTGGATTTCAAAGCTCCAATAATGAGATTCTGACCTGTCTGTGTCTGGATATTTTTGCATCAAATGATTTCCCATTCTCCTTAATTTTTACGAACCTTTCAATAAGCTTCGTATTACGCTGCAAAACATGTGTGCTCATGACACATTGTAATTAGTGAGGAATTTCTAAACTTTTCAGCTTCTATCAGACAGCTCAGACAGTTTCCACCATCAATGGATGTTTTTCAACCTAACATACATTATTACATCCTAAATTGTTCCAAATACATCTGCGTTGTCACAATGGAAGGTGTTTTGCAACATCATTTGCCACAAATTTATAACACATTTCATTCAGTCACTCAGCATGTTGAAATGGCTTTGTTTTGAAATCCAAATTCAAAGGACAAGAAGATTAACGTACGCAAGAATGAAATTTCTTGTACGAGTGTTACAGTAGGTTCCTATGGTGATGAACCATCCTAGCAATTTGAAGGACTAAAAATAGATACATGTATGTGTTTCTTTGATAACTAAAGATTTTAAATTCATATGCTTGAAATTAAAATATAGTTCATAACTTAATTGGAATTACTACCATTTAACGTGTGTAGATTTCTTGCGTCAGAACTCAAATATCTATCTTTGAACGACACATTCAGTGTGTAGTCCCAAAGACGATCTTGGCTAAAACCAGGAAGGATGAATCCTTTATCAGATATGCACTGAAGGCAAAGCAGAAGTTACACATGGAGAAAGTTTAATGAGGATCTAGTCCTTGCTGCTCATGAGAACAGGCTGTCCCAAACAGAACTTTGTTTTAAAGCCCCCGTTGGTTGTCATTACGTGGAAGAGGTCTTGTTCTCCCACACTGGGGCAACGGTGCCTTAAGCATAGGCTTCCCTGTTCCTCTTGGGAATAGCTCATCTTCAAATCCCATCTTCAAACCACAGCACTTCAGCGTGTCTCTGGGTGTTCACAAATAAGGAATTAACAATGACACTAAAAGCATTAGTGTATTTATTATTATTACTTAAGAGGAAGCAAGTGGCCTATGATCCATAATCTTAAATCACTTAAACATTAGAGCCCTCCTGTGACAGCTGGGATGATGTATGTAGTACATGCACATGGACTCTATCTCCTGGAGTAACAGTGGCTCAGACAAGATGGAGTTTATTTTTATGTTTAATGCTACAGGTTTCAGGGTTATTCATCTAATAATGAGCAGAACTAAGAACATGAGAAAACTAAGATGCCTTTATATACTTAAACAGTATTTATCACACAGCAGAATATGTTTTTTGAGAGAGAGTTATAAAAGGAACCAGTGCATTCTCTGTATATGGCCAATTTTTAGCAGGAAAAAATTCTATACAGTACTAATCTATGAAACACACACTGAATTCAAACCTCTTAAGTTTTTATTGAAATCTACTAGGCAGCAAATCAAAAATTTATAGGTATTAGCTCTTCTGTGAGAAATAGGTCATTATACATGAAAGCAGAACAACCATTAACTTACATGCAGATGTCTCAAGGTCTCATCTAATGATAATGTTCTGAAATGTCAGTAAAACCCAAAGATTTTCCCTTCTTGACCTCCATGCTGTTGTATGGCTTAGGATTTACTCAGAAAGCAATTAAATAAATGTCTGTCATGTTTTAACAGTCAATTTGTTCAGAAAAGCCATAGGTTGAAATAAAAAAAAAAGGTTCTATTTAGTATGAACCTAAGCATCAGTGTCGATTCAAATGAGAGCCAATTCCACATTGAAATGACTGAAATAGAAATCATGGGAAAATAAGTGTTAAAACTATTCATTGCTGGCCCGCTAAGCTTTCATTCAGGAGGGATAGGTTTATGGTAAATAGACGCAGGTTGTAACTTTATTAAACATTTAATCTACATAAGAACAGTGCAGTTTAGTTGTGTTTGCTGTTAATAGGATCTTCAAGAGCTGTAGTAAGAATTAACATTACCCTGAGAAAACTAGTGGAATGAGGCTGCCATTCCTACAGTGCCCCATCACAGAGGTGTCTGTAAGTGCTGGCTGGATTTTCTCCTGGATGACCGGGGTAGAAGGCTTCCAAGCTTCATGGCCAAAGAGAACTTCTACAAAATTAGGTGTGACAGCTACATACAATCCCCTGCTGAAGAGGGAAGGTAAAAACCATTTGGACAAGTATTTTTGTTTCGTTGTAGAGGCGGGGTTGTTGGTCGTTCCTTGCAGATCGGGACGAGGTGAACAAGAAGTCTCCCTTCACCTCACAGAGCTGAGCTAGGACCAGGTACAGTTGCAATCCACAATTCTTTGGAGAGCGGGCTGCAGGAGAGATGGTCAGGGTCTCACTGTTCTTCACACAGGTCCAAGTGCATGGCCTGTGCACCAGTGGGGCTTTCTGTTTCACCTTAATGGATGGTATGGATCATTTACATAGAGCATGCACTGTGCAGAGCCAGGAAAGATTATCCACAATGATCTCTTCCTCTTGGATGTGTTGAGTTTGGGTTGACAGAGATTAAACTATGAACCTCTCATACTTGAGGAAACACCAAGTCTATAAACCATGGCTGTAGAGCAGCTCATGAACTTTTTGCCTGGGGGA
The DNA here is from genome assembly GCF_009769625.2 of Cygnus olor. NCBI lineage: Eukaryota > Metazoa > Chordata > Aves > Anseriformes > Anatidae > Cygnus > Cygnus olor. Next base: position 7,131,396 of record NC_049173.1, on the reverse strand, counting down.
AGAAATACCTGCCTGGATGGGTCGGATGTTTTCCTAAGCATGGCCACCAAGGGGATGGAACTGACAGAGGGGCTGTCAGTTCCAGAGACCACATCTTAGGGGAATGACCACATCTAAGGGACTTCCAGACGTCCCTTCCAACCTCAACCGTCCTGTGATTCTGTCTTCTTCTGATCTGTTTTCTTAATACTTTTACCCTTGAATGATATCTTTACATAATGCTGCATGTTAAAAAATTAAGCCACTGTCAGCAGAAGCATGAAATAAAACCCATTGATCAGCTCCGTTCTTCCAAGGGTGACCTTTGTGCCAAAAGTTGTCAATCCAAACAATCTTGAAGATCTTGAGAGATGCTTTGATGTAAGCCATATTCTTTTTGATGTTTATTTTGCTTTCTGTTACCCAAAAAGCACATTTGTAATGATAAAGCCCTTTAGTCTGCTATCCTTTGCCCCATCAGAAGGTCATGTAACTATTGTGTTACAGCAAAACTGAACACAATAAAATCCTTAACTGTTCTGAAACTTAGACAACCTGGGATCTGCTACTGTGTCATCAATGGATGTTTTTAGTGTGCTTCTTGCTACATTTCTCAGTGCATTATACAACAGGTACTGTCTTGGTGAACCAGTTGAATTCTTAAAGCACATTGTGCTGCTTCTCATCCTTCCATGTTTTTTCAGACCTTTAGTCAGACTCCATCTGTGTTGACAATATTGAATTTAACATGATCTAGAGCAGTTTCTAGGACTTTTTGAATGTCTCTAACTTCTTACTCAGTTAAAATGTGGTTAATTTTATTCCTGTAGTACTAAATCTAAGCATTTTGATCACTGGTTCAGGTCATGTATCATCAATAAGAAAAACAAGTGGACCTTACTAGGCTTGATTTTCAGATCTGAGCAGTTAAATCCAAGTGACCTTGGATGTTAGGCAGTGCATTTAAAATGGAACACACCATTGCTGCTTAGATTCAATTCTTAGTGCCAAGATATTCAATGATGTATTAAAGATTACCCCAATGCATGCAGGGTTAATAACTGCTCAGTTGCATACATCACCTTTGATCTACTTCCAAAATTATCTGATCATTACAGGAAAATGTTCTGTGATTTGCTCATCAGCTGTTTTCTTACCTTTGTCTCTTTGGCTCCAGTTCAGTGCCAAATGTAACACTTTTAGCCATGTCTGCAAAAGAATTCAATGCTCAAATGAGCCAAAACCTTCTAAAAATCTGAATAATTCGTTCAGGTGCCTAGAAAATAGTGCTTTTTTTTTCTTTCTTTTTTTTTTCTTTCTTAAAGATCTGACCTTGATTATAAGTGCTGAATATGTCTGAGAACCCAGAATGGCCTTTCTCCACAAAATAAAAAGAGAGATCTGTGGAATATATAGCAGGTTAGAAGTCAGAAGAGTTTATTATTGAAGTTGACATTGCGAAATGTCTCCAATACTTGCTACTGTTACTCATTTAAGAAATGGTCCTTGTTATTCTTCTGCTAAGACTGCCTAAGCTCTTCATTTGAACATCAGTCAATATATCCCCTAGCTACAACCCCGAGAAAGTGAGAATTTTGTGTGCTGAAAGAGAATTGCAAATAGATATCATTCATGATTCACTGGCCTCTGTCCTCTTTGTTAACAAGTCTTAACAGATTCTGTAATATTTGTTTAAGCCATCCCGTAGTGTTTTCTAGCTGGGGAAGGTTTAAAAAAAATACTTAAACCCTTCTTAAAATCTATTATTTGGACACATTCTTAATCTGTACAGTTTTTGTTTCGATTCATTTGCTTTTCTTTGAGTTCTTCATAAGCTCTGCTCCCTGTAGAGTTCTTTGAACTGTTCAAGGGGCTTATCTTAAACTGCCTGAGCATGCTGAGGAAATGGATGGGAGAGGAAAAAAATCAGATTGAACTTCCTTTGGAATTTTAACACCCCACCCCCTTCCAGATCTTAAGTAGAAAAGATAGTGAGACATTTTGTGCCAATTCCTGTGTCTTCCAGAGCTGGTTACTGCTTTTCCCCATCTCTTGCATCAACCACAAGCTTTTCACTCACCACCAGCATTTTACAAACTCTGTAGGGTGTTCTGGAGATGATGCCAGTGCTGAATCTCTGCACTGAGTCCCCTTGTGCTGGGGTTTGTATCAACTGGGTGCCAGGCAGGAGAGTGCTGGTGGCAAAGCCCAGCAGTTGTTTTATACTGACTTCGAGGAGGCTTGATTTTCTACACAGATAAGGGATGTAATAAGTGTTATTCTGTGCTTTGCTTTCTCTTCTCTCAGCTTTATAATGGTTCAGATCTTTGTGGATACATGTGCACTGTTCACATGTGGCATGAAGCCTGGCTTCTTTTCAGTTAGAAATACATGCAGCTTATGCAGACAGAGAAGGTTTTCCTCTGGGGAGGCTTCAGCTTTCTCCTCTGATTTTGCTTCAAAACATAGCAGGTTCTGTTCTTTTATGATGGTTGGATGCATATGGGAAAGCTGACTGCAAAGTCTGTGGCTACAGATTTATTATGGAGCAATTTCTGTAGCAGCACAAGCATCTGGTCCCTGCAGGCAGCCTGCTCCAAGTCGTGTGCTCCAAAACCATCAGTTAGTAAAAGCATTGCAGTCAGCAACCTTCGTATCCTTCCTTACTTATAAACTACAGCTTTCACTGAGAAAGGTCTTGAAACCTCTAAGGAAATTTTCTCTTCAGAAACTTGTCTTGGTGGTTTTTTGATATGCTGCTGAAAGAATACACAGACTTGAGCAAATGTCCCAGATGAACTTTCCCTCTGCTAACATAAATGCCAGAGACATTTCCCTAATAGTGAAACGATCAACTGGGCATTACAGTTTATCTTCTCCCTTAAACTGAATTTTTCTTTACACCCATGTGTTGCATTTGTTTCACCATATAGACTCACCTACAACCAAGTTGCTACTAGTTTGTGTCTTTTTAGCTGCATGCTGACTTAAAAATGCTGAGATTTTAGTAAGCATTTCACAAGGGGAATGTCTAATTCTTGTGTTACCAATAAAGGATCATTTTCAGAAGAATGTTTATCTGAAATTGAGGTGCTCATTTTATCATTTTCTGCTCTTAGGATCTTTGGAATGTTTATCATTAGCTTCCAAATGCTTGTGTGTGATCCTATATCACATTATGTCTTTTATGGAAGCAAGAAAATTACTCCTAATCTGTGTCACCCACGATCCCTTTTTACAGTATAGCTAATAGTCATATCAGAGAAGCTGATGGTGTCTGTGAGTATTCTCCTGAATTCATGATGTTGGTATTTGTAAACATAAAAAGTAGTGCTGCAAAGTCAGGTTGGAGCTCATGAAGTCCTGTCCTTGGAGCATACAGAAAACACATAACTTAATATTGAGATTGTCTTTCTTTGTCCTGCTCCCCTGCCCCCTGTGTATATCTACATTTGTCTTGATCAGTCAAAGCCCCTTTGCCAAGTCTTTCAATATTAAATATTTCTTTAGTTGTCATCCATTTCATTCTCAGATCTCAGTACTAGCAGAGTAGCAGACAATAGAACTGAAATAAAAACTATTCATCTGTGGCTAACTCTTGGGTCATTTCTCATTTACTGTTGTACTTGTTGATAAGTTATATCTCCATACAGTAATATGTCATTAGGAGAATCACTTCATCATGACATCAGTGAATTCCTGAAGTATGCTAAGACTGGCTTTTTCTGTGCAATGGATTTTTTTTTTCTGACTCTTCCTTTTACAAGATGTGATGATGAATACGTTTGCTGTAGCTACAAAAAGAGTAATGCTTTGAGTGCTCACTTCTAGTTCCCTGTACTTACCTCTGTATTTGTGAGGAAACAGTATGCTACTTCGCATCCAAGTGGCTTTTATTCTTCAGGAACACAGTTAATTTACACTTAAAAAATAAAGGGTCCTGGAACATGTCTGGACTTTACAGTAACATCCTCCGCAACGGTTAATCAATTTTGGATGCATTTAAGAAAATTTTCAACTATTATTCCTGCAGTTTGGAAGCTTAAAAGACAGAATTTGTAAATCAAATACACATATTTTTTCCTAAGAGCAGTGTTTGAGAATTCATGGTTCATGGCCTTGTTAAGTCAAAAGCAGTTACATTAGTGAAAACATTCCTAAAAATGATTTAGGCCCAACAGTAGATAAAAATGTTAAAAATCATCCATCATTATGCCAAAGAAAGCACATTTTTTCATGCAATTATTATTAAGAAGAAAGGTGGCATTTTTATATTTTAAAACAAAGATGAACTTTCTGTTTGATCCAGAAGTATCCAAAATATTTTTTTTATCTGAAAAAACTAAGGTGTCTCCATATTTCTCATGGTAAATGGAATGACTCAGGTAAGTGTAAGCTTGTAAAACTGACATTTGCCCCTAATAATATTATGGAAAAGATGATAAGGGATATGGTCACCAGTGACTCAGACAAGACATTATTACTAATGCAAATAATGGTTTATGGAGAATATGTCTTGTCAGATGTGTTTATTACTAGTTTTTATGATAAAACAGATGTAGGCAGGGTATTTGAACTTATTCTTTATACCATTTGATTACAGAAAAATAGCGTTAAGCAAAATTAACCTAGTCTCTATCAAAGGAAATGTGAACTAATTAGCTGTTAGATCTGGGAAGGTTGTTTTAAGTGAGAAAACCTCATGCTATGGGGAAGTTTCCAAAGAGATACTGTGCTTCACAGTGTTAGATACAGGAAGCATCGTCTCTCTTGTTTATTCAAGATAAGATTTCAAGATAACTTGGCCGGATTCTATAAACAACTGAATGTGGAAAAGATTTCTGGTGTTTGCAAGCCTTTTATCAGAACAATATGATATGGTCCTCTGGCTGTTAGATGAAAAAAAATAAAATCAGTTTAGAAACAGCACGTTTGAAAAGAGAGGGTAGCTCTCCATTGGAACAACTAACCTATATAATTTGAAGGCATTAAATCAAGGCCTACTAGGCTATAATTTTACCAGGTATTCTGGGATTGATATGAAAAGTCTGAGTTGACCCGTAATGCAAGAGGTTAGTGCAGATAGTTGCAGTAACCCCTTCTAGCCTGGGAATCTGTGCATCTATGTGCAAACAGGTACTTGGGTTGTCTATTGATCTATAGAGATAAGAAAGAGACTAAAGGTTATTAATTAAACTAGAAATTGTTTATTATTTTCTCATTCTATGCTTTCAGATCTCTAAGTAATACATTACCATAATATGTTTTATACCTCTTCTGCATTAAACAGAAATGAAAGTCATGGCTTTACTTCTGAGTTAATATGACCATTCGCCTCAAAGCTTATTCAGGGTTATGAGAGTCTCCCTCTACGTGCTATTATTCAGTGGTAGCCAGTGCATTGACCCAATGTCCCTCTCTTCCAGACTGTCTGCAGAGCAAGCTGCCAGATTAATTCCATACAGTAAGAAATTAATCAGTATGATTGATCTACATTCTTCTTTACATGAGTCTTCCAAGCGCTCTTCATCTTATTCCTTTTTCCATTATTTATCTTAGCAAAACTTTACAAGGCTTTATATGTTTCACAGTGAAATTAGCTACCACACAGCGAGGGACATGCGTTCTAGGATTATAAGGACACTAGTGTGTTTAGGTTGGTGTGCAAATATTAAACACTCATTTTACATGTCTAATGAGATCCACAGGTTTTCACTTTCTTTCTTCAGGTGTATTTGTGTTACTGTTTCAATAGGGAAAGCTATTTAAGGTAAGAACTTAATTAAAGGCCTTATTTAATTGATCTGTGGTAAAGACATATTCACCTTCACAGGGCAGTTTTCACTCACCTTTACTTTGCGTTTCGTACGGTTTCCTAGTACTTTCTTTTTACTCTAATCTCAAACTCTTTGGATTTTCTAGTCTGTAAGCCCTCCAGGGCAGGTTACTTATTGTTTGTCTGTACAGTGCTGAAACTAAACCCTACGTGTGTTCGGATACGCGTTGGTAAGTGGTCACCTACATCAGCGCTTCTGAAGACTAGGTTTCCAGATGGGAAATCAAAATCTGGTGGTTTTGATTGTGAGCGGTCTGCCTTTGCATGTCTTCAAGCTTCTTCAGCTCTGAGTGTCCATCCTGTGCTCCTGCAGGGACCGAGCATAGCAGTGGGCGGATGGTCTGGGCACCGAGTCTGGAGGGATACCCACAAAAGGGACACGGTAGTGCCACCTGCAATTCTGGAAAGCAAGTGTGAAAGAATAACAGAATAGTCCCTCTGTTCCACATCACCCTTCCACCTGTTCTCAAAGTGATAGATGGGTAGAAAAATAATACTACCCCATTTCAAGATAAAACTCCCACCAGAAGCTTAAGATCCACCCAGGCGAAACCACCCGTTCACTTATTTCATAAAGCACGCACTGCTGCGGTGTCATGTTCTTAGCTGATTATTTTTCATCTTTCTTTCCTTCAGGTTCTCTCAATTTGCCCAAAGGACATGAGAGCAGATATTTGCGTGCACCTAAACCGGAAAGTTTTTAATGAGCACCCTGCCTTCCGGCTGGCCAGCGACGGCTGCCTGCGAGCCCTGGCTGTGGAGTTTCAGACCATCCATTGTGCCCCGGGGGACCTCATCTATCATGCTGGGGAAAGTGTTGATGCGCTTTGCTTTGTGGTCTCAGGATCCCTAGAAGTCATCCAGGACGACGAGGTGGTGGCTATTTTAGGTACTGTGATCTCTATTGAAATGGTGGTGCTTGGGATATATTAGCCTTCTGCGGAGGTTTGAATATTAACTAGTCTTGCCTAACATCAGCTGGGACTACAGTAGGCTAGTGGTTTTCATAAGATGAGGATGTCACATTTCCAGAGATACCACTCTAGGAGGAAATGCTTCATCTTTTATTCAATTGAGAATGCTCTTTCTGCCTAGTATGGCTCACTGGTTACGGTTCCAGTGTCCCTGAGCAGAAGAGAATGTGAGCTTGACATCTTTTAAATAGTCTGCTAGAAGAAATGCACACTTTTATATCAGTCTCTCGGGAGGATTTCCACATTAACCTTTGCTCTGAGTTTTTCAGTTGTCTGTATTCTAGCCCAGAATACTTGCAAACAGTGTCTTCAAGGAAGCAAAACTGTTGCTTTTAGTGAAGTTGCTCTACAGAAAATAAATGGTTCAATCTGAGTATGTGAAGTGATAGGGATGCACCATTTATTCCAGCCTGAGTCATAAGAAATCTGAGTACTGGGGGAGCTCCAGGTTAATCCCACCACCACCCTGCTGCCGTGTCTGGTTTGCCAGCAGTAGGTGGGAAGGAGCCTCATGCAGACCCCTCACTAACTTGTGTGGGATTGGGAATTGTGTAGCAGATGGTGGGACTGGGTGGTCAGCACCAGTGCTGAGGCAGGAATCATCCTCAAAGGCAAGACAAGATAAATGAAAATGGGTGACTCTCCTTGAAAATCATTCAGAGTCCATCATACCTGTCTATAATAGACCTGTCAATTGTAGAATTCATCTCTGGTTTCACATCAACTATTTGCCTTCTCTTAAACTGGAGGCGAGGCTCTGAAGGCAGACGTGGGTTCTGGCCCTGTCCTAGATGGCCATTCATGTCACTGGACCTCTGTACTACTTCTTCCCTATAAGGGCAAATCCAGAGGGCTCCTTGGGTCCCTCTTGTGCCTCATGAGGACGACTGCTGAGAAATGAGGGTCATGACTGCACTTGGGAATTGTGCCAGCATGCGGGAACAGGGCAGATACGGGGAGTCACTACTGATCGTGGTTCAGTGCTTCGCCTCTTTCCCAGCTGGCAGTGAGAGGGAGGAGAGGAGAAATTAGGACAAGCATGTGGAAGGAGACAGTCTGTACACGTACACCACCCTGGGGAGGGACTGGACTAATGTCCAGGTGTGTATGGGACTGCTGGGGGAGGCTTTCTGAGGGCGTAACTCTAGTGCTCCCAGCTGGAGTGTGTGTACTCACGTTATGCACATCGACACTCTTTCAAGCTACCTTCTGCAGCTTTTAGTACTCTGGAATACATTAAAGTTTTTAACAAAGGAGATTTAATGTAAGAATGAATCTGTTTTCATATTCAGATGAGAAATCATTATGGTGAAAGCTCCTAAATCTGTAATTTCCATAGCAAAATGCTCCTTGTACTTCAGCTCACTGGGCCATTTTGTTTTTATTATTAATCTCAGTGACGAAAGGATCTCTTATGTTTGCTTACAGCTATTTAAAAATAAGAAAAGCTTTAAGAGTAAGTAGCAGCATTTAACCAAATAAATGGTTTTCAGGGTACTACAATGAAACAATAAATATGTAATTAACTAAACTGCAAGACATCACTAAGTGGATTACATGCCAAACCTTATTGTATTTACTAATGAATATTGTATTTGGAATAACAGCGAGAACTTTTTGTTTCTAACTTGTATATACTGTAAACCCAGTACCTATGTTATTCTCCATTTGGCTAGAGAGACCTTTAGCCGTATCTAGTTAAAATGAATTACCAGAAGTGATTTTGATTCTGCCATGGCTGTTGACAGGCGATCCAGGGACTAGGAGAGATGTTCACTGTGTATTACAGGGACTGGCAGAATGTGTAAAGCTGACTTAGAGTGAGATAAACTGCTTCTTTTAGTCATAGGCACACCGAAGAGTTTTCTCATGTTCTGACAGGTTATTTAACAGAATAGTGAACTGAGTAATTATGAGATGTCGTATCCTAAAAATTCACTCATGGAAGGAAATCTCTCTCGGATGTAGTTGCAGAGACATTTATAGTGACAGCTATTGCCCCTGAAATACCAACTGCATATCAGATGGTGGAGAGCATCATTTTCATCAACCTGTTCTGCCCTGAGAAGTTCAAGCACAAGGAAAATGATTCTGCATAAGGTGGAGACCAGGTTTAAAAACTTCTTCCAAACATGAAAACCCATATAGACTACTTCGAATACTCCAAGCAACTACCTTCACACTGTTTTTCCTAGGAAAAGATGACTTATGGGGTTGTACTGCCAGTCTGTCCATCCTCCCCTTCCCCCAGCAGTAATCTGTAGTGGAAATGGGATAAGCGTCATTTGGAACTGGTCCTCATTAACTTCTGCTGTGGGAGCAGGAGGATAGCAGGATACACTGTCTGCCAGCCTTAGCTCCTTGCAGAGTTATCTGTTTCCTAAGCTTGGCATTTTGCAGTTAATATTTTAATAGTTGTTTTCATCCAAGGGTAGTGTTATTTGCATTGCAGAGAGAGAGAGAGAGGGGGGTTTTTTGTCCATGCTTGCCTGTAGAGAGGATTTTTGTTGTGTTCTTAAAAATCAGCAGGAGGGGACACCAAAATGGGTTAAGAGCATGCATCTTCCATCGCTTGCATTCATGCTTCTGTCCAAAGGGCATGGCTTCATCCTCCCTCAGGTCCCAGAGTGAATCGTTCTGTGATGTTTCTGCTCTTTCTTTCTCTGTCTTCCCTTACCACATCTCTCTCCCTTGCAGCCAGAGCAGGTTGGTGCGGCCAGCCTCCCTGCCTGCTGAAATAGTGTCCTCAGGAGCTTGAACATCCCACCCAGCTGCTCTCCATGGGCTACACTGGGGAGAAAAACATCCTTTTGCATAGTATCAGTTTTGCTGGATCAAAGGCCTTGGCATTTATTGTGCTTGAAAACAGGCGAAACCCAGTGACTGACAGGGCAACTTGCCACGCCATGACGTTTTTGTTCTCCCCTGGTTTGGTTTTGTTCTCATTTGTGTGTTATTAAATGCACATCTGCTGCAGTAATCAGCATTACAGAAATCGGTAAAGTAAGAGAATGAATCCAATTGAGCCTAGAGAGCTGCAGTTTATAGGACTCATTAATGAAGGTACCCAGCTGCCCCATTATGTTCCCCTCATTAGGTGTCTTCATTTCTTGGGGACAACCTCCCCCCTTTCACAGGTGCCAACTCTAGCATACCACGCAGTGCTCTCAGAGTTGGTGTGAAGGGAAAAACAAGATCTGGTCATTTTAATGTAGCTCATATGTAGTTGCCATGATAATGGAGAAGGGCAAACTGTCTTCTCTCTAATTATCAAAACTTTCTTAGGCAGGGAGGTGACCCTCGGAAGGCACATCAGTAATTTTCCACCACCTCAAGCAGGAGTAAACAATCTGCCACTGCACTGCATGGGAAGGCAGTATCAGTGCAGATGTCTTAGGAAACACTCAGGGCTTGAAATCCCCCAGCATAATGAAAGAAGTCGTCTGCTAGCAGAGGGCACCTAGCGACTCACCCTGCCACAGTTAGCCTGAGTTTTGCTCCTGGAGAGGAGTTTGGTGTGAGGGGCGATGCTGACCCAGTGTCTCTGGAAGCTGCTTTGCAGCTCTTGCAATTAGCACAGCTGACCACGGAAGTTGTACAATAACTTAAACCGGGCAGATTGATTAGCAAGGCTGAGAGAAGTCCTTTTGCCAGCAGAAAACTAATGACTCGTGGTGTTCAAATGTTGATTGTAGGAATTGATCAAAAATATTGCTCAAACTGTGTAGCGATAAAAATATATTGAGCAGTGAATTCCTAGTGGGGGGCTGCTGCTGAACGAATTCAATTTTGATAGTCAAGCCAGGCTGAATATAGATTTAACAGCTCATGTTTCAGCCACACTTAGGGTCTTGATCCCATATGTATTCAATCAAGTTGTTCTTTGTCTTTGTGTTGCACGTTAATTCTCAGCATGTTCTGCATATAGTCCCAGTGCAATGGTGTTGTTTATTGGATTTATTGTTCTTAGGCAAGCCAGAGTTTCACTTATTACTGGTCTCCTTCATGAGTTTGTTTCTAAAGATTTGGGCTGTGAAGAGAGCATTACACTGTGACAGAGGAGCTAAGGAAAGCAGGAGCACAAGTGGCATGTCTTCTCTAATTTGGTAATTCAAATGAAAACAAGGAAGAGTATCTTTCTACTCCTAAATTTTACATGTGTTTGAAGGTCAAAAGGTTAAGTCTCCTACCATATCACACAGGGAAAAGTTCTTTATGAGCTGAGCAAGAAGCAGCTCCCGTTTAGGTGAGCAGGAATCCCGGGCTCCATCGCTCTCATCCATGGGTGTTTGTAATTTGGTATTTGGGATCCATTCATCAAAACTTTGAATTCCCATGGTGGCACACAGGTGGACGTATGCTTTGTGCAGGGCAAGACTGACTGTGTGTGATGCACTGCATGATGTGAAAAACTGGCAGTCCAATTCCATCTCATAGTATTAGTACCTCATTCCTTGATTTTAATTAATGTAATCACAGCTTGGGTCACTTCTCAAGTGGAAGGAAGGTGGCAGAATTTGTCTTCACATAAAATCAGCTTGATACTGTGTAGTGAACTTTGTTTGTTTGTTTGTTTTTCATGTGAAGTAAACCAAGGCAAACTAGCTGTGAGAGTTTCCCCAGCTTAGTAACGTGCAGCTGGCAGGAATTTGTAGAACAGCCTATGTCCTGTTGCATCTGCAGGAAGTCTCCTTTGTTGCAGTGAGTTAAAGCTCCAAATTAACTCACAGGGAAATGATTCATAAAGGAAAGCTGTTTTTTTCAGTTAGCAGGACTGCAATAATTAAGGTGATGTAGGCTGTTTTTTAAGTGCTGAATCTCAAAGTATTTTGCAAAATACTCAGAGTACTGATCTGAGACCCAGTGAGATGCAGCTTTGCACTGTGCAGTACGCCTAAACGCGTTCCTTGGAATGAGTCCTGTCTTACACGTTGGGGTTAACACGCATAGCACCATGTAAAGTTTAGTCCTACTGATGTGTGTTCAAAGGTGTTATCTCCCACTGACAGAATTAAAGGGAATGTTCATTTTTTCACGTTATTTTGTAAGTTTAAAATATTTTTGTCTCTCTCTATCTGCACCATGGTTAACTATAATAAGAAGCATCAATCTTAATTTAGTGCCAGCTGGTGTGTTATAGATGTGATCTGCAGCCTCCAATGTCAGAAAGATTCCTTCCACTGAATTGAAATGGTTTTGAATTAGACCTGCTCGCTTCACTGCCAAACCCAGGAGCTCAAAAGTGTTGGCAGTGCAAGAAAAGAAAAAATATTTTAAAATAATGTGATATATTTCTTTTAAATCACACTAACAGTTTGAGGCAATCTGATTTGCCTTACGAATATTGAAGATGGTGGGAATGGTCATGCTTTCACATTTATTCCTTCAGTCGGGAAGGATGGATACTTATTTTTGTATCAAATCAAAACTGAGGTTTCCAATCATGAGGAGCTGGGGCTTCTAGAAAAATATGAAGTATTAGGCGACTTGTGTTTGAAGTGTGAGAGATGGGGACCACTAAGCCTTCACTAACAGGAGAATATCTCTACAGATCTTTCCCTCTTCTTGCAGCAGTCCTGAGTGCTGGAAGAAAGGTAAATTTATTTCCAGTATTTAGGTGCAGATGGGGAAGGTTGCACTGTATTTAATAATGCAAAGTGCTTTTGCAAGCATGGACTTGAATCTTTGGCACAGTCGCTTGTTATTGTTTCTTTGCTGGCTATTTTGACAGTCTTTCAGACGCTAAAAATGCTGTTTTCTCTGCTCATTCTACCCCTTCACAGGTTAATGTACAGTCAAGTTGGATGTCTGACTAGTGTTAAGTGGTTTTCAAGGGAGTTCTGGCTCTTTGGTATGCCCTAGGGAAGGCTGAAGTTTTGGCTAAAACCTCCAGAGTCAAGGAGCCCTCTCTTGGTCTGGTAGGTTGTGCTTACAGGCAGCAGTGATGTCCCGGAGGGCAGGAGACAGCTGGTGAGCTTGCTTCACTCCGGACCCCTTCTTTGGGTATAGGCACCTGGATCAGCTAAATCCACAAATCCAGCCAGCCCAGTACCCTGTCTCCAAAACTGGGCAATAGCAGATGTGCAGGAGAAAGTAGGAAGATGAAGCAACCAACATTCTCCAACCCTCCATTAAATTGTGCTTCAAGATCTCCCTCACCCAAAGGGAAATTCTTGTGTTTAGTAGCCACAGGTGGGTTTTATTCCACAAATCCATGCTGTTATTTTGTAAACCTCTGCAACCCTGATGTCCTGTGGCAAGGAGCTGCAGAGCTGGCCTATTTGCCAAACCATTACAGAGCTGTGGGCTGCTGTGAGTAAGGGAGCAGGTTCTCTCCTTGCTCGTTAGAGATCTACATCAGCCTGAGATACGTCTGTCTGGCAGCCAGAGCTTTCACTGCAGATGTATACACACAGACAAATGTATGCGTATGAATACTTGTACCAGTAGCAATGTAATTATGGCTACAGGGACTTGATATTTGGTTCCTGACCTCCATGTCTGTGCATCCTTCATGGCTATTTGTACCTGGGCAAATTAGGTGAACATTTTCTGTGTGTAATACAGTTCTACTGATTCTGCAACAAAATTGTTTTGTATTGCCTCTGTGTTTCATAAGCAACAGAAGATTTAGGCATATCCTGATGGAAAGCCTACATTATTCATTGTGTCTGGCTTTTGCTAGTGTGACTGATGGGTCTTGGGAGATGTTTTAAAATGGGGGGTAGGGTAGCTGGCCTATTTGCTAAGACTGCACAGAATATATTTTCCAAATTTGCTCTCATCCACAAGAGCTATCACCTTAAGAAAAAGCCTGGGCCCCTTTTATATGTTTTTCTGCCCAGTGCTGTTTTCCACCAGGAATTCATTCCCTCATTGCCTGTCCAAACCTTCTCCAAAAGCCCTCTCAGGTTATCATGTGTACTAGGATATTTTTTAGCTGTTTCTTTCCCTATCTGGAGAAAGATATATTTTCTTTTTCTTTTCATAGATAACGGGTTCTGAGGGGTTCTGTTTTACAAGGGTGTTTCCTCTCTGTGAATCCAAGGACTTTTTCATTCCCATTCCGAGCCCCTGGGGACTTTCATAAGGCCCATAAGATTTTTTTCTGCCTGAGAGGTCCAACCATGAGCTGCTGTTTCACAAACTGGCAACTCAGTCCATGGTGCGAGGCTGTGGAGAGCATCAGGCCTCCCCCCCCTTCTGTGTGGGAGAGTTACCCAGAATATAAAATTTAGAATAATATATAGGAATATAATTATCCATTATATAGTTACATGCTGTATAATTCTCTCTAAATATATATATATATATATATATATATATATATACACACACACACACATGCATGGATCCGTATGTATGTTTTCATGTACAGGCATGTAAGCATAATACACCTGGAAATTTTTGTCTGTCCTTAGGGTGATACCAGTAGAGCTATTTCAGCAAAAATTATGCTCGTGACCAACACCCTGTTGGGGCTGTGTCAGCCCCAAGTGCCTCTGCATCACCAGCCCAGCCCTGGGCTGTCCCTGGAGATATGTGCGCATCGTGCCGGTGTGCACTGCAGATGTGCCTCCAAGTAACTGGGGTTTAAGACCTACCAGGTACATTTTTTATTGTAATTCTAAGATTTTTTTTTCCAATTAGTTGCACTGTGTTAAATAAAACTTGAATGAATAATTACTGCTCTCCACACAGTGAGCTACAGCTCATCCGGACAAAGTATAGTACATTAATCTCTGTGTTTATGAGGAAACGCACATTGTTTTGGAGAATCTGGTTGGTTTTGTTTTCATTCAGGACGTTCCTTAGCACATTTATAGCAGGCAAATGAGACTTGGAAGTGTGTGGGGAAACATCAAATTCAAAAAGCCTCGAGTGCTTCCAAGATTTTATACTCGCTGAAGAGAATAAACTGCAACATAAAGGGAGCTTATGGGCCTCTTATAGTCACCTCCTGCGAATCAATGAGCATTGGCAGCAGACAAAATACCAGCTTTACCTTTTAAGTTGTCTCTTCAAGTAACCATTTCACCATTCAAGTCCACTGAGTGATGACCCATGAAAGAGGGAAGAGGTACAGTTTATCTTGACTCAGACTCTTTCAGAGGAACCCAGTATCATTCCTGCCTCACTGAACTGCAGAAAATGAGGAGATCTCAGTTTTATGAATGGTGATTTTATCTGTATGTAATTTGGGTATATTCTGTAGCACAACATCCTACGGAGTTTCTGAGTCAGCATCCACTGCTTCCACCTTCTTGGCTTAAATTAGTTATATATTACTTTAAATTTAGAAAGAAAACAAGTATTTTGCTCTCATTTCAGTGGAAAAATCATAGTAGTCCCTGTTATTGAATTCTGTCTTTTTAACTGTAGTCGTCCACAGCTGCTGAAAGCAGGACTCGGTTCCGTCCTGTGTCCACCTCAGAGAGCAAATCCATTACGCAATTTTTGTGCACTTCAGAAATGGTCTATTTTCTATAAATTATGTAACTGTGCTGAGTATGCCTGTAAACCAGGTTTTGAACTGTGGGTATAGACAAGGACAATTAACAGCAAAGGGGTTCAAAACAGTACATTAGATAAATTATATGTTAGCAAGAAATGCTCTGTGATAAGGAGAGCATTTTAAGGCAACTTGTTTTATAAATTTTATCAGCAATATTATGTATTGCAGTTAATTTTAATTACATCCAAATATGTGGAATTATTCAAAAGCAATTCAATGAAAATGCTATAACCTTTCTGAGGGATGATTCTGCTGTACAGACTTCTGTCACAAAATGAAAACAAGGAAATGAAGATAGAGACTCGCAGATCACATGTTACTCTACATGAGAAATGTTGGTCCTGATTAACTGAGTATGATACCAGGGGCAAAAATAGGGAAATAGTCTCTGACCCCGAAGAGTATTAAGATGGATAAATTATAACTCCAGTCTGTGTTCCCGAAATAGAGCAGAGTGAAATGTTGCTAGTCCTTAAAGGAAGAAGTACGAAAATATATATTACCTTTTCTATCCCCAAACTATAAAATCACTAACCTTCACCAAGGGGCTGCTTGAGGTACCTGAAATCAATAAAGATAATACCACTGACCGATTGATTTTCATTTCCTCTTAATAACTACTGAAATAAAGGGCTTGAATATCATTGGGAACTGAAGCAAATGTCTTTCCATGTACCATGCTTCAGAATTTGAGGTGCCAGCCACCAACCACACATCGTGGCCCTCAGCCAGGGCCTCACCTCCCATCTGGTTGTAGCTATTTAAATATGCAGATGTCTAAGGGGTCAAACCCTTTCGTAGTCAGAAAATATTTAAATACAGACATAAGCATAACCCTCTACTTAAGTTGATGTGTTTGGATTTAGAAACAGGCTTTTGGATCTGCTCAAGATTTAGAGCCAGGTATTTAGAGGTTAAAAGTCTCGGGAAATTTTGGGTGCATTTTCTGAAGGAACGTTGCCTTTCACGCTGAAGTAGAAGTGTTTAAACTGTCTTTAAAATGTGATCCTCGGTCCCTGGAAGCTGGCTCTTACACAGCACTGCAAAGCCATGGTGATAAAAAAAAAAACAAAACTAAATGGCATCAGCTTTCAGTGAGAGTGGAGCTCCTATATAATTTAGGAAAGATCCTCAGAAATATTTAGTAACCTGACCATTAGTTAAGTACTTCTAAGTTCAGGAACTTTTGGAAAATCCATTACCAGCATCTTCAGCTGCACCAAGACCTTTACAATCTGGCTTTTATGCTTTGTGTCACTTCTCAGGGCAGTCTATAAATAAGTTAAAAACCTGGGGCTATTGCTAAGGATGCTCAAGTACCTCAGATATTTTTAAAACTTTTATTAGTTTTCACAGCTGGGAGCTGATGTTAGCTTAATCAAAAGCATAAGAGAGTTCAGGAAGAAATCATGCATGTGCTGAAGAACACCATGTAAGTGTTACCTTTTAACAAATTTGTGCTGCTGTTTTTCAGGTAAAGGCGATGTGTTTGGTGATATCTTCTGGAAGGAAACCAGTCTGGCCCATGCGTGTGCCAATGTGCGGGCTCTGACATACTGCGATTTACATATTATTAAACGAGAAGCCTTGCTAAAAGTGTTGGACTTTTACACTGCTTTCGCAAACTCATTCTCAAGGAATCTCACACTCACCTGCAATTTGAGGAAACGGGTAAGGCAGCTGCTCTTGTTTTCCCATTTCTTCCACCAAGAGATTGCGCACTCCTGCAGACTGTTTGCAGTGCTGAACAACCCCCAATTTACTCTTGATGTTTTCAGGTCATTGCAGATTAACTGGCCTTTCAATAAATGTTGTAGCTCTTTGTTAATGATTGCTCAATAAAAGTTAGCCATAGATTTGCAGCCCTGAGAAGCAGTCCAGGCAGGGTGACATGAATTACTCTTTCTTTTCATTTTCTCTGCCTTTTTTTCTTTCTTTTTTTTTTTTCTTTCTGTTACATAATGTATGAAGTTATATGTTACAGTATGAGAGAATCTAGATTCTAGATTCCTCAGAGGTGAGGTTCAGTCTCTCACCTGCCAAGATATAGGTCAGAAGAGAACAGCCTGATGGATCTGCATGGCACAGACCAACTAAGAGAAATTTATTGATGTTAAATAAATAAAATGTACTCAGCAAAAGTATTATTTTAATACCTGCTTCTCTCACTTGCGTAGTTGAAAATTTTAATATGGCAAGGTTAATAAAGCTTGGTAGCAATTTTACATTCACAGCTCACTTTTTAAATCCTCCTGCTCATTTTATAATCAATCAGCAATGCTCACTATCCATTAGTCCTTTCAAAGAGCACTCCATCTAAAAATTAATTAGCTATAAGGACGTATCTTGAAAACAGGTTAAGGGATTCTTTAATTCGCATTGCGGCTGCAAAATTTAATCTTTATGATGTTTTTTTTAAGATTGATGGGTGTTATATAAATTTAATTTGCATAGAGAAATCTCATAACAATGATTTATAGATTATTGAGCATTAACTGAGATCCTCTAGCTGCTGAAACATTTTTCTACAGCTGTACCTAAGGGCATCTCACCTAATAATGTATTGAGGCTACCTTGGTATTTTACAAGATAATGTCAGCCTCTGAAGAAACAGGACTTAAACAGAACTAGAATTGTACTTTTCTGAGTATAGTTTCTCCCTGGTCACTGGAGCATCTTACAAATGCTTCTTTCAAAGGAGATTCCTTTTTTGGTGCATTCCTTGTGTTCATTAATATACCAAGTATGGCACGAAATACCCTTGGCAAAAAGCAGATGCAATGGGATTACAGTCCCACTCTGCCTGTGCAGGAGTCTGAAAGAGCTGAATTATAATCAGGTTTGGTTCCAGCTTGTCAGCTTACCTCTGACTTGAAGCTTGTTAACTCTGCTTCAGACCTGAGGAAGGGCTTTGGGGCTTGAAAGCTCATTTGGGGT
Organism: Cygnus olor; assembly: GCF_009769625.2. NCBI lineage: Eukaryota > Metazoa > Chordata > Aves > Anseriformes > Anatidae > Cygnus > Cygnus olor. Next base: position 7,113,155 of record NC_049173.1, on the reverse strand, counting down.
TTCTAGCTTTTTGCTTCTCTGTTGATAAGATGTTGTCCAAGCTGTGACATCAACATCCTTCCCTTGCCATCTCACCTACCTGTGACAAGCCACCAGCTCCAGTCCCAAGATGACAATTCTGCTCAGGCCTTCCTGACTGTGATTTCATGGGACAAGACAATGCCACATACGCTGCCAGAATGTATTCTTTCTTTCTTAAAACTATGAACCTGTCACTTCAGCTAGCTTCCTGGGAATCCCCTGCCCACATTAGCATGACAAGGTTGTGCACAGCAAAAAACACACAGATAGCTTTTCCTGACAGGTCAATGTGCTGGAGTCCAAGTCTACAGTCCTGGGATGCATATGGGGAATAATCACCTGGCTGTTTTTCCATGGATTTTCTTCTCTACCATGCTCCTTGTTTTGGGCAATTTGGTTTCCTGCAGGGCCCTGGCAGAGAGAGTCACACAAGTGGAAAAACACTCAGGGAGTTCAGATCCCCAGTGCACAGCTCAGTGTTGGGTACATGGATTGTGCCATGCTGGCAGTGATTCAAGGTAATCACATCACCTTTATAGCCCGTGTGGAGTGGTTCTTCTAGAGGGCAATCATCTGGTTCCTCTTCAGTGATGATCCCTAGTGTGGGATCATCCCCTTTATGTTGGGTTTTGAGGGAGTCCTCGATTGCTAACTTTTAAATACCTAGGATACATAAGATGAACTCCACCTATGATATCTCCTGTAGTGTTACTCAAGAGCTATTTCAGGAAAAGTCTTACTCCCAGTATTGCAGTACGTTGTGCTGAGCCAGAGCCTGCTTTGCAGAAATTTTGGGTACTGTTCATAGATACAAAATAGGTCATACTACTTTCAACACCGGGGATGCAACCCAAGTCCTGTTACATAAAATTATTCAGGAGATTGTTTCAAACCTTATATCTGCGGAAAGTATATGTGATTACTAGTTGGGCTCAGAAGTGTTTGACTGTGAGTTCATCTTTTAGTAAAAGCCATGCCATCCAGGACAGTTTCATCAGGCAAACAGAAAGCAGTGAGAGCGGGCTGACTGTACTGCAGCAATTTGTGCTGAAGTCACGTAATCTAAATGGAAAGAAAATCATTGTCTCCTTTAATTGATTTCAATAGAAATATACTTAATGCTTTTCCTACGTAGTCATCACTTGTAAGGTTTGACATTTAATTATAACAAAAATACGCTCCTTGCAGTTCTGTGCTCAAGAAAATGGCTGTTTGTTCTCACTGTCAAAAATATATAGACAGAGAGAATTGCTCTTTCATCAGGTCTGCTCTTCCAAATATGCATGCGTGCGTGTGGGTGCATACACACACGTGTATTTGTGTTGCATTGTCCCTCAACAAGCACTTAGGTGTAGTCTATAGACTGTGAAACTATTTAAACGTTCAAAAGGCTAATAAATTAATAATAGTACTGAGCAGGAAAGGTTAGTTCCACATGACAGGGAAGAGAAAGTCACACTGAAGTGGGAAAATAATGTTTTCTCACTCCCGAATAACATTTAGAGGCTTGGCATGTTGAATGACCTACTTAAGGCATCTTCTCAGCATGCTATTATCAACTCTGGATTTTTGTTTTCTTTTTCCGTGCATTAGGTAGCTCAGCCATCACACTGCATTTATGAGCCCATAAAGTGAGCATGCTTGCTAGCTTTTCAGCCCGCAGTCTTCTCTCCTGCTCAGGGTGACGAAGTGACTTTTAATCTGTAATTGCAAAGTATTGCAGCGTATCTTGTTTCATGCTCTGAAATCTTTATGGCACATCTAACATCACTAATGTACACTCCAAGGCAGAACCAGGACTTTGAACTTTTTTTTCCAAATAGGGAAAATAATTAATCTGGAAAGTTATTCTATAAAATCACAATGAGATTACATAGCTGCCTCTGAAGACTGGAAGTTATAAAGCAGAGTTTGGGATGAGTCTTCAAAGAGTTAATTACTGCCTTCTGATGTTGGAAGAGAATATTAATAATGCCTAATTCATTAAGTGCCTTTCAAGATTTCACACAGCTGGAGTGAGGGCCTCTACAAGCGTCAGCCATGGAGCTTGGCATAAGGAAGGGGAGCCAAGACAGATTTCCAAGAGACCCAAACCCATACAAATATATGTACATTATATTGATGGTCAAAATCAGGAAGGAAAGATTGCATTGAGCTACCAGTTGTGTTTCCACAGAATACAAGTCTTCAGCTGAGATATTTTTAATTTTTTTTTTTTCCTTTTCTCATCGTTTCTTCCATTTACACCAACTAATGCACCATCTCCAGCTAACTGCTAGACCACCGCAGTCTGTGGAAGTGCAGGAAAAAATCAAACTGAAATTTCGCCTTTCTGAAATCCAAACTGAAATTCTCCTGTGCTTAAGTAAAGTAAGCATTTTCCCCTCATATGCTCACATACTACTGTGAGCAAAATGAGCTGTGTTAAATGAACCTGGAGCAGCCAAGGAAGAGGACAATTGGCCATAGAGGGTCTCTGGCGCATTTGCTCCTGGAAGGTGTGCTAGGAATGAGCCAAGGAAATGCGAAGAGAAACAAGTGCCTTTAAGGCAGTGAAATACCCTCTGGAGAGGTTCAGTTCTCTTCCCAGTGATATTCTTAAAGCCAGGAACAACACTGTGACTGACTGATGTTATCTAATTCCTCCAGCACAGTGTGAAGCTCTGAGGCGAAAAAGCAGGTGAGGCCATCACACTCTCTTAATACAAACGTCCTGTTTGTCTTTCCATTTCAGGTCAGAATAATTTCTTTTTAAATTGGCTTTCTGTTTTTGCTTGAGGTTTTAATGAATCATATGTTGTTTCTTGAGTGAATCACACATCATTTCTGTGTCACATAATTTTTGAAAAAGCTTTATTTCAATTTGAATTCTGCGTTCGTGTCTCCTAAAAGTGAAGGTTGTACCAAGGCTCATTTGGGATCCCTCACTTTGTCAGCTTTAAGACTCCTTGGATGTCATGCTACATTAGCGAGTGTCCTGATGCAGAAGCAATATCAAAGGCAGAAGGTGTTGCTCTGTGCATTGGCCCCTGCTCCTGAAGGTTGCACTTGTGCTGGTGAACTTGCAGATTTTTCACCAGTTTTGAGCTCTGAAAGCCATTTCCAATTAAGGCAGCTTCTCTCAGAGCTGTTTGCACTTTGCCAGATGGTGTTTCTGCTCAGTCCTGACTTGCTCACATAGGACGGGATCAGACCATGGTCCTTGGGTAACACTGGCAAACAGAACTGAGGGGTAACTGTGGAGCAGAGCATGCTGAGCACCTCCTGTGCCCCATGTCCATCTGCACTGGTAAGTCCATCATCCATTGCCACCCCTTTTTGCATTGTCACTGGGATCTTCCCCCATGTGGGGACAGCAGACAGCAGTGGTGACAAAACCTATCTGGGCAAAACAAGTTTTTCTGTCGTTATTGCTGAAGAGAAGCAGGGAGAAGAATGTGCTGCTTAGGGAGCAGCCATGACTAGTAATGGAGATCAGATCAGCTGGGGGGGGGCTCCAGTGGGGCCCTGGGCCCCTGTCCTGTGCTGGGGAACGTGTCCACCCCCAAGCCTCATCCATCTCTCAGTCCTGGTACTTTTCTTCTGTGTGTAGAGCTTATTCCTTTGCTGGTTCAAGCCAGTGGCAAGGGTCCCAGTGAGCTCGGGATCAAGCCTCTGGAAGGGCAGATCCAACAGATCAATTTCTATTACGGCTTATATAGCCAGCAGGCTTTTGGCATGACTGTTAACTCGGAGTTTTGTTTGCAACTCAGTGGCTTGCTCAAGCTTATTGGAAATTAATTTGATCCACTTCTTGATGGCAAAGCATATGGCATGTTTCTTTTCTGTGCCCTTCCGGGGGACTCAAAGCATCTGCAAGCCCTCTTTGGTCTTTTGTTAGTTGTATTTTTTCTTCTTTTTATGTGAGTGTGTTGTTCCAGAAAATGAAGTCCTATAGCTATAGTTTAGCTGTAGCTACAGTTTAGCACGATCACAGACCAAGTAAGTTACACCCTCCAAAATCAATACGGTTTCATTTTGTTGGCATCTTAGCAGACCTTGCAGCCTCCATTATGCTCTAAGAAGCTTTCGTGTAAGACAATTTTCTTTTTTTTTATTGTTTGACCTTATTGTATTCAGTTATCTCCAGATATGCTATTATTCCATTGCTGTATTTCCTAAAGGACTGTTTCACTGATGTAGATTTGGCACCACCTCTGCAGGTGTCCAGGTGTGTATTGGATGTGCGCGGGACCCAGCGTGGCCTCAACAGTGCACCCATGCTGCCCCTCCTGCTCCAGAAAAACCCACATGCTCCCATGGGTGGAGGGATGCCAGACCTCAGCTTCAGAGTTTTTCTGCTGCTCCTTGCTCCTGTCTCCTGCTCCCCCGAGTCATTCCTTGGTCTCCTCTTCAGGGGCACAGGGATGTGAATTTGAGGCGGTCACAGCAGGGAAGTAAGTCCTTGGAGAGCCGTGCATGATTTTGCTAGGTAGAAGAGCAGAGAAAAAATTCGGAGAGAAAGCTGCAGCAGCATTAACTTTACCCCTCCGTGCCTCTCTGTCAGCCGGCATGGGATGGCTGTCCCTGAGCAGAAGCTGTCGGGGGGTTTGCTCTCTCACTTTTCATGGTAGCTGTGAACTTGACTTTCCTGCGTGCCTCACTCCCTTCCCTTTCCTGTTTGCCACTTCATCATCTCCCTTACAGGGCTTGCTTCTGGGCGCAGCCTGGGTCATGCAGTTGGGGGGGAATTGGGGGTGTGGGAGCAACTGCACTGCTGAGACCTTCCCTGCAGGCACAGAGGGAGCACAGGGGTTTTCTCTGCATCCTCCCGTGGCTGCGACCGTGTTTGTAGATGGTGGGGGAGTGGATGATAAACCTGAAATCTCTCCTCTCCCTACCACCTCAAGGGCTCGGGCGTCTTAGTGAGCATTTAAATACTTACCTGAAAATAGGGCACTGTGCACCACCTGGGGTCTCTGGGATGTGTGGGGTAGTGCAGATTTATGGCACAGTCTGGATTTTCAGACTGAAGGCAAAAGCAGAGATTAACCAACACTTTAATAGTGTTTCAGAGCCACGTTAATCCCGCAAGGTACCAGTAGACCCCTATTCTATTTTGAATATAATCTCTAAGTTAAGTACCTTTCTCTGAGGTCCTGGTTGTGCTTCTGTAAAGAACAAGAGGCAAAGCACCACTAACTCTGTTAGAAGTGGGATTGAGCCCAATCCTAATAATCCTTTGGCATTACAGAGGTAGAATTATTTTTTCATGGGCATGCAGCTACTTTCTCTGTCTAAATCTAAATCAAAATAGCTTAGATCTCATTTGTCAGACCATTATTTAACTGTTTTTTTTTTGTTGGGAAATGCAAGGCAATTTAGTATACTTTTCGTTCAAGGATCTTTGAACAGTACAGTACGGCTGCAGAAGAAAATTGTATGTGCTGATGTGTTGCTTTTTGCGCACAGAGACTCAGCAGCTGTTACACAAGGCACTCTGCTGATTTACCCCAGCTAAATGTACAGGCATCTCTTCTTCGTGCAGCCAGGGAAATGCAGATTGAGTGATTTATTTGTGTGCAGACAGATCGTTCATCAGGAAATGTCAGGGATGGGCAGCATCCATAGGAAAACAAAAGTGTAAACTGGCTATGTTAGAGGGAAGATCTAGACTGAGAGTGATTTGCTAATGTGCTCTTTGTGGATTAATACCATTTTCTTGTTTAGAAAGCTGCCATAATTAAGAGACTCTCCTTAGTTCACTCAGAAAGCTTTCTGCAGGCTGTCTGTTAATATTGATTCAGGGTAGTGTTGCTTGCACAGGACTTGAATGATGATAAAAATAAATCAAAGGTTTACTATGTTTAATCTTGTAAATATTAAAAAATATTTTGTGTTCACATCCCTTCATCGATTAAATTTGATGCTTCTAATCTCTTCCAACCGCTAAAGAAAGGGAGGGAATGTGCATGGTGCAACAAGGAACAACACTGCCATGTCATTTTCAGTTGCCAGTTAGGAAAGTTTTTATCATCAGCCCTTGTGAGCTTTGATGTGATGAACATAGGCATGGGAGCTCAGCCCGCAGCAGACCTGAGCTGATCACCGTCCCTAAGTGCCTGAGTTTCCCTCGTGGGCTGTTGCTTTGCTGGGCTTAGCTCTGCAGCAGGCTCTCTTGGGCAGGCGTCCTAATGAAGCTGCTCTCCCCATGGCTTTGTATGGCTCCCCTGGTGCCTAATAAGCCATGAGCCCAGCCACGGGCTGACTGGGAGTATCGTATTTGTGGTACTGCTGAGAGTAGCCAGTTTATTCCATGATGTCCTCAGTGTGTCCTGGGAGCTGTTGCTGCTGCAGGTAGCCACTGCAGGTAACCTCTAGCAAGTGGGATTTGTACAGAAAGTGGGGAGACTTTGTTGTGTTATCTCTCACACCCTCCAATTAGCTCACCCAGACCAATGGATTTCTTGCGTGAGTTGCTGAGCTTAATTACCACATAGATCTACATCTTCTCCAACACAACAACTGCAGAAAGAGGGTGAAGTGTTACAAAGCTGAGATGTTGAACCCCAAGTTCTCTGGTGGCTTCCATCATTGCTTGCTGGAGCTGACTGCCAGATGTTTCAGTAACTCAGCATGACTTTCAAATACCAAAACGAGTTTCTGCACCTGAATTCTCACTCCCTCAAATCTTTCTTTGTCAAGACTGGGGATGCCAGCTGCAAAGCACCCAAAGCCATAGCTGGGTAGAGAGAACCTCTGCCAGTTCATTGGGATCATATGAATGGATGCCCATAGGCTTCACAGGGAGCAGGCAGAGTTTTAGCACTCACCCAAGAGGGAGTTTTCTCTCCTAGCCCAAAATGGGATCAGTTTCGTCCAGTCTAGAAATAACAATAATAATGTCACAGCTGTTTTGCACCGGAGATAGCACTAATTTTATTTTTGCCTCCCCTTATCCAAACAGGTTTTTGTCTTGGCTTGCACAAAAAGGCTCCCCATGAAGCCCCTGAAATGCTGTGAAATGCTAAATAAAACTCCCTGCATAAGGTCTTTCTTTTCTGTGCAATTATAAATCCATCCATTTATTGTTTTTCAGCAAACACTTCACAAATGCGATAATACCCAAACATGCTGGTTCAGCATGTGATAATCATTGCAGGACTGCAGTTCCTAGATTTACCTTGCTTTAAATGCTATTTTGGGGCTACCTTCGACGGCAAGGAAACTTTGCCTGTAGGTAGGAGTTAAATTGTACACAGAGGGCAAGAGGAACTTGGTGGAGAATTATGAATCCCACTTGTTTTAGTTAAAAATAACCCCCAGCCTGTCACTTTCAACTTAATGATAGTTGATTGACTTTGCCTTTTCTAATTGTCAGCCAGTCGCTGTGATTAGCAAGCTGCCTTGGTTAAGGTCTTGTGAAAAGGAAGTCTGGAAGAGCGATTCTTTGAGGAGCTGATTTACATATATGCCAGAGGTGGTGGGAATGGTTGTCAGTAGGGACAGGGGTATTCTGGGAAGAACCTGAAATAAGCTGAGTCCCCTGTTATTGCACTTCCGAGCAATTTGCTGAAAGGCAAAAGAAAGTTTAGTGAATTTAGGAAAGAATACTTATTACTAATCCATGTTTTTTCCTCCTATTTTCACTTCTCAGTTTCCACAGCCCCTGGTCTTAATTTGTTTCCCTTCTTAAAGGCAACAAAACGGAATACAGTTTTCGGATGTAAGACACTGTTAGAGCATAGCATACTCAGTGATTAAAGTCTTTGTTTCTTTTAACTCCATTAATTAGACTGTCAGTGATCTTTTGAACTTTGGGCCTCCCCTTGGACTTCCAGCTGATGGTTAGATTGTTTTATTGGTATTCTGCAGAAGACATTTCAGCTGATGGAAAGATTTTGTACAGAGCTTCCTACCTAAATATTTCTATTGGTCTACTGTATATCTGGGGCAGGCAGCTTACCTCTCCGCGCACTCTGAATACACAGCCCTCTTGGAAACAGTCTGTTGGCCTCTGCTTTGTTTTTTTATGGAGGATGCTCCTGTTCCCACAGGAGTAGGCTTTGGCTTTGTCTGACAGCCCAGAAGACTTTCTAAGTGGGATATTTCTTTTGGTCAGCTGAAGTGTAGCATTTTTATCAAGATAAGCTTTGCTTTTCCATTTGTACCGATCACCTGTCCCTTGGTGCATGGGCATCCAGGTTTCCTTCTCCATGTTCCTTATCAGAGCATCCTGGCTCCTCAGCACTTCATTTCTAGGTCTAGCCCACCATTTTCACCGATTCTGCCTTCCTTGACTCCTGCCATTGTAATGAATGTCCATCTCCACCATGTGTCTAAGGCAAATCCATTTTTAAACGGAACAGTTGTTGGTAGTTCAGAGCAGCTCAATTATGAATGACCTCCATCCTTCTCCCAGGCTGTATTAGCCCTCCTGCCAAAGAAGGCTGCAGTAGAAAGGTAAATGGAGGAACTGAATCATGCATGCTTTTCATGTGTTATTAATTGTCCCTGTTTCCATTTGTAAAAAGACTTGGCCAATAACTTCAAGATGTTCTACAAAAGTATATGAATAATAATTTACAAGCACAACGCAGCCATGCATTAATATACCAAACAGATGCCTGACTGATCAACACGAACCGTAAAGCTGTAACTTAAAGCGTTTGTCACAGAGTTTGAACCAAGGCACTGCTTGCCCTGTGGTCCATCAGTAACGCGTCCCTGTGAAGAGCTTCCTCTCAGACCGGTTGTGCTCAAATTCAGCCCAACGTGTCAGATAGCTGCTAATAGGTAAGGACTCTGTTGAGACAGAGATTGACCTTGCAAAATCCCCAACGGCTTCGTTTAACCTTGTTAACCTGCTTGTGGGCAGATGCTTGTGTCCCATGGATCAGCCCTGCCCCATGGGTGGAATATCTGGCACAGCTGCACATCTTTAGGCATTCTCCAGCACCCAAGGGCATGTGTCAGACCCCACTGAGAAGGTTCAGCCTCCTAGTAGTGTCTGAGCAAGATCTTCCTGGAAGAAGATGACTGAAGAACTGGTGTCTAGTGTGGGAGATTAGGGGATAGCTGCATTTTCAGGTGCCAGAGAAATATCAACTCAGAGGAGAACAGAGAGGATGCTTTAGCCAAGGTCCCAGAGGTCACAAGGAGCACCGGGAAATGAATGCAGCATCTGAGATGAAAAGGTAACAGAGCCAGAGATCTGTACTTCTTCTGTCTGGTGTCGCTCCGCATCATTGCAGCAGCATTTATCGTGTAGCAGCTGGTGTTTTGTTAATTGTGTGTGCACAGGGAGTGGTAGAAAGGATACAAACAGTGTGTAAACAGGGTGCAGCATAGTCACTAATGGGGAACAACAGAATCATCAATGTTATTGATTGAAAAGACCTGTTATTTGTCCAAGTACAGTTGTATTTTTTTTTTACTAGTCCCAGACAGGGATAGGGGACAAATCAACTGGACTGACTCCAATTTTACAGGAGGAGGTCATTTCTGATCACTTTTAAAGCCAGATTTGCCAAAGTATACAATACTGAGGATTATAAACTAATTTGTTTGGGTCTGGAGCAATGAGATAAGCTAAGGCTGCAAAAACAGCAGGCTCAGCCCCTAAGGAGCATCCTGTGTTAGTACCTAAATGCATGGATAGGAGTGTAAAACAGTGTTGATGAGCTTTGCAGAGATCCACATCTAGAAAAGAGGCAGTGACTGTGATGTTGGTATTAGGGAAGATCACCAAGAATCACACGAAGAAATCTGAAGGAACTTTTCCCTGAGAAATAAGCTAAATGCTGGGACACAATAGAATGATACCCACAAGTAGGATATAGCCAGATCATTAAAATCCTCCCCAGCAGAGCCTTAGCTTACTGACATGAAAGCCCAGGGATTGATTTAATGCAGTCAGCATGTAAATGGGAAGGAAATGGCTCTTCACCACACCATCTGTTTATCCCATCCCCATACCCCCACTAGTTAACTCTTTTGTGCTGTCTCTTCCTTTTGCTCATAATGTTCAGAAATAAATACAAAGCTCATAAGAGTCACCACTTGTTGTGTTCCTCAGTCACATCTTCTGAGGTTAGAAATGGTCCCTTTGGGGATCGTCGGAGCAGTTGGTCCTCCCTGGGTGTTTGTCATGTAGGCAACCCGCTGGGTTTGCCTGCAGGAAGCTCTGATATGACTGTCATCAGCAACTTCATTCAGATTCAGGTACCAAGAAACATTACCAAATCATCAAAATGGAGTATTTGCTCTTTAAAAAGTTTTTGTTTGCTTATGCCATAAATTGTAGGCCCCTGGTCTGCTGATGATTACAGATGTCTCTGAAAAACCGTTTCCTTTAATCTCTTGAGCTAAAACACTTTCAGTGGCCTCTCAACACCAACCACTTTTGGCTGAAGGGAGATTTTATCCTTGGTGTAGGCTGTGCATCCTCCTCATAGAATATTTCTTCTTGGCTGGATACTCTTCAATGTTTGTGTGCTTATGTCTTGGGTCTTTTTTTCTCCCCAAGAGATTCCTCCCCACTGAAGCACTGGCTGGGAGCATATTAAAGGCAATTACAGCATGTTTCAACAACCAGCACTCCTTACTCACACGCTGCCAACTGAGAGCTCTCAGCTGGGAAAATTTTAGCTCTTGCTGAGTGAGATGTTTCACTTGAAGAATCCCAGGGATACTTGTTAAGGTTATTTCAGAGAGCATTTTGTAGTTAAACGAGGTAGATATTAAAAGTTTAAATAACCTTTTGGTCTTTTTTTTTTTCTGTTAAATTGAGATTTCCCAGTGGCTTAAGTAAGTTATTTTGTGTCTGTTATGCAGTGGGCTGACCCGTCTTTCAGTTAGTGAATGATCTGCCAGGGGTGTTCATCTTTGCTGAGTCTTGATTTCAGCTTAAAAGAATTGCCAGGTCACACTGGCAGTGCATTTTGTTTCATTCTGGCATCTCTGAATGGAGAAGCAGAAGCATGGGCTGGTGAATTGCCCAACTCATTCTCCCTTGCAGTGTCCCTGTGGCTTCATTTGCAGGGTGTCCCATGGGAGAGGTCACCATGGGGATATGTCCAGCAGTCATTTGAGCTTGGGCTTCATCCAAAGATCTGTGGAAAGGGAGTAAGCACTGGTACCACTTTCCTTCCACTACCCAACAGCTAGACTTGGTTGACTGGCAGATTCAGTCATCTCTGGTAGAGCAATAGGCTGTATTTATGGGTCAAGAAGGAAAAAAAGTAATGTCTGGCTGTCTGAAAGCAGAACCACCGTGAGATTTGGACCTGAAAGCAGATTAGAGCAGATCTTCACTGAAGCTAATTTATCCTGCCCTTCCTCAGGACAGATACTACTATGCTACACCAGGGATCTTTGTACCCTTCTCTGTCAGGTGGCATAGTTACACTCCCTTCAACCCTACAAGTGTTTAAAAGATCAGGTCCTTGACTGGGTTCTAGAAGCAGAACAGAAACAAGCAAACGATTGCCCAGCCACCAGCCTAAATCTGCTCCACTCAAGAGTATTACCATGTCTGTGAATTAGCTTGAATCTGGAACCAGTGGCTTTCCCCATAAAACTAGCCTCCACTATTGGATCTGGCTCAGGCGAGGAATGTCTAACAGTGACAAAGCAGCACATTTGATGTCTCTGTTTCGTAATATGGATAGATGCAATAAGGTCTGATGCCTTGGCTTTTTGAGGTACATAGGCTTCCCATTGTCCTTTTCATTCGGGTCTGTTGTTCGTATGTTCTGCCCTTTAAAATTATTTCTTCATTTCTGACTCATCGTTTCCAAACAAAACTGATGGTGTTCTACAATGCATGTCATTGGAAATACATCGTTTTAATTGTAGCTCCTACTGTAAAAGCTTTTCAATAAATTAACAAAACCTTGAGAATGATGAAGTGAATGGATAGGGTAGCTAGTAGTACATTCCCTATAAAACCAAAGTTTCTGAAAGCCAGTTAGAATGTCTTCACTGTCAGAAACAAGGCTGATAGGGAGGGACAGTATATTTTTTTAGACCAAGTGATATAGCTGAAAAAATCCACAAGCTTTCAGTCACAAAACCCTTTTTCAGGTCTGAAGACTTCAGATTAAATTTCAAGTACTTTCTAGTCTGTTAAAGTAATATTTAGGGGAAAAATAATGATTCCAATTAATTTAAATTTCCACTTAAGGTGGAAGGAAGCAAATGCTGTTCTTTTGCTGATGCGTTACTTTGTGAAAGGAGACACTCTCTTAACGCATTTATTGAGACTGGTCTTCAGACAAAAACCAGTAAAAGGCAAAAACACAGAGAAAAATATACGAATTCTGCAGATTCTATGGGCTTATATTCTGTGTGGCTTTGTGCTTGGAATATGCAGGAATACTGGGTCTGTCACAAGTAAGGCTGGCCAGAAGCCAAACATGAAGATTTTGACATTTTTCATTGTAATAGAAGCAAGACCTTCAGAAAATGTTCAGTAAAGAAACAGAGATAGTGCTGCCTGCCCCCCTTCCTGCTTCCAACACAAAGCTGAACAGCAGTAAAGTTGTCCTGGACTGGATTTAACTGCAATTAAAGTTAACCCCTTCCAACTCTCAGCTATTTGAAATCTAGGTCTGTAATTCCCAAATTGGACAGCAGTGAAAAGAAAGTCTATTGTTATATTAAGTATTTTATTTAGTTTCAATATTGACCATATGGACCCTTATATTTGTTTATTTAATCTTTTTGAAGCATGGATTTTCCTACTGTGGGGTCTCTGGGCTGCAAACTTTTGCTCCATCCCCCTCACGTCCACCAAGGAGCTCAATGACCCTGGGCAAGTGATATGACCTCTCTGTGCCCTGGTTTTGGCATCTGGCAAAAGACAGAGCAACATGAATCCTCTCCCATATAGGGAAAGAAGAGTGGTGGATTAGTACTGCATATTATTATTGATGATTGATTTTCTGTTCCAAGCTAAATCAGGCTGAAGAGCAGCTTGAAAAGTCTTTTGGCACTTTTCCCCATCCCAGAGAGCACCATTTCTGCAGTCCACCCCGAGCTCAAACCACCCTGCTGTCATCCGGAGGCTTTGAACTATCTTTCCCTGTTTATGCTCAGAAGCATATCACTCTTAGGAGATACTGTGCTGGGCAAAGGGAAAGCTGCTTTCTTTGAGGAGTTTCTTTCTGTAATCATCTGTACTAAAATGTACAGACCGTAACCCATTTGCAGCACAGCAAAGCCTGAATCAATTGACAGTGCTGCATGCTGACATTTCACTAGGTCGTTGCCAATAGCAGGTATTGATCCAGTGGCCAGTATAAGTTTGTGAGGACCAGGTCTGCCTGATCTCGATGGAAGCTGTCCTCTTGAAGAGGCACTGCCTGCCGGTGAGCACAGCGCCCCACAGCCAGGCTGGGAGGCAATGGGAAGCTCCCTTCAGCTCCTGAGCCCTGGGGCTCCTGCTGGTGATGTGCTGGCAGGATTGGTGGCAGCAACGTGGTCATGGTGCTCCACTTGGTGATGTGTCACCAGTTATTTACATCAATATGGACTCCAAAAAGTTGTGGGAGGGTTTTGGTGTGGGGTGGTCTTTGCCCTGGTTCTCCTCCAGATCTAGTGGAAGAGCTAGGCACTAAGGCTGCTGTATTTTATACAGAAAATGAACTAGGTGCTGATTCAACAAAATATTTCAGCTCTTTGGAATTTAGTCTTTGTACCGAGCTCAGTCTAGGATTTGAGGTCCTGGAAAGGAATTAGGAGGCTAAAGCAGGGTTTCATTGCCCCTGAGTTGTGATGAGAACCCTATAGAAGGGACTGTGACTTTTTGGATCACAGTCACAGGTAAGTCTCTTCAGAGGCAGCACAGACCCATATTCTTGTCTGCAACAGACTGACCCTAAACTATGCCTGCAGTAGGTCCTAGTTGAAGCATACCTTAATGCATAAATAAAGCAGTCTTGCTGGTTCATTGTTTAAAATAACTTTCTGTATGTGGAAGAGGCATTTTGCTGTCTTTGGAGGAATAGATCTGAGTCTGGCTGTTCTGCAACGTGCTAAGACATCTGCTGTTTGGTTACAGCAATGAAAACAGTGAGGGCAAAGCAGGAAAAAAAGTGATTAGTTTCAATTCCAGGGCCTTGTTTAAAACCCGTAGCAAAGCTGCCCACATCCAAAGGTGCTCAGTGCCATTCTTCAGCATCCTTTTCCTAGCAGGAACACAGAGCCCAGCAGGCATCAGATATAGCAGCTGTGCCTGCAGCAGCAGAAAATCCCTGCATTGTTTTCCCCCAGCGTACAAAGAAAGGGGAGCCTCCGTAAGTGCCAAACGTATGGACTGAAGGTGCTCAGGTTCTCGGTGTCTTGACAGGCTCCTGATCCAGGAGGCTTACCTGTTCTCAGAAAGTGCTCTTGTGGACGGTGTGAATGTATGTGGTTGTGCAAATGGGATAAGGAGCTTTGATGTTTCTTTTGGAAATCTGACTCCTTAGCCTCAAAGCTCAGCATACACTTAGTTAAATGTGTAATCACATCATTTTGCAGAATCAGTGCCCATCACTCAAGCTGTGCGACTTGCCTAATCTCTCCTTGCTAAGCAGGTGTCAGTGCTACCGTGAATCAAGGTCAGACAGATGTATCAGGGCATTGGAAAGGCCCACATGTACCACTGCACATTTGTTGTGCGCTGCCCTAGCACAGCAGAGACTTAAGGTCTTCTTCCTGAACTGAAATCCGAACACCAATGTCTATTTTTTATGGCTTCTTTTGTTAATGAACTGCCTCAATTTTGGCAAGAAGCCAAAACATTGGTCTCTCTCTGTTACCAGCTATGAATTCTAGTCTCTCAGTTGTAAATAGTTAGCCGTGATATAGAGATTTCCAATTTACTGCAGAAATGATGGCAGGATCATTATCCTCTCTTACGCCGGGAGGGATGGATACACAAAGTGACAGTGTGATTTGCACAAGACCTCCTACTTGGCCAAAGGCTGGACCAGTGGAATAATCTATTCTCCCGAATCCCAGTCTGGTGCCGTATGTGTCGGGCCATGATGTTCTTGGGAGGTGACGAATGGGACTTGGATCTCTTCCTGCTTCTCTCCTCTTTCTTCTTCAATCCAGACTTGTGAAGTAAAGCAGGATGACTTCAGATCCATATGAAATAGATGGGGCGAACTCTCAACCACTCTCTTTTTAATATGCATGCTTGTTCACAAATGCAGATCAGCCTAATTGACTGTCAGCATGCACAGATGTCTCTCTGCAAGAGTAGTTGGGTGCCGTGCAAATTGGTTGCGAACACAAAATGGAACCAGGTTAAAATTTGACCTACAATATTCAATTTCTAAAGCATGGAGCAAACAGTAGCGAGGGGATGGATGTTCTGGGCTCTGGGAAATTGCTAATTGGCTGTTTTGGGGTTCTTCTGAAGAGCCTCTCCCTCGCTATGTACCCAGCTTTTTTTTCAGATGAGCAGCTTGGGGAACACAGGTCTATATTAAGTAATGATGAAAGGATCAACCTTTTTCTTGCCCATAAAATGTGATTAAATTTCCCTTGAAAGGGCTTTTTCAGCTTCACAGAAATAATTCTTCTTGCCCTGAAATGACATCACTTTGTCATTTGTATTGGAAATACTCACCTCTCTTACAAGTCAATTCAATAATCAGTTAGGAGGAAACTACATGAATACAGTTTCTCCATAGGAAAATTAAAATGTGCTTGGTAGCAAGCTTTTGCTTTTGCATGCTACCATATCTGTGAAGTCAAGATCAATAGAAATTTGCAGAAGGGTTATTATTTACTGTTTCTTTCAAGCAGCCAGCAGACCAACCTACAGAAATCTTCTTTTCCTTCAAAATCCAGCATGAAAGACTGTTTAGTGAAACATTCCTATCCCAGAGATTAACTAATTGCTCAACAGTCAGTCATTTTCACTGCACAGCCAAGGACAGTGATTCCTTTCCCACATGCAGATGGAGCAGTGGTTTAACAAAAAGCAGTTCCTGGGACAGGAGGATTAAGGAGAATTTACTGCAGAGCAATTAAAACCGTTGTTAGAGCAATTTGTTTTTGAGGCTGAATTTCACATCACAGTAAAGCTATCTGTCTGAGGAGTGTATAGAGCAGAACAATAAAGCCATCATTTCAGGCCATCCATTCTGCATCCTCGGTCGGAGTGCAGATTAATAAAGTGAGCTAAGAGGACAGGGAGATTTACAGGAGTAAATTAGGTGAGGCATCCTAAATGCAGTTTACATTTGGAAAGAGGTGCTCTGGCTTTGATCTCTGCTTGCTCTCGCTTATTCCAGCTTCTGCTGCCCTCCATTTCTGCCAGGTTTTTCATCGCTGTCAGCCTCAGCAGAGAGTTTCTGACCATGCTTCTTGGTTGCAGAGACTCCGGCCAGCACAGGACACCACGGTCAGAGGCTGTTCTTATGCACAAGCCACACCCAAAAGATGTTAATTGAAGATGGGTTGGAGCCAGTGCTCCTTGCTGGCTCTTTGCTGGTGTTAGCTGGCCTTGCTGGCTTGGTCTTCCCATTGGGGCTGTCTGCTCAAACCTCCTTGCTTTGCCTTGACCTAGGAGGAGGCATTGCTCCAAAGTCTACCCTGGTGTTAAGAGCCAAAAATGCATCTTGTGGGCAATGCTGCCATTGACCTCTCCATTTTGGAAAGGTAGGAAGCCTGCAATGAAATAGGTTTTCAAGGCAGAGAACCAGACCAGAAAGAGGATCCATCCACAGTGCGTTCCAGCAGTTTTTACATCCTGCCCAAAGGAACATTTGAATTAACACTGCCTGTTCAGGCTTCTCTGGCGTGATACGAGGCTCACAGGCCAGACTTTCAGATGAAGGACAAATACAGAAGGCCCATGGTCTTCTATCAGACAGAGCTGCATTTCACAGCTCTGCTAGCCCAGGGGTCTGTTTTCTGTTGAACTACAAACAGAAGGACTCATGTTAGGTTATTTCGTGTGTATTCATTTCTTTCCCTTCTTTCTACAGTTAAACTTTTAAAATATAAGTTCATGTAAAATAAAAGGAAAAAAAATAACATCTTAAAAAGTAACATTCTAAAAAAATATTTAATTTCTGAAAAAAAAAAATTAAGAACATTTTACCCTGGAAGTATCAACAGTGTATCGTGTTCTCTGTGACCTGCCTAGGTTTAAAAAACACTTTGCTTTTGGATCTGCCAGCCTGGTCCTCCGTGCAGTCATCGCTCATCCTCCCTCTGCAGCTTTTAAAATAATAGTGCTTATCTGGAAGGACTGGCTGGTGGCTGGGGCTGGGTGGGGAATGCATCCCAGCTGGGAACTGGCAATACCCCAGCATGCTGGAGGGAATAAAAATAGCATCAGATGAAGGGTATAATGCACACACACACACACACACACACAAAAGCTTTAAGGGAAGGCTTTTTGAAAAGCCTGCTCTGAACCCTGACATTTGTGCTGCTAGAGGCAGGGGTTCAGATGCTTCTTACCCAGCATCACATGGAAGGTGTCTGAATCCAAGTGACTTGGACAAAGCTCCCTTTTTAGACACAGGAGACAAACAGGCATTTCAGGGTACAGTGTGTCTGACCTGTTTTAGCATCGAGCTGCAGGTGAAATGACTCACAGCCTCCAAGTTTTCTTTCCTTAGGCTGTGCGTGGCTGCCAGAGGATGGATGAGCTCAGTGGCAGACACTGGCTTTGTTAGGTGAACCCTGGTCGGAGGGTCCGTGCTCTGGAAGCTTGGTGCGTTTTGTACTTTGTTCTTAGAAGCAGGAAAATAGCACAGTTGTCTGAGCACAGCATGGATTAGGTTGTCCTATGTCCAAATCCTAGGTCTGACACAAATTCGCCTCCCTCGTTAGCATGAGAAAAAATGGCAATTACTGTTCTACAATGCACTCCAAAATGTGAGTTAATAGTGTTTTTCTTTTAAACATCTTTGCAGAAGTTTGTTTTATGTTGATCAGCCTAGGCATGAATTAAGCATTCATTTGTGTTATTTTCAATTGTATTTGTTGCTGTTTTTTTCAACCATTGTTCCCACAGAGAATGAGGTATATGTGATTGCGGTGTTTGTCTGTTATTGGTTGTATCATCAGGAACTTTCAATTCCACTTGCCTGCTTCAGCTAAGCTTATGATATGGAGGAAATCTCAAGGATAATTAAATTCCAAAAAGAAACCCGGTTGCTGGGTAAAGAAGAAGAGATCTAAATTGCTGCTTCCATCAAGGAAAAATCAAGTAGATCTCAGCTGTTCTTGCAGTGTGTTTGGGAGTGGCTGGTCAGTGGGGATCACCTGGCTGTGCTCGCATTCCTGTATGATCTCAGCATGCAGCTCCTGCCGAGTGGGATTGCCCTGTGGGAGGGCGCAGGGCTTATTATGGTGCTTGCATACAGAAAGGGCAAGTGATATACATTTGAAAACATGCTTTACTGTGTTGCACAGCTATCTTGGTTTGGCTGTTAATATACAGAAATAAATGTTTTTGTGTTGGGAACGTAATATAAAATACAAATACGATATCGAAGGAAGGAGTAATATTGTCTTGTAACCACTTTCCATGATTTTACCTTCATTTTTTGAGCTGAGAAACCATCTCAGAAAGAAGGGTGAGGCACCCTGCTCACTG
Source organism: Cygnus olor (assembly GCF_009769625.2). Taxonomy (NCBI): domain Eukaryota; kingdom Metazoa; phylum Chordata; class Aves; order Anseriformes; family Anatidae; genus Cygnus; species Cygnus olor. Next base: position 7,094,539 of record NC_049173.1, on the reverse strand, counting down.
CCAAGCTTTGGACTTGTAGTTACCATGTTCTGGAGGACAAGAGGGGGACAGACACTGAGAAATGGGGAATTCTTCTGAATAATCTCAGGTCAGAGTGGCAATGGAGGACAGCTCTTCTATTTCCAGAAATGAACCTCTAGAAAAGAGTGTCACAGCCTACACACCTGGTGAGGACACTGACCCTTTTTATGGGAATTAGGTGGTTGTTTAGGATGTGGACCAGTTCAAATCCCTCCAGTGGGATCTGAACACTGGTCAAGGAGCTGCTCTGTGGGCCTCAGCCAGCTGCAAGCAAGCCTTGAGCTCTTCAGTGTGGTCAGAAAATGGGCGTATTTCCATAACACAGTCTGTGTTGCTGAAGATATCTTGGAAAGTTTCTGCTCATTCACGCCACGCGTTCCCTCTCCAGCATTTTCCAGTTCCGCTCTGGAGCTGTGCTGTCAGATGGATTGTTGGCATGGTCCAGGTTACAAACAGCCCTATTTATTTCTTCAAATTTATTAACCTGGATCATTTCACTAATCTGATTTGCAGTGCTGCAGGGGAGGGGAACAGTGAATAGTTGTCTCCAGGGCCACAATATTGAATTAAAGTGCCTTCCAGGATGCTCTTGTGTTAAATAAGAATAAAATCAGAGTGTTCTACGTAAATACATAGGGTCGTGAGTAACGAGATGTGAGGACTTCTACAAGACATTAAATACAGACAGGATAGTTACCTCTGGAAGAGATATTTCAGTGGTGACCAGCACCCACCTCATCCTGCCCATTAACAACTGTGGCCCCAATGCAGCTGAATGGTGGGGCTCCCCGTCTTGCTTTACATGGCCATATGTAGCTGTGGGGTGCTGAAATGTGATGTCTTCCTTGAGTTCCAGTTTCTGGAGCTGAGTCAGGCCATTTCTCACGGGACAAGGTGTCCCCTTGCTGCAGGATTTTGACCTCCCTTCCCAATCGGGTACCTTTGTAGGATGCCTCAGTCTGGGCACCCAGAGTTTATTAGTCACTGGGAAAATCTTTACATTGATGGCTTTTGTGTGGCTTCCCCTCTCCTTCCCTCAGTGCACACCTGCTATGTTCATCACCATCACAATTGTGTGCCCTTTTGTACAGGTTTCCATGAGGAGGAATGCATGTACACCACTAACAGCAGCAGTTGGACCTTTTAGGAATGGGACAATGATCTGTGCTCAAACATTTGCCACTTTTATGAACTTACTGTAATTCTTCAATATTAATTAATTCATGTACTTTAATTAATTTGTCCTTGGGCTGACTTACTAAGAGGTCTTTGCAAATTGAACAAGGTTGTGGAGAGAGGATTTTTGCATTAGTGGTACAAAAAAGGCAACTGAAGACAGGTGCTTTTCAAAACATCTGAAAAAGCCACAGATTTACCAATTAAGTCCACAGTAGATGGGGATGAGAGGACTTGTGCACATCTCAGCCTTAAGCTGGCTGCACAGCCTCTCATTGCTGCTGCCCACCTCTGCATGTACACAAGTCAGCACCCCACGGGAATGGCTCCAGTGGGAACGTGCCCGTCGCTTCCACTTTCTGACATCTGGTAAAGTGCGTCTTTGGAAGTGATGATGGGCTGGGGTCACCAACATGGCGAGTTACTTCTCAGTGAGGTGTGCAGAGAAGGGAGATTGGGGTTAAGATCAAACCAAGAATCTCAGATCACCATTGTCTCCTCTCTGCCTGCCTCATAGGTAACCACTGCAGTTCCCAGGGCCAACCATTAGTTAACTTTTACTTAACCTTTGACAGCTCAATTACTACTGTCATCCCCATTCCCCTCAAATTCCCACCTCAAATAAATACATTAAAAGAAAGAAAAACAGGAACCTGGTCTCAAGGAAACGGATTTGTGATACATTGGGGCCTTCTTTCACAATCCCATCCGTAAAGGAAGTAAAGTCTTACGCTGAGTCCCTGTCACATTAATGAATTTAGCCCTTGCCAGGAGACCCGAGTGTGGCTCTTTACTCCTTGAGATGTGCTCTGCTCACAGTTAATTCAGTTTTTTCTGATTAATTCCTTTGGGGTTTGTGTCTGTTCCCAGGATATATGTTTCGACAGGCCTATGTGTAACCTCTCTGAAAAGGGTCAGGGACAACTGAAATAGCTCATCCAATTACAGATTTGAAAATAAGTCTCACTCAAATCACTGAGAAATGTCAGATTGCAGGAGGTGTTTTTCTGGTCTTATTTATAGAGAAAAATAGCCACCAATAGTTATTAGACAATTAATACAATTAATAGACAATTAATAGAATTAAGTCTCTGTGTAAACACATTTAATCCTGATTTGGCTTCAGTTAAACCACTGTAGAAGTGGATTAAATCCAACCACAAGAAAACATTCCTAATATGGAAAAATGTAGTGCAGAATAACTATCATTGCTAGAATTCAGATCCTAGCTTTTTTCCCAGTTCTTTGCCTGCATAAGCAGAACTTTCTTTTCTTTTACTTGTACGTATTCTAATGATATTGATACTGAGTAGTCCTGACTAAGACTGGATTTCTGCTGTGCTAGGCTTGGCACTCCCTTCATTAGGGGTGGACATCCTGGAATAGGGACAGTCTCCATGGGGCAACGCAGGGGTGAAATGGTTTCCTCCTGGTGACAGCGGTTCAACAAATGGATGAGGACCAAGACCCTGGGCACCAACGTGCTGTAATCTCACACTGTCTGCTGGGACTGTGGAATCATAGAATCACTGGATGGCTTGGGTTGGGCGGGACCCTTAAAGATCATCTAGTCCAATACCCCCAGCATGGGCAGGGACATCTTTCCCTAGATCAGGTTGCTCAAAGCCCTATCCTACCTGACTGAGCTCTTTCACTGATGGGGCATCCACAGCTTCTCTGGGTGACCTGTTCAAGGGTCCCACCATCCTCAATGTAAAATCTGTCTGCCTTATATCCAGTCCAAACACGGAGGGATATGGTCTGCCTGTTAATGCATTTCAGAGTGAAAAAGCAAATAGCAATCACCTATGGACACATCCAGTTTTCATCGGGAAGCTGAGGGCTGTGAATCCACCAGCCACTGCTGCCTTGAAAATATGTCTGCATTGGAAATACAGCTCCAGCAAGGTCAGTCCTGAGTTCACGAGTCCCAGCTATCCCCAGGATCACCCAGTCCCTGGGCTGCTGCAGAGTTCAGCAGGCTTGCTTCTTCAAAGGGGCTGCTGGTATCGTTCCAGGGTGTAGCAATTGCTATTGCAAGCAGAGAAAGAAGAAAAGATTTACCAAAGAGCTCTGCCAGGCTCCCCCCTTGGTCCTAGCAGAGGCTGAAGGAGGTGACAGCAGGGTGTCACCTCGGCCACCCGTCCCCACGACATGGATGCATTTAGCTTCCCCGGTGCTGAGGGGCTGCAGCGCTGGGCTGCAGACCCCCGTGCCTCTGGGCTCAGCTAATCCGAGTGACATCCAGCTCAGTGGTTCTGGGGTGAGGCTCTGGCACAGAAATACATAGCAATTTCCTGGCTTTCAGAAGGGCCCGTTTCAGGAGTATGAAGTACAGACTGTGTCAAATTAGCAAAGTCTTGGCTTTTCTTTTGCAGAAGGCAGCAGCAGCAGTCACGGGCAATTATATTCTGTGCAGGGAGATAGCCTCTGGATAGAGACGTTTTGAACAGAGAGGAGGAAAGGGAGAAATGAAAAAACAAGAGTAGGCTGGGGGAAAAGAAAGGGAGATGAGGATAGTTTTCAGTGAAATGCAAGTGTTTGGAGAAGAAATTAAAAACCACTGCTGTGGGTTTTGTTGTTACCACTCTGGTCTTTACAAACAGCTGGCAGGGTGGAAGCTATCGAAGTTACCTCGATGCTCTCCTGACCATGTATTCACTGGTGTGTGGGACATGGGAGCACGGCCAGGCTGTAGGCAGCTGCCAGCCCTGCAGCATCCCTGGCCACCTCCAGCCACCTCCAGCCGGGCACGAGCTGGCTGGGAAGAGGAGGTTGCTCAAAGTATGAAACACGGCCGTGGCCACAGAGCAGGGAAAAATTGGGTAGAGGATGTTTTCCTCACCCTAGATGTTTCCAGGGACCCAAGCATGTTGGCCTGGCACAGAGGAGCACTGTAGGATGGGAGACCAGCAGGGGAACCGAGCATCTTCCCCAGGACACGGCTTGGGGACACAGCCTTGTCATCTGCCAGAGGTGCCACAATGCCCTTCAGGGAGAGGAAGACACAAACAAAGCAACCGAACCTTCATTTAGAAAATGTGGCTTCAACTCAATCTAATTACGTACTTTTTCGAATCAAGGGCAACTTCTCTTGCATTTCTTTGCTGTCCCCTGTGGCTTGCCCGAGAGAGTTGCTCCATGAGGGTAGGCACTAATGAAGAGGAGCTGCCAAATGAGTGTACGTGTTGCTGCATCTAGGTCAGAGAGTCAGATGAAAGTATCTTCCATGTTTCCCTGCATTTTTTTTTTTTAAACTGGGCTTCTAATAAACACGTTAACTTTCCAAATTATTATAAGCAGCTGAATCTATCAGCAGCACACAAGAATATTACTTAGGGCATTTTAAAGCTCTCTAATGAAGCTTTGAAGTCCAGCTCATCCCAGATTCATGCGGGGAAGGAGATGTAGCGACATTCCTCTGCCAGCTTCTGAAGATGTGAGACTTGAAAGCAACTATTTCTTTGCAAATAGGGACAGGTGTGAGAAGCCTCTCTTAAAGAAAATCGATACTGAAATATGTGTACTCAAATGGATACTTCAAAATCCACATCTGACTGTCACAGCGTTTTGTTTGTGTATTGCGGGGGCTTTCTTTTACTTTTGTTACCAACACTGTCCCTACACTGCCCATATTTGCATCTTATCATGTGTTCCTTTTCAATTTAGTACCATCATCCAGAGAGACAGAGAGTTATCCTATCCTGCCTCAGTCCCACATTCAAGAAAATGGAACAAAACGTTTTTTAAAAAAGGACCAAAGATTATTTGGGAGTAACATGCATAAAATCAACAGAAAGGTTTTAATTCTGCGGATCCTTCCACAGCTTGAGGCTCGAATTCCTTTTGCTACAGAGAGATTCTGAAGGGTGAAATAACTGCAGCACCAAATGCCTTCCTCCACATGTTAGACATAAAAACTGTTGTGCTGCCGTGTGAAGCCACACAACACAGCACACGGGGAACGTAATTGCACCCTCCAGCCACTGCTACAACAATAAGCAGAGCTAAAAAGTAGTGCACGCATTTGGATTTTCCAGCCTCTGGAAGGGTGTGTGCATTGAGTTAAAGTTACAGCCATGCAGTCTTTGCTGAATTGCTGTTTCCTTTTGATCTGTACTAAAGATAGCAAAGGAGCAGCTATGAGTGTGAGTAATGGGTAGGTGCGTATCACTGTGTTTGGGTTCTCGCTCGCTTGCTTTCTTCTCTTTGTTCAGTTTCTTTCTTTCTGGCATTGTTGGGGTAATTTTAGTTCTTCAGGGCTATGTCTTCTGCATCAAAAACACAGGTAAAAAACACTTTTAATCTATACCTTTAAAAAAGCATTTGTACGTATGTATGTATGTACACCATCTATGCAGTGGCATATATCAAAGGTTACAATGCTGTGTTCAGTTCCATTTGAATTCACTGTCAGAAACTGAGACAGAGAGGAAGGAGAAATGCCTGATTACCCTTAGGGACCTTTCTGTTTCCCCATCCTCCAGTAACATTTGCCGTACTGTTGTATTTGATGTCCAGTGATTGACTGTTTTGGACTTATCCCCCTTAGATCATCTTCCGGAAAATCAGTGATGTCAAGAAGGAGGAAGAGGAGCGCCTGCGCCAGAAGAACGAGGTGACACTGAGCATCCCTGTGGACCACCCCGTGCGGAAACTCTTCCAGAAATTCAAACAGCAAAAGGAGATGCGTAATCAAGGCTCAACCCACATCGACCCGGAAAGGAACCAGCTTCAGGTGGAAAGCCGGAGCGTGCAGAACGGGGCCTCCATCACGGGCACCAGTGTGGTCACCGTGTCTCAGATCACCCCCATCCAGACATCCCTGGCTTACGTGAAAACCAGCGAGGCTGTGAAGCAGAACAACAGGGATGCAATGGAGCTAAAGCCCAATGGAAATGGAGACCAAAAATGTCTCAAAGTGAACAGCCCCATGCGGATGAAAAACGGGAACGGGAAAGGGTGGCTTCGGCTGAAGAACACGATGGGGACCCACGAGGAGAAGAAGGAAGACTGGAATAACGTCACAAAGGCTGAGTCGATGGGGCTGCTCTCGGAGGACCCCAAGTGCAACGACGCGGAGAACGGTGTAAATAAAAACCCACTGAGGAAAACAGACTCTTGTGACAGTGGAATAACAAAAAGTGACCTTCGCTTGGATAAAGCTGGTGAGACTCGCAGCCCCCTGGAGCACAGCCCCATTCAGGCTGATGCTAGGCATCCTTTCTACCCTATTCCTGAGCAGGCCTTACAAACCACGCTGCAGGAAGTCAAGCACGAACTCAAAGAAGATATCCAGCTGCTAAGCAGCAGGATGGCTGCCCTTGAGAAGCAGGTGGCAGAAATTTTAAAAATATTGTCTGAAAAGAACGTACCCCAGGTCTCTTCCCCCAAGTCTCATTTATCACCCCAGCGGCCCCCCCAGATACCCTGCCAGGATATTTTTAGCGTTTCAAGGCCTGCATCACCTGAATCAGAAAAAGATGAAATCCACTTTTAGCATATACCTATGTGTATATATGTATACAGTATATATGCAGAGGTGTATATATACCTTTATACATATATATGTGTGTGTATAAGGTAAATATATATACATATATATTTTCACTTGCATCCAATATGACTTGAACACACCAAGGATTTTGATATGTAAATATTTGCATGTCCAGCTGGATTCTGGCCTGCCAAAGAAAACAATTATTAACATAGATATTGCTTGTATAATATGCAGTTGACTGCATGCACACTTTACATTTATTTATAATCTCTATTATGTAATAAAAGAATGACTTTTGTTTAACAAAGGCAATGTACTATTTAAAGAATCAGGGTCTAACCTGCCAATATTGCCATGACAGTTTTGATCTCAGGCTGGGTGAATTGAGCTTTTACTTCATCACTGTCTTCTGCCGAGTTAGACAGTAGGTTAACATGACGTGGTTGACATGTTCAGACTCCAAGTAGTACTGTTTCCTCGTATCATTCCATTACAATATACTGTATATTTGGTGATAAATTCCCCCACTCCTCTTGAAGGGAGGGCTCAGCTCAGTCGCCAGGGAAGGGCACCGTGTCAGGTGCTGGGGTAGATCACTGGAATTGATTTGTGTGGGTGTTGTGCATGCACAGCCTTTTCTTTCGAGTATCCTCCTGCTCTTTTAACATCGTAAGTAAGACATAGTAGCGATGATTTATAAAACGAAATGAAACAAACAGAACATCTCTCAGCTGCACGCACTGTGTATTTGGGGGTAATGTCTTTCTCGAAAGCCTTCTTTTTACGGGTGGCATTTTTACTGATCTGTTAGTGTGACATTATGCAGAATCTCTTTGCAGCACTTAGCGACAGTGTCCGCTTCTGTCAGTATCCTCGTTAGGATGTCCCGTTTTTTGCAGAGCTGAGGTTGCTCTCTGGCTGTCCCCCCCATTGCCCCTGGCAGAAAAACTTTGCACGAGATCTGAGCAAGGGAGAGAGCAATTGTGCTTCAGCTCCTCAGGAGCCTGTGAGCAGATTTGGAAGGCTGAAGTTAAAAGGCTGCAGTTAATCCCCCTCCACTCTTTTCTGAGGCTGTTTATCAGTCTGAAACTACCTTTGAGAAAGAGAAAATTACCAGTCAGGATGTGAAGTTGGTGATGGTGAATTACCCTTTAGCCTGAGGCATTGGATGGTGATGTTTGGGTGGGAGAGTGTTTTGTGGAGATGAAGTCCTTCCTCGGGCACTGCCTGCTGTTCATACCTTGGATGCGTTGAAGGTTTCAGTGGCTGGGGTGTTGTGATCCGAATGCCAGCTCTCAGTGTCCACACCATCAGTCGTTGGGCACATTAAGGCCCTTAGGTCTGTGTCAGGTGCTCTGGCCCTCCTCTTGGCTGGCTCCCATCAGCATCTCCCCCTCCTGAACCACGATCCCACCTCCAGCAGCTGGGCTGGTGTGTTGTCCCTCATGATGGCTCTGCAGGGCTGCAGCAAGACAGGCTTTTGCATGGGCCCCTGATTCTTCTGCTCTTGGAAGCTGAGATTTTGGACACAGCCTGGGTCTGCACTTGAGTGTGGTGGGTTATTTACTTCTCCATTTGCAGCGAGTGAGAATCCAGGCACATGTTTCTTATGGCAGAAATGGCCATTGTGGCTTCGGAGCCGCTGCCGGTACAGCTGGAGGCTGGCACAGCAGAGTTCACTGGCTTCTTCAGAGAAGGATATCCCCACCACACATCAATGGCCTCTTGCATCAAGGTCCCGTGTCTTCAAAAGTGCCTTGAGTAAAACATATGTGTACAACAAGGCATCGCTATCAATCAGGTAAACAAAAGGCATGTTTATAATTAGTGGGTATCCTTACCAGACACCAATGCCAGACATTTCATTTCATATTAGGAAGCTAAGCTAAACTAAATAAATTCCTCAGAAACCAAAAAATAAAAATAAAAATCAAACAACAACAAAAAGCAACATTTGTAGTAGTGGCAATTAGTAACCTGCATCTTAGGGTGATTGTATCTCCTACTGTGAAATCCAATCCCATAAACTCCCAAAAGATCACAAGAAAGCCAAAGAAGTCATTGCTTCTGTTGTGTCTGTTCGTGGAGAGAAGACAGTGATCTTTCCAATTTGCTTTTCCTTTTGGGCCCATTTCTGCCTCTCTTTCAGTCCCTTTCTTCAGGAAATTACAGACGAAAAAATAAGAATAAAAAGTCACCGAAAGGGACAACTCTTCCCAAAGACGGGCGGTGAGGCTGCCTGCTCATTATAGCTTTCTGCAGCTGCAGTTGCCACTGTCAAATTAGGCAGCTGTGCTTTGCAGCTGCTCTTCTGACAGGAATACAAATCTGCAAGCGCGCAGCCCTGCTGTGGTCTGCAGGGACAAACTGCACAACAGCAAAACCTTCGGGGTCCTGCTCTAAACCCTACCCCGGGACTCTGAAAGAGTCAAGGGTTATGGGGTTAAGGAGTCGCAGGGTTGCTGCAGGCTGCTGGAGTATGCACGGACCTTGTGGGTAGACCTTAAGTGCCAAGTTTTGAAGATTTGACTGTTCTTGCCTGGCTGGGGTCGCTGGCTCAGACAGACACACAGCACCTTACCCCACTGCCCAGTCAATTGCTGAGCCCTGCAGGCTGTCTGGGCTGGGGCTTGGTGAAGTTCCTTGGTGCAGGACTGTGCCATGAGGTGGTGCTGCAAAAGAGCCAGCAGGGTGGTGGGGTGACTGTTAGACAGCTTTAGCCTTAATGGCATTCCTCTGCCTTTGTCAAGGACTTTTTTTTCTTTCTCTGTGACTGATGTTAATTCTAGATAGAACTGAATGGCATGCAAAGGGATCTCTGTTTAGGTTCACCTTGCCAGTCAGGTGTAACTTTGTACCACCTTACAACATGAGAACATGTAACAGGATTCATCTGAACTTGAAAATTATTCAAGTCCAGAACATTTATTGCGGTTCAAGTGCAACTGTACTGGTTAAAATGAGTACTGGCTAAAAGCTATAAATAACATAAAATAGCAAGTTCATGAAACAAACACAGCGTTTCCAAGCTCTCTGGTCCTGGTGCTGCCTTGACACTGGTGTTGACCCTCGCAAGGTCAGTGGGACCAGCTGGGGCCTGGCACCAGGCAGCAGTGGGATCAGTGCGATGGTGTCTTGCAAACAAACGCGATAAACTCGCGCTGCAGATGGGCTCCCCCCCCACATCTGTGTGCTGGGGGTGCAGCTGGAGGCCCAATTTGCACGATCAACTCTGATGGCAACTGCTCTGAAAATTCAGCTTGTACAATTGTGAAGCGCTTTGCCTCCAAAATTTCATTACACGTTGTTTCATGGAGTTGTTACCGGGGCACTTTCAGCTTTCCCCTGTCCTCGTGGCTGTGCATGATGCGATCAAGCGTGCTGCCAGCTGGGGCAATCCTTCTCTGTCAAAGAAGCAGGAGTCCTCGTGGTGCAGTTCAGGGTTGACTGAAAGCAACCACCCACAGCTGTAAATGCAATAGGGGAACAAATGCGCCTCTTCCAGCTGAGCCAGCACTGAAGCAGCTATGTGCCGCGTGGACGGAGCTCTCGGCTGCATGCTTCCCTTTCCTTTAGGAGCTGCGTGCCAGGACAGACATTCCTGCAACACCTGGTAATGCGGTCATAGCACTTACCTTGTGCGCTGTGTGTTCAAAGCATTTTACCCATACACAAGTGGATTTTATCTTTCTGGACAAGATACAAATAGAAATAAAATGTGTACAGAAAAGTAAACACTTTCCGGAGCAAGCGAACTAGAGTACCTTGAATAGCATTTTTGTGTAATATTACCTATACGAGATAGAACAGCACTTCAGGATAATAGCTGAAAATATTGTAGTGAAGATATAGAAGGGAATACCCCTCAGTTCTTCCAATTTTGTATTTGTAAGTCCTGTTTTCCATCTTTCTGTCTTTGCCATGGGACAGGGGTTAGAGCAGAGCTGACTTTGGAAGTGACAAACTTAAGCTTTGCCAACTTTTCTTTTCCCTGTTCTGCAGAAGTAGCACAACCGTAGGGACTTGATGCTGCTGGCACTGAAGTTTGGGCTCTGCTAGCTCCAAATTCAGTCTTCATTTACCACCATGCGGAAAGCAACCCTGTTACACAGGTGTGAACTGAAGCTTGAATCTGATGAACATATTGGACCTTAAAGTGTATTTTGGATTCCAGGACAATTTTAGAGAACTGGCAGCTGCAGAATTAATGTTGCACTATTTGCAAGCCACGGGCAGTCACTCTGGAAGTAACTGAGACCGCTAAGCAGACATCATCATTTGCACGGGTCAGAAAACAGATACTGTGATCACAAAATAGCTTGGAGGCTTTTGGGGGAAAAGACATCCTGAGCTGAAGAAAAAAAAAAAGCCAAAGGTTTCATATGCAATTTGTGAGGGAGGAGGAGGACGTGGGATATATCATGATGACTTGGCACTTTTTTACTTGGATTTTGAGCATTTAGAAAACCCAAACCTATCTTTTTGGATGTCAGAAGCGGACAGATGATTGTTTGTTAAAATAAATAATTTTTTTTTTGTAAGTGAGGTGGCATCAGTGATACCCATTTAAAAAAAAAATGCATTCAAAGGCCATTTTGCTACAGAAAAGAGTTTCAACAGATTTTGATATCATTTTTAACAGTCTGTATCTAAAGGCTTTATTCGATTCATCAATTCTTTTTTTTTTTTTTTTTTTTTTGTAGCAAAAGCTTCTCTGTGAACACATATCTTCAGGTCTATAGGATCTGTAGTGCTTTATAGTCTTGCTGCTGACATACTTGTTAGAGAAGTGGGGTTCCTTTGGAGAAAAGCATCTCTTCGTGGTAGCCTGCGCTCCGTGACTCTCCAATCCTGAGCTGCAACCAGAGCTGTGGGCATCAAACAGCGGTAGTTTACATTAGTTCACATTTTTCTTGGCACTTCTGTATCTGCACTGATTTCCTTCAGGAAATTTAAGGATGGAAATAGAAAAGTTGATGCTGTCAGTTTTCCCAGATGGCCCCAGTCCTTCACCTGTGTCTGTGCTGCCAGAGCAGCATGTTCCTGTGGGGCCCACAGGGAAGAAAGGTTTGATCAGGCTGGATTTCCACATCTGAGAACAGTCTTTCTAATTTCCCCCTCCATTTTTTCAAGCAGCTAACAATATCTCTAAATGTTTTCATTGGTTTTAATATGCTATAGTTTATATTTCAAAATGAAGTAAATTCTTAAAGCAAATTGCTGGATGGAGACAAGAAGTCCACATTACTTTTGGCAGAAAAGCAAGGCATTTTTTTACTGACATCAAGAATATTGTACAAAGATCAGCTTTGTGATACTTAACAAATGACAAACAAAATAAAATCATCCTTACTGAGGGTGCATTTAGTCGTACAGAAAATTGACATTGTGTTTCACTGTGGGACAAGATATCTGCCGATATTGATTTTGAACACTCAGATGATATAACCACTCAAAAAGTGCTTGTCCAGCCTGTAACAAATACATTAAATTAATTTATTATGTTATGTTAATCAACCTTTTGTTGCAAGACAGGTGGAGCCAGGCATCTGGGGCAATATTCTCACAAACTTTTCTATCTGTCGTCTCTAAATATAAGTGCATTTCATGATTTTCTGCTTGGAGATGTAAGCATGCTTGACCCACAGTCTGAGACTATTGGTGTACACCAACTTTGTATCTGGCTGTCCTCCATGAATATGTCAATTAGCCATAATTAAAAGCCCTATAAAAAGGACTTTGTATTAGGTTGGGATCAGCCACCCCAGTGACATGACAGTATGTTATCAAGTCCAGAGCAGATTCAATTCAGACCAAGCAATGTCAGACTACATATTTCTGCCTGCCTGCGAAGGATGTGTACACACATCTTGCGTGTATATACCTGCTCGTTTGGAATGGGGACTCAGAGCTGGCCCGTTTAAGACAGGTGTTTCAGGCAGATGGGATAAATCGTGCTCCGGAGGCGTCAGTCTCTCATCATTTACTGTAGACTAATGCCTTTAGATTAGACATTTGATTTGTAGACTGCTGGAGGGTAAGTGAAGTGAATTCAACCCACAACTCAAGCCTGATCCTGCTTGTATAAAAAGGTGCCCTGAAAAAGTACTGCTTACCATCTTTCCAGCACAAGAGCACTTTTTACAGATGTGACCATCACAGGGAAGATTGAAATTTCTCAGCATGCAGCCCGAAACAAAGTGTGCAACTCCTAAACTGCTTAAGACAGCTCCCTAAGGACACTCAGATGCTCAGTTCTTGGCCTGTGATGACCATTTTTTTAACTTCTTACCCCAATACCATGGCATGATAGTCCAGGGTCCCCAGCTTCCATGGGTATATGGCAATCATGATGTCTTGCACAATGGCAAGGCATGGACAGGAATCACCCGTCACCTTCTGGACAGTGAAAGGCTGCCACCTATTTGGGATGTTTGGCTCCTGTGGGACACCAAGGATGTCAAGAGTCTCATAGCTGAGCTGTGTCATGCTGTGGAAAGATGCCAAGGCTTGGCAATGTCCAACGAAGGGAAAAAATGTGGTGGAGATCTTCCAAAGTTTTAGCAGAGAGCTTCCAAGGTGGAGAATGACCAGCCATCAGGTGATTGCCCAGACTGCAGCAGAGCCCTGGCTCTGAGCTGGGCAGCGGGAGGGGAGAAGAAAGGGCATAAAGAATGAGGGTGCAAAACTAGTAGCAATATTCTGCTGAAGTCAGTATTTGCTAGTCTCTATATAGTGGCCATTTGTGCTATGCAATTTGTTTAAATGTGGATATAGAGAGAGATGTCCACAGGGGAAAGTAGAGGATTCAGTGGAGGCTTGCCAGAGCCTGCTGGAAGGGGGCATACATTGTCTGGACTGTGCAGCATCACAGTGAATGGACCTGTCCTTGACGTTGGCCTTGCTTTGAGCAGGGGCTTGGACCAAAGGATTGCCAACAGGTCCCTTCTGAGCTGTGGTGGTATATCATTTGGTGCTTCTGGAGGTTTTAATCGCACAAATAGGAGATGAAGGTTGAAGGTTCTTAGCTATGTCTCATTATTTTCCGGTTTTCAATTTAAATAGCATACTGAGGAATGTGTTAACAGTTTTCAGGATAAAGAATGTTTCTGAGAGCTGATAATTATCAAGCAGACACCAGAGAAATTTGGCATAGTCTAAAACTACGGCAGATAAATGAATTAAGCCCTTCACTGGTATCAGCTAACATCCACACTTGGTGCCAAAGGCTGAGAAAGATGTCTCGGTGACCATGCAGTTTCTGGAAGCGGTGGGCTAATACAGACACATCAGCAACACCCACTCCCTCTTCCAGCCTCTTCCCCAGCCCACAGAAAGGTGATTACAGTGTCTGACAACGCCGTAAAAATCAATAGCATTTGAGCTGGTTTTCAGCATTGCACTGGCAGGGATGCACATCCAAGGTTATTGCGAATGTGTGAAGGGCAGTGGGGGGGGGGGGGTTTCTCCTAAGCAGCTGGATCTGGGGGTTATTCTTACCCCCCCAGGTTCAGTCTGCTCCTCTCACTGTCGGTGTGTGGACACCATTGCTCAAACAGGCTGGGTTTGTCCATAGGGTCTGAGTGAATCTTTGAGCCCATGCATATCCCTGCAGGCTGCTCCAGCCCCACTCCCAGACTCATCCCCTGTTTTCCTAGGGTAATATTACAGCCACATTCCAAGGTTTACACCTGGCCCTGTTAGATTTAACTGGAAAACTGTTTTTTTTTGACTCTAACCTCCTGCATGGCCATGATGGCTCACAGGGTTACTCAAAAACTCCTTTCCAAATGGTAACTTAGCAGCAAGTCCCCAGATAAATCAGGAACACCAGGGCAAACATTCTACACATCTCAGTGCATTATTTTATTAAAGAAACTTTTTTTTTTGGATTTATATATTTTTGGCTCTTGTGTACTATCTTGAATATTGTAGTGTCCCGTAAGGATAGCAAGGACTAGAGCGTTTGTGTTTTTTATTGAGTCCTTTTAATGGTAAGGGGAACTCCAATGAGACATTAGCTGCACAGTCAATCCAGCACCTGCCACATGTGACTGTTTTCTGTTTTCCTCATCCAATTACACCTAAGGTGAAGTGCAGCACCAGTGGCACTTTGAACTGATGCCCCATAGCTCTAGTAAGAGTCCTCTTCATTTCCCCCAGCAGACCCAAGGACTCCGCTCAACATTTCCATGTGTGTTACGCCAGGACACTCAGGCCCTTTCCTGTCCTGGGCTCGGTTTCAGAAGAATCTCCCGAGTTGTTGCACCTCATCTCTCTACCATCATTTGGTTTTCCTAGAGAAAAAAAATATATATTTTGTGCTGGCGTCCAGCTCCTCCAGCTGGTGGGGCAGGAGAGGAGCAGTGGTTCCATACCCTGTGCTTTTGGGATGATATCTGAGAATCCAGCAGCATTTCGAGGCTGCTGTCAGGACCATTACTCCAGGGTCACAGTTCAGTTTGTAAATTGGGTGTATTACCCAAGCTCTCATGGAAAGTGTGTTTGTTTTTGTGTTGTGGTGTGTTTTTTTTCCTAAAGCAAAACAAAATTTGTGCTCTGCTTTTAATTAGTCCTCTGGTGTCCCTGCAGGATTAATTACTGCTGCCTTCACTTGTATCATCAAATGTTGTTTGGACACAGCTTCTTTTTGCTTTTTTCTTTTCTTCTTCTTTTTTTTTTTTTTTTTTGGTATAATTAGGAGTCCTGGCATTAAAACAAGCTCTGTTTGGTGGTACTTAAAAATTACAGAGATGAAACCTCACCTAAATGGGTAGCTTACACCTGTCCTTTGAATACCAAAAACAGCACCGCATGTTCAAATCTCATGGCTTTGGGATCACCAGCATATCAGTGTTTGAAATGCCGTAAATGTGTGAATGTCCTCCTGAAACCAAGAGCAAAAGTGTATTTTTGTTCTTTGTGGTTGTTCCATGATGTGGCTCTTAGGAAAGGACTGTGGGTGCGAGGATGCGATGGCTCCTTCCAGCTCTTGCTACTGCCAGTTGATGCTCTATAGGTTCCCAGCCTTGTTTTTTGACTTAAGAGAAGGGCCGAGTGCCACTGACTGCATAATTCTATCAAGTGGTAAATTCAATTTATCGAGTGGGAGAGGCAGCAGCTCGCAATAAGGCAGGATTTGGGTTTTAAAAATCTGCCTTGTGGGAATTGGGCAAGCTACCAGAAAGACAATAAAAGATTTATCTGGCAACGCATGCCAAAGGAACGCTAAACATGCAAGCGGGAGAATTTATTGATACCAATGAAAAAGCTCATTAGCGTTAAAGTGCAGAGCAACTCCGTAAATGTACTTTTCAACTGTCCCAATAATATCCCTGTACTCAGAGGAGGGGAGCTGAGGCTTTGTTGCTGTGCAGTGCAGAATCGGCTAATCAGCTTTCCCAAAAAATTTCGCACACAGAACGACTCCCCAAATGGAGTAGTTAGCCCTGTTTCACTAGCGTAGACGAATTCCACAAATAACCTCAACCTACTTCCCCTGCCGCTAGTCTGACAGTGATTCAGAGCTGTTCCTGCAGATGGTACCGTGGTGTTTCTCGTAGGCAGGTTTGTTCCCTTCCTCACTTGACACTGGTGGTCGATTATTTGTTCTTCAAGAAATCTGGGGCCCCATAAGGGAAGTGGGAGCCAACGGGAAACCTGCAGCTTGCAGGGGTGCAGTGGAGATGAGGATTCACAACAGTTTTAAGGAAAACATCCCAGTAGTAAAAATATTGCCCGTGCTCTCCTTTTTTTCTCTTTCTTTCTTTGTTTTTCCCTCCTCCCTACCTTGACCCTTTTCTTTTTCTTTTCTTGCCTTGATTATAGGGCTATCTGTCAACTTGTAGCAACGGGAAGATTGAATAAGTTATGCTGCCCCAGCAGATCTAATGAGATAATTATCTGTTTTGCTATTTGTGTTCAGAAGAAATAATGTGCTAATAGGAGCTGCAGTCAGGGCTGATTTGTTAATGTCCTGCTTAAATACCAGCCGGTGGCCCAGTGGCTCAGTAAAGTGGCCTCAGCAGCTGTTCTAAATGATGCTCTTCGTTTGGGAGGTAAATATTTTGAGGCTTCAAGCATCCCGTGCAAGAATTTTTATTAAGGTCAGTGGAAATCTTTCTGTTAATTTCTCTAAGCCAGGTTTGAAGCACTGAGGCGGGGAGTTGTGGTGTGGGCTGAGCTTTCTGAAAGCCCAGAACTGCTGGTACCAGAATTTTAATTTCAGGCCATTGCTTAATGCAAATAGGTCCATGTTTCCATGCCCTACAAAATGCTGCATGCCAAATGCAGGCAGAAATGGAGAGGATGTGTTTGAAGCTTGGGACAGCTAGGTAAATTGCCATAAAATCAGCTGAACCGATCAGGGAAAGGGCACTTTTTAATTAATACATATTTGAATCCAAATTCTCGGTGTCTGAACTGTCAGTAATCTCCATCCAAATTAACTGCTCAAAATTCATGACTGTCTAAAATATCCTCGCACATGCTAGGTATGTAGATCAGCTGTGCAAACTCTCTCTGGGGAGAAGCCCAGATAAAAATAAAGTTATTATTTCCGCCACAGAGAGGGCCAATGACGAAGGCAGGAGGTTGTGCACCCGGTGCTGGGAGGCTTTGAATCCTGCCCAGCCTCCTCTGTATCCAGTGCTGCTGGCTCAAAGTGGTCCAAAGTGCTCAACTTTTGGTCCTGGTGCATTTCCTCATGTCCAGCCACACCTGGAGTGGAGCAGAGCATCATGCAGGGGAGGGGTAGGACCTCATGAAGTGTGGCCCCCTCCCCAAACCAGGCTTTGAAAGGCGAATTCCCAGCTCCAGGAGATGCCACAGGAGTTTTGGCACGGATTTTAGGATTCTTCCCCTGCCTCCGCCATCCTTTTGAAATGCTTATGAGTTCCCACTCATGTTTAGGCAACTAGTCATCCCAGGCTCTTAAAGGAAGAAAGATCTGGGAAATAGGTACTGGGAGGAGAGGGGAACGAGGGGTGGGCACATTCCTTTGTCTCTGTGCACCCCCGGCTCCCCGGTGGTGCCTGGTGACAGCATCCACGTAAGGCTCGCTCAGGCTGTCCTCCCCTTTGGTGGCAGGTGGAGACTTTTCTAACTAACCACTGTCATCTCAGAGGACCTCACTACCTTCAGAACATTGTACATTCTTCCTAGCTTCTTTTCCCCTAGGCTCCCCCCCTCCTCCCCTTGGATGACAGCTGAGAACTAAACTGAGCCAGGAGCTGCTACACCACTCACCTACACGGGGAAAAAGGCAGAACCCAAAAACCAGCCCAGCCCAGCCTCACCAGGCACCCCATGGTCCATGCTGAGCACCCATCCTAGCCGTAACCTGCCTTCCCCATCTCCTTCTGTGCTGAAATGCAGCCACATAGCCAAGATGTGGATTTTTTTTTTTTCTTCCTGTCCTTGGGAGCTGTGCATTGCCAGCCCAGTGTTCACTGACTCGCTCAGCACCCTTGGGCACCCAACTGGCCGGTCCTGCAACGCTAATCCCTGATTTGTGTGAACAGCTCCATTCAAATTAGCAGGACTTTCTTCCCGAGTGAGAGTTAGTCAGAGGGGCATCATGGGCTTTAAAACCTCCTTTTACAGAGTAACTGCAGCTTTTGAATGTATGTGATTCACAGACACTGGACTGAGGGGAGAAATATTTTGGGAAAACTTTTTTTGCAAGGGAGAAATTGGGGGAAAGGGTTATTGCTCGGATAATAATTATTATTTTTTGTTACTACTTGCTGCTCTTCGTACACTAGCCAATGCAAACAGCACTCATGTTACCGACGAGACTTTTGAACAGCCCAGCTCTCTTTTTTGCTGTTGTTAATATACTGAGGATTTAGGGAGATTTTAAATGCCTCTGCCTTTCAGGATTATTTCTACAAAAGCAATTAAGAACTGTATTTTGACAGCAGAAAGCTTATAAAAACCTAGAGGAAAAAAAAAAAAAGGCATCTGAAACTGAATAGCTATAAAAGGAATGCACCTCTGCTACCATATCTGAAATCCGTGAAGCAATCACGAGCAGCATGAAGGCCCATCTCCCTCCCTGCTGGACACCTCACATCAGCCCACACGGAGCGGATGCTGCCTTGACCGAGGAGGAAGGTGTGGGACGTGGCTGCCCCGTCACTTCCCGACACTGCCACGGGCAGTCGGCCGAACTGGGTGAATCCGCAGCAAGTTTCTCGTTGCACTTTTCTGTTTTGCTGAATTTCAATCCAAGGAAAACGTGGGTCACTTTAAAAGCATTGGCAGACAACTGTTTCTAACCCAAAGGATTATGGGTTTTAGCACAATGAACTGTACTTCTTCAGGGAGGATCAACTTTGATTTTTTTTTCCACACGTCTTTATTTACATGTGGCTATATTTTCATTGATACAGAATAAAAAGTGCATTTTATTGACCTTGTCTTCCTGCGTTGCTGCTTCTCATGAGCTCTGGCACCACAAAAGATAGCTCCTGTTTTCCTGGCCAAAGCAGAACATGGTTTGTTGGGATTAATGAGCAAAATGTAATCTTATTTTTAGGAGGCTTGGGGGTGGGGATGACACATAGATCTGTTGTTAGAAGAGAGCTTGAATATGGAACAAGAGGTACAATGTTTGGCCTTCCTCCTCATTAACCTCAAGGCAATAGGAAATAAGTCAAGCTGAGCTGGGCACAGATCTCATCCATAAAACTTTGTAGCATTTAATTCTCCCCCAACCCCATAGCAAACTGGGAGGAAGAGCGAATACTTAATCTAGATGGATAAGAAGTATTTGCTTGTCGCCTTTTACTCATAAAACATCCCATTTGGATTAATGTAAACGCATAACTTTGCTTCCCAAAAATTCCCTATGTTAACTCCATGCCAAAAGAAAAATGGAGATTGGGAGGATGGGATAGAGGCAGTGTTTCTCTTGGAAATGGCATGTTCCAATAACTTTGGAGGCATTCCTCTCTGTGTTTCTTACATCATTAGCTTTGTCACAAGTGGCATTCCCCAGGGGGCCACCTGTGCCAAGGTGCCAGGGATTCTTCTGACACAGTTAAACACAGCATTGGTGACATGTTCTTGAAACCATGGCTGTTTTGGCACTCTTCAGCTCAGAGAACAAGACCTGTGGAAATCAGTGGAGTTTTTTTTGTTGTTTGTTTGTTTGTTTTCTGTTCCCTGCAATGGCTTTGACCCAGATCCTACAGCCTTTGTCCAGTGACAATACCATGGTGCGAGAGGGGAAATTTTGGCTGTGACAGACAGTGGAAGGGATTCAGTCTAAGGGTAAAGCATCCAAGCCTAGCTGTCCACAGGTTTTGTTGTCCATATGAACAACCTCTCTGGGGAGAAAATGCTTCCTCTTTATGATGAAAAATACCCATCGCTGACCTTTCCTCTTTTCCTTGACACTCTGAGCTTAGTCTGAGCATTCTCAGCTGTGGCAGCAAGACCAAAGCTCAGCATAAGAGAGAGAGGACAGCCTAAAACCTCCATGGCAGGCTCTGTGGGAGAGGCCATAATTTTCATCACTGAAAAACGATGGAACCTGCTCCCACTGCTCGTCTTTTGTTGTAATTAGGGCTGGCTCTCACCAGATGGGAAGCTGGCAGCAGCAGAGCAGCAGCATTTCCAAGTGGGTGTTTGGGACCATGTCGAGGGCATGCTTCCCAGCCCCGGGAGTGGGGAGCTGCCAGGAGGTGAGGGGAGAGCTGATGTCTTTGCTCGTTTGTTTGTCTGACGGCGCTGGTTGCTCGTGCAGCTGTGCCTGGGCAGGTGGGCAGCTTCTGTCCTTATCCCTGGGGCTGGTCCTCGCCAGCATCCCAAACTCCTTGCACCCCCAGACAGGGCTCGGTGTAAGCCCTGCAAGCAGCAAGGATGCAGGATGAGACCTGGGCTCAGTCCCCAACACTGCCAAGACCCCAGGGAGACGAAGCACCCATGTCACTTTGCAGATTGATTTACCTGTGCTTATTACCTCCGCCAAAATGAGCCCTGGGAGCCAGGGAAACAAGTTAATATATATGCACATCTCATTTGCTTTGCGCACACACCATTCAGCACACTGGGCTGAAGATTTATTCTCCAGGGCTCTTGCTCCCAGTAATTTAGGATCCAGCTATAAAAAATGTGTGCAAGCAACAGGGGCCAGGAGCACAGGACAGGGACCGAGGCTCAGCGCAGCCTGGCTCCTTCAGCACACACCAGCACACTCTTTGACAGGCTGCTTCTTACAAATGTTCTGTTATAATTTGTCCACTGTGATGTTATGTGGAAGGGACTGAGGCTAAAATGATCGTCTTACACCTCTGGTTAGGCAAAGTAATGAAGACAGAGTGAGCAAGTTCTTTAATGCTGGAAATCCTTCCGTGGCTAACTTTGCTGCATGGAAATAAAACATCTGCTCCCTTCAGAGCACAAATTGTGCCAGGCTTCAAAAGCTATCTGAATGTGTTAAGTGGAGGCTTAGAAAATGGGTAAAGAGAGGTATGCCACTGATGTCAGCTACCGTGGAGGCCAGCTCAATGACTACCTGAGGGCAGAGCGTTCGAAGCATTTTGGGCAACATCGGGCAAAGATGTTGAAAAAGCCACACTGACCTCACACAGACCAACATGCCTCTGCAAACACCTCTGTGGTAGCACTGCTGAGTGCTTTTGACTGCCAGCACCAGCAGCTGCTCAGCAGCCCCGCCACGACTTTCTGCAGGCGTCCTTCTGCCCTTGGTTAGGCAGAAAGACAGAGAAAAGTCCTGATTGCCCAGCCCAGATGTGGGCGATGGAGCTTTGCTTTTCAATCCATTCATCAGTGACTTCTATTCATAACCACTTCTCTTTGAAGGCTCCCAAACAAGGAAGTAGAAATATATATTTATGGAATTAAACATCAATAAATTGTGCTGTATAAAGAATTAGTAAATAGAGACACTAGCAAAATACCTGCAATAATAACTTCTATGCCATCAAAAATGGACATGCAGAGTCCTGCAGGTGAACTGGGGTAGTTAGAGTCATCACGCAGGTCCCTCAAGAGCAACACATGCACTATATATATTATATATATATACACACACACACTATATATATATATATACACACACACATTATATATAGAGAATATATGTATATATATATATACTGTCTCCATCCAGGGTCCTAGGCTTGACTCCCTCCGAACAGATCCCACGACCGACAGCAGGGCTTTTAAATAGCCATAAGAGACAGATAGTTAAAGGGATCCCAAATCTGAACTCTCTCTAGAAATCTGTTTGCTTCAGATTTTTCAGAGATTCTAAAATAAGGATGAAGGTGCCTGAAACCAAGCAGGCTGCCGCTTTGGGAAGGCTCATCTCTTGCTCGCAGGAAGGAAAAGCAACCTTAGGAGACACCAACAATTTATGGAGCATCTCACAGAAACCCACCACCAAAATGACTCATGCTCAGCTCAGGCCACAGCTGGCCACGTTAGCCCAGTGCTGTGCTGGGAGTAGCGTGTCCTGGTTTTTGGCCAGGCCCCTTAGTTCAGCTGCTGAGCTGCCTATGCTGGCCAGATCACATTCAGACTGATGCTGGTGGTACCCAGTTAGCTCCGTACCACTCCCAGCTGCCTGGTCCCAGAAGGGTGGCACAGCAAGTCCCAGTCTAGAGACTCTATTTCTGTTCAGATGGCCCAGATAAGCCAAGGAGGCCTTATGGAGACAGAGATTGCCTCTACTCTAACTGCTCTGAATAAACTCAGTGATGATTCAGAGTATCTGAGTATGTTCTCTTTTAGGAGCTCTTTCCCGCTGCACTAGCCAAAACACAGTGTTGGCAGTGATTTCAGGCATTTCGGGTGTTACAAACTGCTGTTGTTTTCACATAAACCCAAATCCAGGCAATTTGCATAAGACTGGTCACTGGTTGCTAGAGGTGAACCACCACTGGGCTGGCTGGGAAAGCCAGAACTAGTAACAAACCGTGTCTATTGTAAATGACGGTCCCAAAAGGGCAGATAAGTGCCTGACTTCCACTTTCAAAGCTGCCCAAACAGCATAGGTATCTGGGGGGAATTGGCAGCTTAAACAGGGCATACAAAAGGTTTGTTTCTCATTAGACCAGCCCAACTTAAATTGTTATTTTAAAATATGCTCTCACTGAGAGGGTTAGAAAGTAAAGTCTGTGGCAGGCTAAACATTGCAGTAAAGGGTCTGCATGTTGCCTTCCCCACTGGCATGGTAGAAAGCATGGCTGCATCAGCTGGAAGCTGGAAGCTGGCCACTAAGCCATTGAGGTGCCCTTCCTGATAACCAGCGAAGCGTGTCCCACCAGAGGGCACGGGAAGAGTCCTCAAGGGCAGGGGCGGGCAGCACATCACCAGGCATTTCTAAAACATCGCTGGAACAAAGCCTGGAGTGTGCTCTGTGGGAGCTGCCATTGATTGGCAGGAAGATGGACTGGCCGCTTTAATAAACCTCTTCCATCTCTCGCCTCTGTAATTCTGTGACATTTTCTCCAGGAAAGTAGCGTACTTCCAAATTAATCTGATTGCAGTGGAGCAGCCTGTCGCCAGCCCCTGGAGACAGCAGGGCTTCGCTGGCAGCAGCGGAGAGGGGCGATGGTGCAGCCCAGCTGACAGCAGAGGAGAGCAGTGCCCCATGGCATGGGGAACCTCTGAGAGGCCACCAGGTCTGCTATAAATTAGCAGGGGAATGAGGAAAGATGGGAAAGGAGATAGACTGAATCAACTTATTGCCTGATAGGTAAATAAAGCGCAGGCAAGAAACGAAGGGAGACGAGAAGTAGATGGACAGACTTGATGGATTAATCAATCTTGCCATCTGCTTGAAAGCAGACATTAGGCTGACATCGCTGATCAGTGCTACAGACACTACTCGAAGAATAGCACACCGGTGTGCAAGATCTATGACTGCAGCACAGGGGCTATTCCACACAGGAGGAGAATTTCACAGCATTTGTCTGCTTTTCATGTGTTTATGTGTTGTAACACCCAAAAACCCAGCTCCACCGTGCCACAACTTGGCAGCACCCTGCAGCAAGACGGAAGGTACCTGTGGGACCAGCTGTGGAGAGCTGGATGGACACAGCACTGCTGCCTGGTCGCTTTTATCGCATTTATTCCAGCCATTTGCTGAGATGGGAATTGAAGAAGCATAATTCCGTCCTTCTCATCCAATTTCTTATATTATTCCTTTCAGATGTTATAAATTACTGGATTCTCTTGGGAATGCAGAGAATATTGATTAGAAATAATTTTCCACTGAAACAGAACAGTGAAAAATGTCATCCCAGGTTTCATTGGTGGAGGAAGGTCAAAGGGTCTGGAAAAATCCACAGCCTCTCAGAAGTAGCTCAGCCTGCTGTGATTTTCCAAACTTTCTCAGAAGAGCTCTGCTTTGTGCTCAGGACACCAAACTTCCTTCTCCAGCAGCAGTTTTTTGAACAGGAGAATCCTGGGATCAATGAGTATAAGCAGACACTTTAAATCATAGAATCATAGAATATCCCAAGTTGGAAGGGACCCGTAAGGATCATCAAGTCCAACTCCTGGCACCACACAGGTCTACCCAAAATTTTAGACCATGTGACTAAGTGCACAGTCCAATCACTTCTTAAATTCAGACAGGCTTGGTGCCATGACTGTGCCTCTGGGGAGCCTGTTCCAGTATGCGACCATCCTCTCAGTGAAGAACCTCTTCCTGATGTCCAGCCTAAACCTCCCCTGCCTCAGCTTGACGCCGTTCCCGTGGGTCCTATCACTGGTGATTACAGAGAATAGGTCAGCGCCTGCCCCTCCACTCCCCCTCGCAAGGAAGTTGTAGGCTGCGATGAGGTCCCCCCTCAGCCTCCTCTTCTCCAGGCTGAACAGGCCCAGTGACCTCAGCTGCTCCTCGTACGTCTTCCCCTCTAGGCCCTTCACCATCTCCGTAGCCCTCCTCTGGACACTCTCCAACAGTTTCATGTCCTTTTTGTACTGTGGTGCCCAGAACTGCACACAGTACTCGAGGTGAGGCCACACCAGCGCAGCGTAGAGCGGGACAATCCCTTCCCTCGACCGACTAGCGATGCCGTGCTTGATGCACCCCAGGATACGGTTGACCCTCCTGGCTGAATCCCATTTCTGGTTCACGATCTGATAACACAGAGCATACTATCCTCCTTATCTTCTATTTACTTTGTGAAGCAGAGCCAGGAGCTGCAGTGATTTCCTCCAGCCAATAGATCACCCACCTGTTGTTTTTTCCCCTTCCTTCTAAATATTAAAAAAATGCTACCCCAGTCTTACAGTGTAATTTTTTAACTGCATATATAGTCAGCTTTTCTGAGTGAAAAATTAAGAATGCCAAGCAATGGTTTCCAAGACATGTGCTGTCTTCTGCATCCCTGTAAGAGAGAAGGACTGGCCCAGTGTAGACCCATTCCTAACAAACCTACAGCTTCAAAAGGTAGGGAAATTTCATCCAGGGCATGTATGAAGGTGTTACAGCTTTACAAAGACTCCATTCTCCCTTAGTAGGGTGATGTTCCTCTAGCTTTTCCCTTTCCCTTTCCCTTTCCCTTTTCCTTTCCCTTTCCCTTTCCCTTTCCCTTTCCCTTTCCCTTTCCCTTTCCCTTTCCCTTTCCCTTTCCCTTTCCCTTTCCCTTTCCCTTTCCCTTTCCCTTCCCTTTCCCCTTCCCCTTCCCCTTCCCCTTCCCCTTCCCCTTCCCTTCCCCTTCCCCTTCCCCTTCCCCTTCCCCTTCCCCTTCCCTTCCCCTTCCCCTTCCCCTTCCCCTTTCCCTTTCCCCTTCCCTTTCCCCTTCCCTTTCCCTTTCCGCCCTTCCCTTTCCCCTTCCCATTCTCTTTCCCTTCTTTCCCTTTCCTTTTTGCCTTTGCCTTCGCCTTTCCCTTTCCCTTTCCCCCTTTTCCTTTCCCTTTCCCTTTTGTCTCTCTCTCTCTCTTTTTTTTTTTTCCCCTTTTCCTTTTTTTTATGCTTTTGAGCTCTATCAAGAAATTCAGTCTTTTGTTCTGGCCTGTTTGACCCGCAGTTTCGAGGATGGCTTTTCATTTTGGCCAGACACCTTTCTAACTGTAGCAGGAAGAGGAAGGAAAAAAAAAAAAAAAAAGAGGGAACCCAAGGTATCCGTATTGATTGTGACAGTGAATATACACTAGTAGTCTAGCACACTCTGTATTTCCAGATAAGCTTGTTTAAAACAAAGACAACAAAAGAAAACAAACAAAAAAAATCCCAACCTGTTAGAACTTAACAGAACTAACCCCTCACCCTATGGTATTTGCTAATGAACTCCATGCAGTGAAAAATGTGTAAGAATGCTTTATGTAGCTTTTTGGGGAGGGTGATGAATTATTACCAAGTAATGTAATAAGCAAGCCTGAAAATGGGTTGTGGTGGGTGGTAGCTTTTTATTATTTTTTTTCCTGCTAAATCATACCATAAATGTTTCCCTCAGCAGGTGCAGACGCACATCATTTCTTTTGGGATTTTATAACCATGACAACCAGTTTTAAATGAACCTTTTCAGTTTCCACAGTTTAAATTAGAAGTGCATCCAAAAAGAGGATTGTAAAATGAGCAGAAGTAAGCTACTATTCCCACATCTTCTTAAGAAGTGTAGAGGGTTACATTTTAGCCTTTGTTATTATATATAAATATGATGCAATGTAAAATAAAGCTTCTATACCAACTTTTACTTTGAAGATCATTTTAAAAGCAAAGTTTGTTCCCTTGCTAAAAAACAGTCATTTTAAAGATGATGAAATTAAATCTTTCTCATTTTAACTCATGTTAGATTTAATGATACTGTGATTTATAATGAGTAAAGTATGTTGACATTTAATGCATATGACTTCTTTGAAGTTACATCCTTTTAGTACAGATGAATTTTGATGAGTTTTACCAAAAGGGTTGAAAGAGTTTAGGCAAGCTAAAAATAACTCAGGAGCAAGTTTAATCTGGGTTAGACACGGTTCCTTTTATCTTACATTGAAATCTCATTAACAGCAAGGTGCAGAGAACCTTTCAGTGCTCTCAAATACTTAAAAAATCGATGTCAGGCTCTGGGCTGGAGTCACAAAGAGGGGCCAGTACCTACATCCATCATGCTGCCAGTGCTAGCATCCCCACAACCTGCTGAGCTGGGGCTTCACCCCAAAAGGCTCCCCTGGGCTTCCATTTCTGTTTCAGGATATGTCCTGCTCCACCCCAGGCTCATCAGCTCTGACCCAATGCCCAGCACTGCTCATAACACTGGTCTTGCCCGTTTGAATCCAAAGAACCAGGGCAATGGGAAAAGAGAAGTGTGCACCACCCAAACAAAGGGACAAGATGGAGAGTGACCTCAAACACAACCCCCAAAAAAGCTAAATCAATATCGCTAACATGAAATTATCAGGAGTTCTAGCATCCTGTGTTTGTCTGTTTTTTTTTTTTTTTGTTGTTGTTTTAATCTGAAAATATAATTCTTACATCTTGTCTCTGTTTGCTGGTCCCACAGTTCTGAGAGCCTCAATGGGACCACCTCATCTGCTGATCCATTTGAGGGGTTGGCATTAGGGTGAGATGAACTACCCAGGGTGTCTCTGTTGATGACATGAGATGAGAAATGATTGCTCTCATTTATTCTGATGCCTGAGAGCAGAGGAAGGGGAAAGGGGACAGTGTTTGGGGTGACAGCTCTTTCTCCCCTTCTGGACTTACTATTGCAGAATCAGGCAAGATAATTGAAGATTTTAAATTTAAATTCCATACCTTGGAAGCAGCTTTTGACACACAGGAATAAAGAGGAGAGATGGGGCTTAATCTAGCCCAAAGAACTGCTGAGGCTGAGGGTTACAGAAACTAATAATTTTTTATTACTATGACTATTATTATGTAAAATTTCTTGACACCTGGCAGACGTAAGACCATTAGACCCTACAGCCATAGGAGCATATCAGAGCCATCGCTTAGCTTTTTAATGCAATTGTGTGTCTTACCAACCCTTGAGAATAACATGCCAACTTGCACATGATGTTACAATATCAAACCGCTGCATATTCCTCCTTTATACCTGCAAGAACTGCAGGGCAAACCTGGCCCATGATTTCTGATCAGGCAGTGCTAACGGTGCTGGCTGCTGAGCAGTGACACCAAACATGGTGTTCTGAGAGCACCTTGGACTCCATTGCTTTTTTAAACATGGATTTAATCTGGTTATGGTATGTATGTGTGTGTGAGAGGGACGCTGACTACATTTATATAGCAACATTGCGTTCTCAAAGTCCAGCTGAGTTATCTGCTCACTGCTGATGCCTCATTGCTCTCTGGCAATGCTGCATCCTCTCACTTGCTGCCAGAGCCACGCTCTGCATGCAGCATCAAACATGCAAAACGCTGCAAAACTAGGATGCCTCTCACACTCCAGAGAGGCAGTCACTCCTTTAGTAAGCCGAAATAAATTAGGAGAAATTTCTTCTCAGAAAGAGCAGTCAGGCATCGGAACGGGTTGCCCAGGGAGGTGGTGGAGTCACCATCCCTGGGGGTGTTCAAGGAAAGGTTGGACATGGTGCTTAGGGACATGGTTTAGTGGTGACATTGGTGGTTGAAGGATGGTTGGACCAGGTGATCTGGGAGGTCTTTTCCAATCTTAATGATTCTGTGATTCTGTGATAAATACAACAAAAGGAAATATGCCCGTTTCCATTCCTTTAATAGCAAGTCAACTATGCAGTGTCTCTAATTAGCAATCACAGCTGGCCATAGCTGAATTGCTGGGAAATGTTCAGTGGTCTGCAGGTATTTTGCCATCCTCCCCTTTCATCGATTGTACTCTCAGCCACAAATGCTTCTGCTCTTGACTGTGGTTACTTGAGCTGAAGAGCCAGCTGTTACCAAGTGGCCTTTGGACAGGGACAGAGGACTTTTCATTACCTGGGTGAAGAGAACAAAATAGTGGGCAGAACACAATGAGCAGCATTCGGAGACTTGCTTAACCTTTGTGAAATCGGGAAAGAGAACCTGGAGTGGGGGACAATTCAAATTCCTTCCCAGTGTTACCTAGGTCTGATTTAATAAGGGCTAAGAAAATGCTGTGTGTTATTTTCAAGCAGGAGCGAGTGCATGACACCTACTGTTTAGAACAGAGCCTTGTAGAGAGACAACCATAAAATTTCAGTACAAATCACAGAATACACACACCCCTGTATAAGAATATATATATATACACATGCACCCTCACACACACACACGTTCCCATGTGCATGAAAATTAAATTATTAAAGAGGTGGACAGAAGACAGAATAAAAACAAAAGGAAGAGGAAGATGGCAAGTTTCACCCACTGAAGTAAAAGCTGTTCTTAGAAAAACCACCAAGATGACAGCGTAAAGAAGTAATGTTTCCACTGCCTTTGTTACAACCCTGGCTTGTGCTGCTCCCCCCTTTATGTCCTCTGTGGAGCAAACCAAGCTGAAGAAAATATTTCTCAGCATCAATGTTGAAAGCCAACTCCATAACCCTGTTTATTTGACAAGAAGGGTCTCCTCTGCCGTGAGCAGCTCTACTCTGTGAAGGGCAAATGTCAAATCTATGATGGGAAAGCCCACTGCAGTGCAGTGGTTTGCAAACACATGGGAGGGAAAGGACAGCTTCTGGCAGAATTTTGCAATGACTGAAGAAATGGAAGTGTGGTCCCGTCCCCATTTACTGATGAAGGGTACAAACACTTCTGCTAAACAATTTTGCACAATTGAATACCATTTGGCTCTAGGAATACTGTTACTGAAGAAGACAAGAACACTTAAAAGAATGGAAAAAAAAAGAAAATGCTGAAGGTTTTTTTAGAGATCATCTTTTCAAATTAGCTATGACACACCTAGTAAACATGTCAGGCTTGATAGGGCAGAGTGATATATTAGACTCTTTTCCCAGGACTTCTACCTTAATTTTATCACAGCTCTCAGGAAATTAAATACACTTGATATTGTTCCATCATTTGTGAGGTACCTGACCTTGGTCTAGATTTAGATTTTTCCAGTTGGATCAAATTGGGCAGTTATAATCCCTCCTTTCTGCTGTTGTTGAATCTGAAATATCTGAATTAATGAGGTCTCTTGTTTCCCTTTCACATGATCCAAGCTGCCAGAATATTTGCTTTCTCCCTGAGTGATGTACAAAAGAATGAAAATTTAGATGATCTACACAAAGTGCAAATATTCCTTTATATATAAGCCACTAACTTGGCTCCCTTTTATTTTCCAAGCTGTTCTTTGCAATACACAGAGAATGCTCAAATTCTGTCAATTTAACCAGAAGTATAAAGATAATCCCAGGCATGATATGCATTAGATCCACTTGAATTGCAAAAATCAGCTTAACCAAACTATCTGCTTATACTGTATCTTTGCACTAAGTCCCTCAAACAGATAGCTCCCAGCTCATAGGATAAACCAAAAGCTACATTTAAAACTCCAGTGAAGCCATAAAGATTAGGGACAGCTAAGACTTTAAGGTTCTTCTAATATTCATTTGAAAGTGGAACCTTCTTCTAACATGAGAGGAAAGCTGAAAACCCAACAAAAATAGTTGTACTTCACGCTGCACCCAATGAAGAATCCTGTAACAAAAAGCAATATTTAAATAAGACCAAACCCATTAAAATGCTCTTGCTCTGACTATGTTGTCAACTGGCATAACTCCATATCTTCAATGTCGTGAAAGGCAATTTAGTAGCAGCAGATCTGGTCCACCATGTTTGAAAAGAAGCAGATGAGCATCCCATCATTATGATACAAGCAGCTTCCTTTTGCAGAGTGCATACTTCTAACATATGGATGGTTGAAGCACCCTTCAAACTGTTGAAAGGAGGCAAATACCCATTTTTTGGCTGTGACGGTCAGAAGGCGGGCAGCAGACACAGTAAGTACCAACTGTATGTATATCTAAAGGTCTCTGCAAACTAGGTGTTTACCCTAGCTTCTGACAAATCTTGTGTATTTAATAACAAAAATACTGTTGCTTTCTTCCCAGTTTGTGATAAATGGTTTATAGTTTGGGATGAAGATATTAAGCGCAAGCAAAAAATTTTCTGGGAGTAAATCAAGGATGTGCCTTGTATTTAGCACAAAATATACAGAAATGGATTCTTACCTCTTTTGATGCTTCTCTTCAATTCAGAGAGAACTTGAGAAACGTGAATGGGACAACAGAAGCCTCTTGGAAGTCAACAGGCATGCAATGTTCTGCATTTGGAATTAATCCCACTCACTGGTGCAGGTTTGGATCTGCCTAAATGAGCAGCAGTCCTGCTGAAGGGGATGGAAGGGTTATGGTGAAAACCGGATTTAATATGAGTTAAATATGAGTTATTAGTGTACGTGACCTACAATGAGATGGTGAGAGGACTGGGCATGTTTAATCTAGCAGATAGGAGGCTAAGGCATGATCAGGTGGCACCCTACAACTACCTGAAGTACAGTTACAAAAAATACAGAGCCAAACTTAGTAGGGGCAGGCAATATTACACTGGAAAAAACAATTACATTGTCTTTTGGGAAGTTCAGGTGAAGCTTTTTCATCAGGAGGGTGCTGAAACTCTAGAGCAAACTGCTCAGGGAGATGCTATCTCCCTGATAATCTCCATCCTTGGAGGTTTTCAGGACACAGTCAGACAAACCCATAGGTGATTTGTCTACAGACCTCCAGTGGTCCTTCCCAACCAACACCGCTATGCCTGTGATTCCACCAACAGATCTCCCATGCTTACATACTTCCTCTGTCAGTAATACCCATATTATCCCAGATAAATGCAGGTTTTGTCACATGCTGACAAAGCACAGGTGTTATTGAGGATTCTAAGGAAACTGATCAGAAATGTGCAGCCCTTGTATTAAAATCTATTTTCTCAGGGACAATCTGTGCTACAGGTGTGCTGTTTTCTTCATACGTTCCGAATTGTGGAAAGCAAAAACATAGCAACAGGATAAAAAAACAAAACAAACAAAAACAAACAAGCAAACAAAAAAAATACAAGAACCAATAATAGGGTATCTTCTGTTTTCAGCTACAGGAACTTTGAAGGAGGACTTCTAGCTACAGACCCGAAAATCATTTATTATGAATAGGGTTAGCAACGGACCTTCACTTGCATGAATCCAAATGAAGGATGGGCCACAGGCTCAGCTGGTGCACGTTCAGCATGCAACAGTCAGTGCAAATATTGTGATTTACACCAGCTGAGATATAGCTTTCTGTTTCTATTTTAATAAATCTGCTGTAAGAATTTCTCCTAGCTTTGTGTGGTTCTGCTGAGATGTTTAACCACACTAACAAAATGACTATATTTTTAGTGCAAGTCACAAACAAAACAGCCATTGTGCCACATAAAGCCCATGTTAGAGCCCAGATTGATCTTAGAGGTGCCAATTATATAATATAATACTGCAGGAACTACAGTAATTCACTTCTAAAATCCATTTAATTTCTTCTTAATTATGTATGTTTACCAATTCCTATAGATTTGGAAAAGGCGCAAAATTGCAGTTAGCAAAGGAGGCTTGAAGTGGAATGATTAAGAACATCTGGCATATACATAATTATACCAGGCAATTTATTCCGCCTTTACCATTTCACTACAGCCGTGATAATGAGGTAGAGATGGATTCCATCACTTTTCTGAACATTTATGAGTACCTTACTGTGCAGATAGTTTCACTGAAATAACTGGCATTAAATAAAAGGTTTAATATTGGAATAAAGGGTGGCAGACTCCCTCTTGCAAAGGGGCACTTCCAGCCCTGGATACGTGGTCAGCCTTTCCCATGAATTAATTTTCCCAAGTCTGGGTTCATCTGACAGACTACATGAATGCAACTCCTACAGCAAACACACCTGGGAAGAGCCACTAGCCACAGCGTTACCTGCAGCTTCTGTTTCCATGGCACTGGAAACCTGGAAGAAGACATCTCCTGAGGGCATTCTTAGCTGACAAGACCAGCATCAAGAATAACCCATCAGACCCAGATGACTGCACAAAGCCTGATAACACTTTCTATGTGAGTTCTTAAAATAGAAAAAAAAAAAAAAAAAAGAGAGAGAAAGAAAAAAAGCACTGAAATATGGGCTCCTTTCTTGGCAACATTTCATAAGAAAAGTATTGTCCTCAGATTCATTTAGAGTCTCAAGGGTCTAATTTAGAAGCCAATAGCATTTCTTCTGAAAATTCTGCCTTTTGATTTTCCACGAGATATATAACAGAAAAATCTAGCCCTACGATACAGTCAGAACAGTTTCAGCTGGAAGGAGCCAGGGCTGAATAACGAACTATGAAAAGGACAGTAGGAGGCTGAAAGATTTGGATAGCTCTGTCCGTGGTGTACTGCTGCACTTTGGGGCCACTACAGCTCTTTGGCCAGCTGGAGGGAAAGTTCACCCCCCCCCCGACACTGGTCAGCTGAAAGAACACCTTGTGTCTATGCATCAGCCATGGCTCAAAGGAGGTGGGCTAATGAAACCTCACCAGCAGTGTAAATACTTGTTCTTCTCACCACAAAACTAATCACAAAAGGAGTCATACACCAGGCCAACCAGTCACCCAACACGTGACTTTATTTTTAAGGATGAGAAGACACACTACTTATGCTTCCCAACTACTTCAAGTAAACAAAGCTATAAGTAGGCGACGCTGTCCAGCATCCATTCCTTTGTGCAAGGACCTTTTTATTCTGGTCTCTTCTGCAGTCTCCTGTCCCCATCATTCACTTGTTATTGGCTCCTACTTGCCCTGCAGAACCAAATTCTTTTTTTTTTTTTGTTCAGGGGATCTGTCAAGTCCACACAGCAGTGACCCTTATTTATCATTTCTTGTGGTTTTGACTGTCTTTTGCTCCATCTTCCTGTTTGTTCCTTTGTGATGTTTCACACTGCCTTACTCTGGCCTATATCACTCTTGTGAATACAGGCAATGCTTTTATTGAACATTCAGCTTTTCTTCCTCATTCCCTGTCTGGCAAATATTGAACCAGGTTATTTTGGAGATTACAGTTCAGAGACTGAATTATTATTATTTTAAATCCTAGTGGTTTTTGATTTGATTTTAAATATTTTATTAGCATTTATGCATGTTTCTTGTTATATGCAAATTCTGCATCTATGACCAGGTCATGATCCAAGTCCTCTTTATAGAGCCAAAGTGACGGCATGTATTTTAATTATGTCACCCTTGATTTAAATCTGTTTAATTGAAAAAGGTTTAAAGTGTGATCTACACAGCCCTAGCGACTGTAACTTTTCTTGGTTAGCACAGGATTGTGGACTGGTATAAATGTCACCTTATACCTTCCTTGCTGGAAAACATCTTTTGGTCACCCAGTTCTCAATCCATGGAAACAACCAAGATAATATTCAGGATATGGCTGACGAAGATGCTCAAGGACAGAACTCTATTAGCTGTTTTTATCATGGGATTTTTTGTTTGAAAACAGTATTTACTTGGATACTTCTGGCTCTGCTGTTGGTCCTTTTACCCAAGTTTCACACGAAGACAGGTCTCACCAGATCTGTCAGACCACACCATTTTTTTCTGGAACCACAGTGCTGCTGTGGATAGCACTACCAGATGAAGGACAAGCGAAAAGAAGGTAAGAGAACAAAAAATGAACTGAAATAAACAGAAAGCATGGAAACTCACAAATTAGCTGGTCAAAAGGTTTTATTTCTATTGACAAGTACTTCTTTCATAGACCTTTTATAGTCCATTTTTCAGGCTGTGTAAGGATAAATGTGCCACTGTTGTCCCTCTAACTATACTCCTGACAGAATGAAAGCTTTAGCCCTCGATAATGACGGTTTCTATCCTTTCATCAATTTCTAATTTAACTTTTACGATGGTACACATCAGTGTTAGCATCCAAAATTGTTCAGGATAGACATGGTTTTGTTTTTTGAATTCAGTTAATGGTATACATTTATCAACACCAACTTCCATTGTTTACTTACTGAAAGCAAGATACTCTTAGAGCCATTTAGGATATGTGTGTGCAGGCACCCAAGGCCTGATTAAAAAACACTTCCTTTAAAAGAACCTGTTTTCAATTGTTTATAGCTTTGCCACACCATAACTAAATTTTTCCGTTCTGAGAATTCGTATGAGGCAGGGATTGCCTAGGCTTCATCTCTTCTTTCTCTCTCTCTTTTTTTTTTTGGTCAAAACCATTTGGGAACAAGGTTTATAATTCCAAAACAAGGATAAAAGAGTACAGGAAACATATTTCTTTTGCTCTCTTAAAATAATATTGGCAACCCTTTGAGTTTTGTTTTGTTTTGTTTTGCTTAGTTTCGGTAGAAACAACAAGCATATTAGAGTTTAATGAAGGGGTGACCTCTTCTCTGCCATTTCCTGTTGCTGTGAAATCCACCAAGTTATAACACCCAATTTAGTGGATTTCTCTGACTTTGTTGAAGGCTGCAGCTTCAGTCTCAGAAGACTGCACAGTCTCTGAGGCGTGTGATCCTTCTTACACGTAACTGGCATGGAGTATGAAATGTATGTGCAGCTCATAGGCTCTTCTAGTCACAACAAAAAGCCTGGCTTCATTCTCCACCACTTTTACCATTTGCAGAGATGCTCGTGGCTTCAACACCTGGCAAGCCCATGTCAGGCAACCAAGTCAGATGAATTACTGTTAACCTGTACTGTATTGCATGGCACAGCTTTTGCTTCATTCTTAAATTCCTCCTAGAATTAAAGTATTTCCTACCTCCTCCCTTTGTACTGGAGAGGTACCGTCTGCAAGTGCCCAGACGGTTAAATAAAAAGGCACCGTGCAATGGACCCGCTCCATGGAGCTGATTGTGCAGCACAGCACTGAGCATTTCAAGCATAGCATCAGTCATATCAGGAGTGCAGATTTTGAAGGGCTGGGGTAAGTGTAAGCACGCTATTAAATTCAGCTGACTTGATGTTGCTGAATGAAACAATAAAAGCAAAGAAGCTCTTCAAGCTATTGATTTCTGCAATGCATTGTATGCATTTACGTAAATCTAATTAAAACATTGTGCATAACCCAATTACGAGCTATTCCCTTACAGCAAGTTTTATATTTATCTAAGCCAGGCTGTGCCAGCTGTGAGACATAACCCTGGATTTGCAAATAGCTATTGTGTAACAGCTGAAGTGGTCAGATAAACACACTGATTATTTTGTCTTTCTTCTAATGAATCATATATTGTGGTCCAGGACCATTTTTTGCTGTATCAGGTTACTGAGTTTTACTTCAGTGACATATTTCAGCTATCAGATTGCTCAGCAGACAAGTTAAAAGTTCAATTTATGAGGCAGTCAGTTACAAGGCTGAGAGACAACAGACAACTCTCAGTTTCCATTCTGATAGTAAGCAGGGGTTTGGCAGGTCTTTAGGGGTAACATCAGCTCCGTGGATTTCTTTCAAGGGGAGGAAATGTCTCTTCATTGGCAGTACAGGGATACTGGCAATACAGGGGACAGGACTTCAAATCTAGGGGCTTAATGCATGGTTCTCTGAATAACCTTTCATCCTTGGGGCTCTTAGAGCATAAATATTTAGATTTTGATGTGGTGGGGTTGCACCAATATTCATAAAAATTCCCCTGCCAGCCTAAATGCAGTTCCATCACCCGAGTAATAGTGGCAGAAGATGCAGAAGGGACCACTTCTTGCTACTTTATACCTATACTATGCAACATTTTTCCTGCAGCAGATCTACACCATGTTTGTGACAGTAATAGCCTATGTATAATCTTTTCTAATGTTGGGTGAAATTTCAGGTTCAGGGGAAGAAAACAGTAAACTGAATTTTTGTTTTCAGTAGAGTCATCCTGAAATGTTCTTGTCCCCTCCAGGAGCAATTTGAAGAGATGCCATCATCCAAGGCTCAAATCTATTCTGTTGACAGCTTATGAAGAAGAGCTAGCACAGAAATACTCTTCCTAAGCCTGGGAAAAAGGAAAGGGAGGACCAGCCTAGCTTAACCATGGAAGAAGAGTACTGGAGTAGGAAAGTCCAGTTCAGTATATACAGAGGCAGAGAGAGAAGGGGAAAGGGGAAGACAGGGAGGCAGAGCACTGATGAGGGTAATATGGAGCCAAAGGGACCATTAGCAGAGCATGGTGAGACAGTACAGAGTGACACTGGGAAGAAAGGATGCAGGACATCTTCCAGTGAGTCATTCACTATTTCATCCTTCTAAGACAGGAATTGATGCTGTTGAGTGGAAATCCCATACAAGTCCTCACCTATGACTCTCAATAAATGACTTTTCCTTTCCTTGCACAGGGATAACTTGGCTGGCTGGCCAGTAGCTTAATGACTATCCCTATTCAAGTAGCACTTTCCCAAGAAACCTCTCAGCTCCCAGCACAGTGACTGCAGAGGCAAAGCTCCTGCCTGCAGAGCCACATGATGAGCAGCAGCCTCTCCTCATGCAACCTTTAAGCATAGACTTCAACTGCTGCAAGCATCCCCTGGGGCCGGTGAGATTGACATGGCACCTCGGTAGAAGTACTACGCAACTCTGGGATTTCAAACTACATGCCATTCCCTTCCAGTCGGAGACAAGTTTATGAGCTTGAGCAGGCCATAAAAGCTTCTCTCCATGCTAATGAAATGTCCAAGTCCTAATGGATTTGTAGTTTTCATATCAGATTAAATCTGCATTTTTGCTGATAAAGACACAAAACTCACTCCTAATAGGCTTTCAGATTTTGTTAGCAAAAATACATCTTAATAGAGCACAGCGCCTATGGGATGCAAACAAGACAGCAGGGGCACTAACACATTATGACGGACTGCTCGGAAACTCTGCTTTCCTCCCACTGGCCAGAACACAGCCAGCTCACAGAAGTCCGTTGCTGATGTAGAGAAACCTTGAGGTCACTTTCCTAGAAACACGTGCACAGCCAGCCCACCACTGGTCTCCACAGCAGTCCCTGGCGCTGCTCTGCGACCCTGGTCAGACACGGGGACCCTGGAGCCTGGGAAAGTTCTCCCACTCACTTCAATCATTCCAGGCCCTTTTGACACCAGAAGTTATTCCGCACATCACCTTGTGAAGCCATTGAATTGACAGAGATCCCAAACTCAATGCCTCACCAGTAACTGTTCAACCTGCAGAACTACAGGCACTACCTGAGGATCAAACACCAGCCATGCTGCTCCTCCG
The DNA here is from genome assembly GCF_009769625.2 of Cygnus olor. Classification (NCBI taxonomy): domain Eukaryota; kingdom Metazoa; phylum Chordata; class Aves; order Anseriformes; family Anatidae; genus Cygnus; species Cygnus olor. Next base: position 7,056,679 of record NC_049173.1, on the reverse strand, counting down.
GAGGGCTGCCTGGGCCACATCTGCACTGGCAAAGGCGACAGCCTCAGACAGCTAGACCAAGGGAAATGAGCTGGCTCACATCTGTGTTGTTTAGAGCTCTCCTTCCCTGTCCCAGATTTGTCTAGAAATGAGTTGAAGAGGTCTATGACAGAGTTGGAGAGTGAGCTATCAGCTAAGCAGTGTGGATGATAGGGGTCCAGGATTTAAGTTGGCTCCCTGGCTATCTTCCATTTACCAGCATAGATATACCCTAGAATCCTGGCAAGGGATAAACTGATAAGCTGCTCCTGTGTGGTGGGATTACTCCAAAAACACAGAGTGCCTTGTGATGCAAAGCCTCTGCACAGGGTGGTGGCATGGCATAGGGCTGCTGCAGGACTCCACTTGCAGAAGAGAATTTCTGGCTGTGGATCCTCTGCCTGCAGCCCCGACCAGGTGCCAGCAGGCTGGATCTCAGAGCCTGGATCCCCCTTCTTGGGCAGCTCACCAGTCCCATGCAGCAGTGCTCTGTCATGCATCCCCTTGTGCTTTGAAAGCATGTCAAACCCCCTTCACATGCCAGTCCTTTTGGTGACCCTTCTGTAGAAATGTTTTAAAGTATAGGACAAAATTGTCTCAACCATGCATATTTTGACGGCAATTTTTTACATGGCCGGCTTTTGGTTTTGTTTTTCTTTACCTTTTGGAAACTTTTCCATTTGTTATTTTGTACCTTGATAAAATTATGCTATTTTCCATTTCAATCAGTGTTCCAGTTTGCTCCTCCACTTTCATTTCTGACTGAATCTAAGGTAACTTTTAGAAAGGAAGGAAAAGAGATAGATGAATTATGGCACTTGAAGTGAGAAAGAAAATTCTGATAGGAAAATGTAATTAAGAAATAAATTGAAAAACGGAAGCACCTGAGATACAGTGGCCAGGAATGATTATTTTAGGGGAGAAACTTTTTCAGGCAGCTTAATTCCATTTCATCCTGTTGCTTTCAGAACTTGGTCTGTTTGCTCATTTATTTGGATAAAATGTAAACCTCTTCTACTTGCATTGTTAGATGTAATGAGTATTATTTTGCATTTAATGAAAATACTGACACATTCTCACTGATGAAGAAGTTTCCATTGCTTTTCAGAAAGCTCTAGGTCATTTGACTTTTAGGATGTAGTCATTAACTGCTTGGCAAATACATTCCTAGAATGGCAATAGTTTTACCTGTAGGGAAAAGCACTACCACTGCTGTAAAAACAAAGAGATCGAAAGGTCTGGAACCTTTCGCACCTCTAAAGGTTTCATTGATTTCATGTCTGAGAAGGATGGGAAGGGAAAATACGCAGGAGAGAGACCATGTAAAAATGTTAAATGACAGTGATATTTTGAGTGTTCAATGACTGATACAAATATAATTTTACGTGGAAATATGTGTACACCAGTACAGGAAACACTGCAGGAACATTATGGAGTTTTGATTCAGTAGCTGGTTACCCACGTTGAAATGGGATGAGATGCAATAAAAGTACTGATGTATGAAAACATACTGTAGCATTGGGACAGACCCAAAGCTTCCCACAGTCTGAATCTGCATGGTGTAAAAGAAGGAAATTTCTCAAGTGAGTTTGCTAGTTTTCAAATAACCTCTAAAGTTGCTTCTTTCCTATGGGAGAGGGTGAGCAGAGCAGGAGACAAATTCAAAGCTGTGCCAAAGTCCAAAATTGGAAGTCAGAAAAGTTCTGCTCAGCAGCAACCCCATGCTGTCAGCCTCTTCCAGGTACCTTCTGACACATCTTCTGCCCAGTACCAAAACTACTCTTCTCACTGCTGGACTTCTCAATCCTACCAAAGACTGAAATACCTAGAAGAGGTATCTTGAAATTAGGTGGGGGTAGTGACTCTTTCCGGAAAGACCTGCTATGTTCAGAACCACACCTAACACATACTTCCAGGCATGGCTTCTTCACTCAGAGGGTGGTGAGGCATTGGCACAGGCTGTCCAGAGAAGCTGTGGGTGCCTCATCCCTGGAGGTGTTCAAGACCACGTTAGATTAGGCCCTGAGCAACCTGGTCTGGTGGGTGGCGTCCCTGCCTATGGCAGGTGGGCTGGAACTAGATGATCTTTAAGGTCCCTTCCAACCCGATCCATTCTATAATTCTCTGGCCATTTTTTGTTTTTCCTTTAAATAAAACAATTTATCATTATTATTATTATTATTATTATTTTTAATCTGTAACATGTTAGGAACCGGGGAGTTGTCATAGCTAACTCCACTGCAAGGAGGGAATTAAGCTCTTTCATCCTCTGATGTTCTTGATCATCACTATAGGATAGTAAGATTGAGAAGGTACGTTGGTATGATGGAAACAGACTCTATCATGGGATATTATAAGAACATTATGACTTGCCTCTAGCCTCTCACACTTATGAGTCCCTCTCACAGGGCCTGGAAGCAAGGTCCAGTAGAAAGGTATAAACACTTTTTTATGATGGGCTTAGTGCCGTGCCATCACCACAGAACATTAAACAAACTCTGTCATACTTTTTTTGCAAATTTGTGGGAAATTTTTGCCTTCATTTCTTTTAAATTTTCAGGCACATAAAAATGAACATTATGAAGTAACAAATGCTGTCTGAATGTGTCCATATTCCTACTGAGGAAAACAGATTTTTTTTTTTTGTCTGTCTCTCTGTATGTAAATACCTCTAAAGGGAGAGAGATGTTTCTTGTCTGATAGTTATAACTAAAAAGATTTCAGTATTCCTTAACTGAAATGCTGAGGAAAAACAAATCACTTTGAACAGATCAAACTTATAGTCCAACAGGTACTATAAGTGATCTTGATTTACAACTTCTTTACAACACATTTAGTACACCATTCACTTCTGTGAACAATATTTATCAATACAGCCTTAGCAACAGAAAAAAGATTGAAGCTGCATAATCCCACCAGAGCATCAAAAGGCTAGCCAGAGAAGTGGATGAGATGACATTAATCTAGTTAATTTTTTAAAATCTAAAGTACTTCCTGAGAGTAGAGATGAAAATTTTAAAGTTTCTGTAATTCAATATCAACAGAACTCTGAGACTTCGAGGCTGCAGCAACCTGCATAAGAATAATTGAGCTGAATTTACAGCACTTGTGTTGTCCTCAGGTACATAATCTGTGCATCTATTAGCAATACATCAGACCTGGTAGGAATCTAGAACTAGTCTAGACTAAAAGGTTTCAAGTACTGGTGTTTCTGCCCCCAAAGCCAGGCCAATAATTATGGATTTGGAATTTATTTATTTTTTTTCACACAGCAACTCTGGGAACTACAGCCAATTGAAAGTTTTGTGAAAGAATGGCTTTAGACTAGAAAATTACATCCTAGAAGACTGGAACAAACTGAGGGAAAACAAACAACACAAACCAAACTAAAACAAAACAACAGATGAAAGTGTTTTCAAAACAAGTATTTCAATACTGGTGCAATCAAAGAGAGCTGCAGGCTCACAGAATGGATGAGGCTGGAAGGGACCCCTGGAGATCATCTAGTTCCACCCATCTGGTCCTTGCCCATGCTCAAGCGGAGTCCACTAGAGCAGGTTACTTGGCCATTTCCAATTGGGCTTTGAATATCCCCAGAGAAGGAGACTCCACAAGATCTCCGGGCAGCCTGTTCCAGTGCTTGACAACATTTGCAGTAATAAATAAATAAATAAATCTTATGTTTTAGTGGTACTTCCCATGTTTCAGTTTGTGCCCATTGCTTCTTGTTCCTTCACTGAGAACCAGAGAAAAATGTGGCTCCATCTTTACTCCTACTCATAATGTATTTATAAACATTGATAAGATCCCAGCAAGCCTTCTCTTCTGCAGGCTGAGTCCCAGCCCCTCCTCATATTACAGATGCACCAGTCCTTCAATATTTTTGTGGTCCTTCATTGGACTTGCACCAGTATGTCCACATTTCCATCATGCTGGTGTGCACTGAGCTGGAGCCAGAACTCCAGATGTGTCTCACCAGTCCTGAGCAGAGGGTAAGGATCACCTGCCTGCTTTGATCTGCTCCAGGTGTGTCTCCTAATGCAATGGGAGATAGCATACACCTGTCGTTCTCCACTCATCCATTCTCCAAGAACATGGCCCACCTGCATTTTACAAAAGTTTTCGGATGCTTGTGAGATGACCATTGATGGTCAGGACCGTGGATTTGTTAAGGTTCAAATACAATATTTCTTGAAACTAGCTCTGTTTCAATATATTTAAGGAATGCATTGACCGATACCAGTAGATACAGCTGACTGAAAAAGTAATTTTCAAGACTTTGTTTCTCAAATATCTGATTTACTGGCATCATGGGAAGACTTTAGTCTTTCATGGATTGTAAAAGGTGATTGCTCAGAGATGACAATGACACATTTATTAATGTTTTTCGTACAGCAGCATGGACCAATACTGAGCTCTTACTACGGGTCTGCGCACCTCAGCCCTTTGGGGTTTGCAGAACTCTTTATGGCCACTGCTCTGAATGATTTCTTCAAATGACCACTTGATGTCACTTGACACCATGCTAATAAACTTGATCAAGCCCACTTCTGGGCAATAAACAAATGTTCTTAGAATAGGGTGTCTGAAAATGGGAAACCAAGATGCTAAAAAAGTCCTATGAAAAGATCATATTTAATTTTTTCAGGTTTGCCTACAATTCTTGCAAACCAGTGTTGACAACTGCTAAATTACTTACAAATACACAGTTCTTTTTGTCCACAGAATTATTGGTACCAGTTCTCTTTTCCAGAGAGAGTCTAAAATTAATCACTAAGACCAAGATTTATTAAGTTAGGTTGTGTTTCTCAATTATTAGGTGTCCAGGTTTGAAGAGACATCAAACAGATACAGATGTTTCTAGACTACTGTTCCAAAAATAAGACTCCATTAAGTAATCTGGTGCCACTAGTCACTTTGAAAGTTTTGGCTAAGCCTCAGATTTTCTCTCCACTACAGATTCATTCCTCACCAATAGTGAATTTCACATTTCCCATGCATATGAGTTACCAGCTCTGAAAACGAAGGCAAGATACCACATTTCCTAACCTATCTAGTCCAAAATAAAAGTGAATTACTGTTCCCTGACAGTCTTTTTCATACATCAGCATGACCTGAATTCTAATAAATTCACATGATCACAGCTTTACAGTCTCTCCTCTCCTACTTTCTGCTTATGTACTGCTGGGACACTGATTTATCTGTGACAGAAACCTTTATCCTGAGACTTGTGTATGTTGGCTTTAGTTTCTGGTAATCACCAGCCAGGTGGTCTTGCCAGGAAATAGATCTGTCTGTAAAATAAATGTTAACCCAGGATATTCTAAATCCCAGGGCAGATGGAACTGTTTTAGCCAGAAGAGAACTTCCTTGAAGTTTCACTGAACATGAAATGTTTCTCTGGATACCTTTTTCAAACTATTATTAGATAGAAAAAAATATAAATGACTTATTGAGGTTGTCCCATTTTGTTTTGAAAATGTCAGAAGTGATTTGTTCTTGCTTTAATCAAAGCAAAATGAATGAGTGGTGTTGAAGCATATTTATAAAATATTTTGTATTGCTTTTGATCGTGGGTGGTATTTTTTTTAGCATTTCAGTGGTTCCAAATTTAAATGGTTTGGAATCCCTATTACCCAAAATTCTGAAGAATGGAAAGGATTCTGCTTGTTTCCTTTCAACATCTGCATTTAGCACAGAAAAAAAAAAAAAGCCAGCCTGCTAATATAAATATTAGACAGTTGCTCTCATTTATGAAATGTTTTACTCGCAGAATATAGGCTTCCACCTAGGTAAGAAGACTTTCCTTAGCAAAATAATCTAAATCAATACCAATAAGATATTTGCACTACTCATGTGGTGAAAGTCAACTGAAGGCTGCAGAAACTTAATCCTTACACTCAAGAACTGCTTAAAAACTCCCCAGGTATCTCATTTACGATTGTGCCTTATTAGCTATCACCCTGACCCTCAGTTCTTGGTCAGCACCAAGGTCAGACCACATACAGGGGCTGGCAGGACCTATGGTTCATCCTTTTGGGAGGACTTCCAAGAAATGGTGGGGAAATGTGGATCTATTCCAAAAACCTTCAAGCTTGATGAAGTGATGCACTTGAACTCAACAACTGTCTGTAACAAACTTGCCTCTCCTCAATAGCTGGGCTCCCACTTGCTTTAGTGCATGTCAAGCCAAAAACAAAATAAACAAAAAAAAACAAACAACAACAACAAAAAAAAACACAGTGTTTCAGTGTCTGTATACACATTAGAAAGTCTTTTTTTGCAAAGCTCTTTGTTTATATACAGTATGGAGCTGCAACATGGGAGACAGTGTACACAAATGTGTATTGCTGTAATACTGAGTATTGCCATGCTTATATCTAGGACAAGATAAAGAGGGTTGGGAAGAGGACGAGGATATACTTAACTCCATGTCTTGCCTTAGCCTCAGCCCTTGCAGAAGAAGAGCATGGTTGGTTTGGTTTTTGCTAATCTCTGGAGACTGTCTGACACAGGACCTTATTGTGGGAGACTCTTCACAGGTACTGGGAGCAGCCAGGTTGTCCCAAAGGGCAGAATGTTCAACTAGACCAGAAAGCCCATGGGTGGAGAGATGTCACTGCACCCTTCACAAAGAAAAGGACGGGCAAGCAGGTCAAAGAACTGTGCTGGAGACATTTCCAGCATTAAGGACGGAGAACATTGAAGACTTCTTGGTCAAACTTGCAGGTTTCTGCATCCCACAAGATGCAGAGACTTTCTATAATAAGCTTACCATAGAGCCAAGATGTTTTCCAAAAAAAAACAAAAGCTGGAATATTTTTGAAGATCAAGATTCAAAGGTGCCTGAAGAGTATCTCTTCCTCTCTTTGGAAGGTAATGCCCTATATAAGACTGCAGTTTTGATATTCATGGACATATCTTGATTTCTCTACCTATACCTCAGTTCAGACCCATTTCCAAAGTTTTGGTTCCCAAAGAATAGGAATATTATTAAGATAATTAACTTTCTTCCTTAGGGAGGTAACTTTAGAGACAAACTACTTTCCAGCACCGTCTTCTCCAGCTGCTAGTACTTAGAGCTCTCTAGTGCTTTATAATCTTAATTTCTACAAGCACTGAGCAGATATTGGTGATTTATTTCTGTAATTATTGTGCTGTTGAATTTGTACCAGACTGTACAGTTCCATGCTAAACATTGCAAGTTAAATCCCACTGGTCAGGAAGGAGGAAAAAAAAAAATAGTATTGAAGCCTATCCTTAGCACATTTCAGCCTTTGCTTGGCTGTCCATCAAACAAGATGGTCTACAAGAGAAAGGTAAGACAGGGAACTACATGCAATCCATCTTCTTTCAGTGCATGCAGTGCATGCAGGTTATTCATCTAGCACTTTAAACTGTGTCCCTTGCCCTCTCACTTTAAAATTAAAGTTGACTAGAAGCTCTAGGGACAGGAAACTGTGATATTTTTTTCCAAATTGGAATGAAAAACAATTACTTTAAGAAATTATGAAAATAATTGGTAAAGCTACTTTCTCCTTATTGCAGTTACAGAGTTGGGTTCTAATGCACCCAGAGATTTGGTAAGGGTGAAAACAGACATAAAGCAAAAGCTTAAAAAAACAACCAAGACAATGCCTATGTCTTACCAAAACAAAACATTCTGCAGAAGCAGGAAAGATGAAACCATCTGTTCTCATAGAAAAACATATTTGCAGAAGACTTTGTTAAGTAAAATTTGACAAAAGTGTTTGAAGTGTATGTATTTGCTTAATTTGGGAATCCCAACATCATGGTTTTAGTGCCAATTCACTGTAATCTTAAGCAACAATGAAAGGCAAGAATTACCCAGCTTCGGAACTACAGAATTTCCCTTTCTCTCATCAGGTTACCAACATGAAAGGAGGTGTGTTTGTACTTGACTGCCAAGTTTTTCATGACACTACAAAAGGACAACCTGGTTTCATGGATCTTAGCTTGTAGCAGAGAGCACAGCACACATCTAAAGGTGAGTACATCCCTTCTCTCTTTGCTGTACCTAGGCACAGTGTACCTCCTAGCAAATCTAAATGTCAATGTTTTACTTCATTCATGTTGTGTCCTGAATTGACAGTTACCCTTAATTACTCCTCTCATTAGCAACCTTACACTGGACTTCCATTTCCATTGTCTTTTTTTAGCTATGTTTCCACTTGCTTTAAGTCAAGAAAGTCTTTGGGCTAAATATGATCTCAGTGAGTTGTAAATCAGGCAGCACTGTAAATCAGGTGTCCACCTGGTGTAACAGCTGAGATGGAAGGAGACTTGCAATTCGTTCTAACAAAAGAAATCTCTGCTTTTTCAGCAAGTCAACTTAGCATTCCTCCTGAGAGATCACCCCACTTAAATATGAATCTTGGAGGAAGTGGAATGAGCCTGAGCAGCCCTGAATGCAAAACAGCAACAGGCAGCTCTCCCAGCAAGCTGAAAACCTGACAAGTTACACTAGCAAGAGCTAATGTTCTGCTGAATACCTCTGAACAGAGATGAAGCCAGCTTCCAGAAGACTACTGCTTTGGATTATATCACAAATTAAAAAGAAAATGTTGTGGCATAGGTTCACAGCTGTGTTTCTTGTCCATGCTCATTTAAAGGAGATAGACTTGAAGGCAATTGTGGAAAGTAATTTATTTACTCGATATGCTCCAGTTTTCCACCCAGAGGCATCAGGAAGGCACACAGGTATTTCATTAGAGTCCAGGATGTGTGACAACTTCCCTGCAAATGTTTACGTTATAACTTCTCACATCAAAATCCTTGCTAAAACTTCCTATCAACATGCATAGCCAATTAGTGGAGACAGAGAGCAGGAAATGCCATACAGAGTCCTACCTGGCATTGACCAAATGTAACCACAGTTTGGTCTGTGAGATTCCCCCTCTCCAAGCAAAACTCCACCAGAATTTCAGAATGGGAGGTGCCCAAGAGGTGCATTAATCACTCTGCGATGACACAGAGCAGACCTCCAGAGTGCCGCAAGCTAACGGCTCACAGCTGTAACACAAATTTCACCAGGAGCTAATCTAAGGGTCTGTTGGCTGTCTGTCTAGTGACATGGCAGTGCAAAAAAGAAAACTAAAATAAATAGCTTACTGAAGTGCTCCCTCAAAGCTAGGAGCCTGAGCATAATGAAACCAGCTTCTCTCATTCTTCTTCCTGTCTCTGTAGCTCAAGAAATGACCTGTACAACATCTTCATGGACTAGCTTGTGCAATAAGTAGTCATATGTTACAGTTATGAAAGAGTGGACGACACAGGCAGTGCTGCAATGTTCTGTACATCTTAAAATACAGCGAGAAGGCTGAGATCCTCAACACTCCCTGAAATGGCCATGGCTCTCAACACACTTTTGTGTCCCCAGGTTTTTTTCCTCAGTGAGACACCATTCCCCACAAAGAGTGATGGGTTGGAACTGTCCCTAACTACACTCTCCTTATAATCAAGAATTTTTGACCAGAAAGTTTTGGAGGCTGTGAGAAACGCAGACTGGAAATGACATCCATAAACCACCATGGGAGGCAGCTTGAGGAGGAGCAGTCCAGAAATGGTTTCCATTTTTCCCTTGTCAGATTTCTTTGTTGATTATGTGTTTGACATGAAGATATATCTCAGTAATTAATATCTTGTGTCAAGCTCATCTCACATCGCTGAAAGAAATAATTTGAGAGTGTCACTGTGATTCATTTGAACTATTGAACTCTATATCATTTTCAGAAGGAAAATGCAGGATGTCTGTATTTACAGGGAAGAATGCACTGAAAACCACCTATTTATTATCCCGAGTGCTTTCCTAGGGCACACATCAGCACAGATTCAATTTACAGAGGGTGTTTGGAAGCCAGAATACCAGTTTAATGAAGAAAAGCACTATGAACATAACAGACATGCTACTCTTCTAGAGAGCGAAGAGAAATGTTATTCCTGGCCCCCTGGAGAATTATCTTTTGTCCCACTTTGCTCTCACTTTCCCAATTGCCCACTCATTTTTGGGCTCTAAAACCTGCTCACGTTTCATTGGCCTTGGTTAATGCAAGGTATGACAACATTTGTCCCTTTGGTGGGCTACTGGACATCTCTTCAGCTTTTCATGAGCTGCAGCATCTGTAATGCAGGGATGTTAAAGGTAGCAGGAAACAGTGCAAGAGCCTGTTCCTGTCCTTTCACAAAACATCACATAAAACCAAGAATCATAGAATTATAAAATGACAGAATCACAGAATGGTTTGTGTTGGAAGGGACCTTAAATATCACCTAACTCCAACCCACCTCCTGTGGTCAGGGACACTTCCCACCAGACCAAGTTGTCCAAACCATTTGAGCCAAATAGGCTCAGGAGAATAGGACTGCTCTCCATATTTAGGAGTTCAAATTGCCTTAAAAGACATAAAGCACATGTAAAACCCTGCAGTGAATCAGCAGGTGAAAGAGTGAGGACAGGGGGCACCACAGACTAAGAGCTAAGGTAGCCATGCTCTCCATCGACCATAGAAAATGGTGACAAAAGCAACAGGACAGAGGAGATTCTTATTGAACTCAGGCACCCATGGGTTTCCTGCCTCCTTGCTCCCTCCTTGGTCTCTGTTGTTTGCTAAACTCAGCAGGCTGAGCTGTCTCCAGAACATCCTCACTTTCAGCCAGACACAAGAAGGATTTTCTTACTTTCCCGTAACTTTTAAGGAGTTGTTGGATGCAGCTGTCTTGTTGGCTGCAGTAGTTTCAGTATTATTTTATGTTTTTTATGTTCATTTTTGAATATTTTATCTCTTTGCCATGCGATGACTCAATCCCCAAATACTCTGAAGTACACTGAGACTTCAGTCATCGCCTCCCATGACCCAGTGGAAGGCATTTGCTCCTGGAAGAGGCGGAGATGGATGGGGAGCACACTTCTTTTATCTCCTTAATCAGATCCTCCAGGTGACAGCCAGGCTCAGGTCCCAGTATTGATGTAGTTTGTCTGCTCTCCAGCACTGCTTAGTCCTTAAATTGGTGTCTTCTGAGGTGACCAGCGAGTTCCTTGGGCTTCCACAGGAAAAGACAACACTTTCTCGGCTAAACTATCATGTCTGGGCTTGCAGGGGTTCAGACTTTTATGCTCAGTGAAAGACACGCTCACAGTAGGACAGTTGTCACTTTCTTTATAACATAACAGCCTAACAGCCAGAGGACTTAACCTGAAATAACCTCAAGTGTAGGACTTTGCTTGAAGGGCTTTCAGTCCGTCTCGGCTGCCTGTGAAAGAGTCCCAGAGCCACCTGGCTACCGTGGGATGGGGTCACTCGTGGGGTGAGGTTGTGGGGACACTTGGCTGATTTCCCTGGGACATTCTGTAGCCAGGAGCAGAGGAATTACAGAGCAGCCAAGGAGCACCTTAGAGGGAAAGAGCCTGCAACTTCCCAGTGCAGGCACTCAGATGGATGTGTGTGGTCTGGAACCGATCAAGTCGAATCTTCTCCTGGCTGCGTTTAATCCAGTCCATGAAGGCCTTGTGTCAGATGCTGACAGCTGAACCACATCTTTGGCTGGTGCCAGGCCAAACCTCACTGTTCAGGGGAGCAGAGTCCACTGAACCAGATGAGGGCAAAATAGCTGTACGAACCTGATGTTTATTTTCAGCACGTTTTAACACATAAGTTAAATTTATTCATTTTAATCTTGACTAATGATTCGCCTCATGCCCACAGAAATCGGGCGGCAATCTGACAGGCAAAAATTAACGCAATGGAATTGGTTTAATGTCCTATGCAGCATCAGAATAAAATTTGAACAGAGTGCAAAAAGATCTTCAGATAGAACATTTGTATCAAAGTGGAAGAAAGAATATTCTTCACTCATCAGAAGTGTCCTAAAATAAGCACAGCAATATCAAAGCCAATTAGGGAGACAGTGATGTAACTCAAAGACATAATAAGCAGTCTTCTGTGATGCAGTTTATGAACAATTTATCACCAAGCTTTGGCTCCAACAAGAATATAGCCCAATACTGGCTTAAACTTTACCTTTAGATTTCTATAATCGACTCATATTGATAGAGTCAAGACCTGAAAGAGGTGATAAAATGAATTATTTCTAATTATTCAAAAACTCAGTGATGGGTTTTCTAACAAATGCATCAAATACATTAAACTGAATTAATTTTCTTTTTAATGGCTTCCCAGCACCACTAAAATAAGTGGATCAGTGGAGGAAAAAAAAAAAGTTTTTGTTGAAGTGACAGCGTAAATCAATAACGAGATACAAATAAGATACCTTATGCTCTTTTTCCAATCCATGGTGTTTTTTCAGCTCCAGTATTCCTAATGTGCTTCAATACCCTTGCAGGACTGAGGATGTTCTGGGAGACATAATAGGATGGGAAGGGAAGGAGATCTGTGGGAGCTGACATGATGCAGGGATGGACAGATTGATGACACCTAGCCCAGAGGCTTTGGTAGACCTGTAGATGGTAGACATTGTCCGAAGTCAAAGTTGCTCTGAAAAGGTGCTCATCGTCTAGGCCTGGAGAGAGTCAGCAGCACTGTGGTCTGCTACCCAGGGTCAGACCCCACTGTGTGAAGAGCCAGTGCAGTCACCAGGCAGAGTGGCACTGGGGCCTTACACTGTTACAGTCACAGGGCAGCACCACACGGAGACGTCAACTAGGAGCTGCATTGGCACATCGTCATTTCCCAGCCAGCAAGTTCTGGTCCTTGAAGCATCATCCTGATGTGGTTAAACCACTTCCAGCTGTAGTACCTTCTCGGGAAGCTTGTGGCCCCCAGTAGAATGGGAAAGGAGTACATGAAGAGATGTCCACTACCAGAGGCAGGAAGGGAGCATGTAAGTTGTGCACTATTTGCCTAGTGAACAACATTAACACAAAACCCGTGTTTACTCTAAAAGATGACTGCAGGAGCAGAGGAATTTGAAAAGCCTGTTCCAGACAAGAGAAGCCAGGGAGAGTCTGCTGGAAATGCACAAACACACCAAATACAAAATGTATGGGCACTTGAGAAAGGCTTTGTCAAGGAATAAACAGACAAGTGTGCACCTAAGACTGATCTTTCCTTCTACAAATCAAGAAGATATGCAGCAGAGATGACAAGCCTGGGCCTGGTTTCCAGCAACCCAGAGGCCCAAACTAGCCCTTGGGTTTGTCTTGTTTCTGATTCCAGACACACATTCCTGGATCTAAGGAATGAGGTCTCTCAGGGAGACGTTTAAGAGCAGGGCACAGCAGCCAGATGAGATGTTTCGCTCTCCAGAATTACAGAAGGTAAAACATCATCAATTACATGGAATTGCATCAAAGTCAAATCACCTTCTCCCATTGCAAACATGTTCACCAAGCTCCTTGGTCTTGGAGAAAAAAGCAGACGGGCAGGTGGTCCCAAACTATCAGTTACTGATCTGGATATCAGCTCATCAAGTCCCTGCTTCCTCTGCTTCACACCTTTTTATTTTTTTCCCCTCTGAATGGCCCTCAGCACTAATGATACAACAAGATCAACTTGAGCCAGTTCATCACAACAGTGCAATTATGTCTCCTGTGTCCTGAAGCTGATGGGACATGAGGGAGGGAAATAGGTTGCATGATAACCAAGCCACTTTTGGCTTCCTAGCCCAAATGACCACCCAGTCTGGTGCAAAGCCTGAACTGACAGCCCCAGCTCTTTAGCAAATCACCCTCAATATTCTGCTACTCAGCCAGAGGTCCTCTGCAATTATAATGCATAAAGCAATTTGCTCTCCAAGAACACAAAGAAGAAACACAGACTGATTTTCACTGCACAAACTGGAAAGAGAAGCACTAGAGGATGTTGATTTAGCTGGACACTAATTGATTTAGCCAGTTGACGCTACTGGAGAAGCTTGTAGGTAATACATTGGCTATGAGGAATGTCAGATTTGCTGCCATTTGTGCTGCAGACCACCTCTGCACGTGCTGCTGGTTTAGCCCCACTTGCTGCTCTGCACAGGTTGGCTTTGTGCCATGAGAAGAGAGCCCGAAGCACCAATCTCTCCTTGCTTGTAGAATTTCTGCTGTGTGCGCACCGTGAACATTTGTCTAGCGCTTCCAGAGGACCAAAAGCCAGAGCTGCTGGGTGACTGCTGGATCATTGCCTGACACAGCATGGTGAGAGATCACCTCTGGGAATGGTGGAGCTGACAGGTTGAAATAGGGAGAAAAACTGAGATCTGATAAGTGGCGTGTATAGGGATTTGGTGACACTCCTGTTCACAAACATATTCTTTATAACATGATCTCTGTTCCTGGATTCCTGAAGCAAGACTTAAGATTTTCCCCCTCCCTCCCTTCTCATGCTGTTCGTTTTCTCAGTATGGGGTAAGAGAGGATTAATGGGCCCTGGGGCTGACTTGTCCCAGGGGAGGGAAGGGAGAAGAGTGTCTTCTGGTGCATAATGAGTATCAACTTACATGATGGACACGTGGGCTTCACGTAAGTTTGTGTGATGGAAAAAATCCCTTCACAAGCAGCCTGCTGGGACACATGCCTTGCACCAGGGTAAATGCAGGAAGCAAACACTCATCTTTGTTTAAAAACTTTAGCATCTCCCCTTGCTCAGAGGATCTGCAACTTCTGTGTCCTATTTCTTTTTGTTGCACTGCTCAATTTTTCCATCCCTTCCACCCCTTCCTTTTTAGGAAGACTGTTTCATTTTGTCACATACACTCCTGTTTATAATCTAAATAATAGTAGTTAAACTTGCTAACAGATGGCACATTCATTATTTTAAGTTCCTCAGCCCCAGAGCCACCACAAAAAAAAAAAAAAAAAAAAAAAAAAAAAAAAGCTGAGGAACTAGTAATTTTAGTTACACCAGCAAAATGAAGGGCTGGTACATCCCTTACCAAGAAACAAATTAAAATAAGTCTAAAGCAACAAGAAATTTCTGACTTTTCCATGTGTGTTTTTATTTCCATGTCTCTGGTGTCTACCTATGAGGAGGATTATGCCAAAAGCTTCCCTTAACGCTGCATTACATTATTAATGTCAGCAGAATTTCCACCATGCTCAGTTAGCTCGTGCAGCATGAATTCTGTGTGCCAGGCTGTGGTCTGCTCGACCACCTGGGCTGCCTGCCTGCATCCTGAGAGGAGATCTCTCCATGGGAACTGGGAGGCAGTCCTGCCTTCCCAGATTTGTTTGGTAGCCTAGAGCTGCAGGACCATTACAGCAGTGGATCTGTTCTTGCACACCTACCTGCCTGCAGGTCTGTGTGTTTCTCCACCTGCCCGCTTTGGAAGAGGAACTGTTCGTATTGCAGTAGCAGCCTGCTGCTGTGCAGACAGTCAGGCCTGAACATCTGTACTGTTCAGCCAGCAGTAATCAAAGCCACACATTATTCTTTGTTACTTCACTCTCCCATTGCAGCCCAAGCTAGGCTTGTTCCCCACTTCTATGAGTCAAAAAAGGACAGAGAGCACAAGTTCGACTCAGGAAATGTTTCTCAGTTAAGTTCTGCTTTGTAAGCATCTGGTTCTTGCTTGACTTTGTTCACTGCAATCTGAACTGTCTGAAAAGAAATCAAATGCAGCTTTTCCTAGCAACAGGGTGTTAGAAGAGTATAGGACTTACAATATCTGCAGTACCTAAAATCGGAGTACTGTACTGACTAAAGTCAGTCAAACCTAAAATTAGAGCCTAAAATTCTAAGCTTTAAAGGGATGGTTTTTCATTTAAAGACTTTTAGACTTGAACATGTAATTCTTTAGCTCAGGTTGCTGAGGGTCAAGCTTGTCTTGTGAGGCAAGTAGTGCTGCTCCCCCATCTCTTGTTCCAGGGGCTCCGATGGGATTTGCATGGCACCTCGCCATGTGCTGCGTTTCTGTGCACTTGCATTGCAAATGGCGTATAACAAGAGATAATAATATATGGTTGTTCTCCAGCACCAGTAAAATAAATCCTACAAGGATGAGCACCACGTGTTGCTGGAGATTCAGGAAAGTCTAACAGCTTCCTTTTTCTGCTGTTATTTTTGAACACTTCCTCTGTTCAGCCTTTAACAGAAGTGCTGAGACTACAAGTACTTCTTGGCATCTGTAGATAGTGATATTCCTCATCCTCTGATGGCAATGTACTTTTCAAGCCTCGTATTCATAAATCTTTCAAATGCCCAGAAGACAACTAAGTACTATGGTGTACCATTATGGTAACCTAAGCTTAAAGAGGTTAAGCAACTTTTCATGCATTACCAACCGAATCAGAGCTGGGTATTGAACTTGCAAGTCTTGATGCCTCACTTTCCTTCTAATCACTTACCAGCCATCCCTCTCCCCATAACCAAGCTGTCTGGCTTGGTTTCCAAACTTTAGGTGCTGATTCTTCTTCTCCCTTTTAGAAAAATCGTTAACTTTCAAGATTTAGCCTATTGCTTATGTAAATGGAAAACATTTAAAATTCTTAGCACAAAGGAGTCAGATTTTCATTAAAGAAAATCCATTTCTCAGTGAGTGGGTGTCCTGGTTTCAGTTAGGACAGAGTTAATTTTCCTCCTAGTAGCTGGCAGGGTGCTATGTTTTGGATTAGGATGAGAACAGCGCTGATAACATGCTGATGTTTTAATTGTTGTAGAGCAGTGCTTACACCAAGCCAAGGACTTTTCAGCCTCTCTCTGTCCTGCTAGCGAGCAGGCTAGGGATGCAGCAGAAGCTGGGAGGGGACAGACCCAGGACAGCTGACCCAAACTGGCCAAAGGGGTATTCCATACCATCTGACGTCATGCTGAACAATATATAGGGGTGGCTAGCCGGGGTGGAGGGGTGGCCGGCTGCTCGGGGATAGGCTGGGCATCGGTCAACGGGTGGTGAGCAATTGCATTGTGCATCACTTATTTCGTACACATTATTACTATTAATACTATTATTATTATTATTATTGTTGTTATTCTTTTCCCTGTCTTAATAAACTGTCTTTATCTCAACTCACAGGCTTCACTTTCCCGTTTCTCTCCCCCATCCCGGAGAGGGAGGGGGGAGGGTGAGCGAACGGCTGTGTGGTGTTTGACTGCCAGCCGGGCTAAACCACAACAGTGGGAGATGGGGCCAATTCCTCTACCATTCAGATGCTGTCTTCTCTTTCAGATATCCACCTTGAAAGCAAGCTTGTGATCCTGCAACCACCTAGCAGCCACTTTTGGATACTCAGCCTAAATAATGAGCGTACGTTATGACACCAGTGAGACAGCAGTAGGAGGTGAGATTTCACAGCGAAGGGCACAGAGGTAGGGGGAGAAAGAGGGAAAGGAAGTGAAACAGAAACACCACCAAAAGGCCAAATCTGCTCATATGAATGTAGTCTGAGGGTCCCGGATTCAATGTCTTTTTGTATGCCCCTTCCAAGTCCAGGACAAACAAAGAGGATACACATCTCATATTGTTTTGGCTCCCTGCCTGTATTGGCCATAAAGTCAGGCTGGGTACTGATGAATTCAGCCAGAGGCCTCTAAATTGGATCTATGCCTTTTCCAATGCAATTTTTATAAGGTGACACCAGCAAGTGTATTTTTCATTTTCAAACGAGAAGGCTATTTCAACAGGGATTAATCCTAGACCAGAAGAAAAAAAAAAAAACCTAGGGCTAAGTTTTATATATTAAATTTTTCAGATTTTTCAATCGAGGTGTGTAAAGTTCACCATTCAGCGCATCAACTTGTGCTGTGCCCTGCTGCTTCAGCCACTCAGTCTTGTTTCACCTCGAGCATTACTCACTCTTCTGTACTTTTGCCATAGTTCACAGCTGTGGCTAAAACTAAGTTACACTAAAATCTTGCCCCTTGGGGCTATCAAACACTTGCCATGGAAGGTAGGTTTTGCATGGGCTGTATTCTAAACTGAAGACTCCTCCTGGGTCCAATCCAGCCTTTATTGAGTTGGATGTCTGAGTACAAGCCTAACAGGTAACTGCTGTACAGTGGATGGGTGTTGGGCAAGAGGGTCCTGAACACCTCTGACATCTGTTTGAAGCATCTGTGAGTCCAATAGCTGCTCTCATAGGAGTGGCCCTCAGCTCCCCTTCTGTCATCTCTGACATGGGTAGAGCAAAGGCTACATGTGCAGTCACCCCAATGGCACGATCTCTCCCCATTTTAGCTACTTTCTTACAGGCAAAGGTGGCAGAAGCAATGCCATTCTTCATAGGTTTCACCACAAAGCCCCTGCAGGGAAACAAGGAGCTGGGTGCTAAGGAAGCTCCGCTGATAAATCACCTATGGGGCTGTTGAGAGGCTGAAGTTATCCAACACAGACCACAAAAAGAGTGAAGGTGCTGAAGACACAAGCATCTGCCAAGTTGCTTGGCTCTAAACAATGTAGGTTAGTCGATCACTTCTTGCCCTGTGCTGCCCAAAGGAAGCATTAGGGATTTCAGTTACCCAAAAGAAAAACAGCTGACCATATCAAATATGGCTTCGAGCAAGTCTGTTACAAATGGGAAGATTTGAAGAAAGCCAGGGTTATTGGTATCTATACCAAAATCCAAGGACCAGCTGATACAGTTGCTGCCAATCTATCTGCAAATTTGGAAGCCAGGCAGATGTACCCCCTGGCTCTGCCTGAAGCCCACTGACAGGAGCTGCTAAAGGAGCAGGTGCTTATTACCAAAGAGGTTAAAAGATGACAGCTGTGAGAAAATGAAGCTGTTCTCTGCAGTGTGGTTGCTGGAGGAGTGGGACAACCTGTCTTAGAAAGAAGCCCTGTTGCAGTTTTATTATTCAAGTATGAAAGGAAAATTGTATTCCCAGGGGACGTATAATGCAATACTGTTTTCCACATTGAATCTCACTCTTCTTTGTAAAAGGCCTGGAGAAGAAGTGCTTCTTGTAGCGCAGCTGAAAGCAGACCTCAACCACAGGGAGTCTGACTGGACTTTTGCAGTATTTGGTGGTTGAAGTCACGAATGCAGGTCCAAAACCTTATGCTGGGATTAAAACCTCCAAGCAGACACGTGAGGGCTCCCATTCCATTTGAGGGGATTTTTTTGCAGAAGCTATGGCTGACTGTAACCAATCTTCTATTAATTATTTTTGGAAGAAGTAGCTCCAGCAGGCAAATTTCTTGGACTTGCAGCCTGGCCCATAATATTTCCTGTTAAAGGGAGAAAATACAGAACAGCCTAAAAAAGACAGACAGTCCTAATCAGGTAGCAGAACATCTACTTAATTACAGTTGCGCTGAGGAAGTTACAGTCTGGGTAAAATTAAAAGTAATTAAGACAATTACTTGATTGTCTTAACACAAAGCAGAACCAGCAATGTTTTGCAGATTCTTTCTTGAAACAGTAGCCAGGATGTCTCTGCCTTATACCACCTTAAGGCACTACCTTGTGCTCCATTTTCATCACCCTGGAACGTCCCTGAGCATAAAGCATTTTGTCTGATTTGTTAATACATCTGAGCAGGTTCGTAAGGAGAGAGGGTGACTGGTGACTTCTTTTTTAGCTCTGTACCCACATGATACAAATCTCATATTTCAGGGCTGCTGCTGCTTGTACACTATGGACAGCAAGGATTTCGTATTTCTTTCTTCCTTCAATGCAGAGTATTTTCTGGTTGATTTTTTTTTCTTTTTTCCTTTTTTTTTTTTTCTTTTCCAACTGAATTTCAACACGAGGGAGAGTGCTTTTCTGAGTCTCATAATGACGTTCTGCTCTCTGAAGTGTGCAGTGCTTACACTCAACTGCCAGGTTTGGGGCTAGGAGGGAATTTTCCATCCAGGTCGGACTGGCAGGAAATTTTGAGGCTTTGCTGGCTTGCCTCTGTCATGCACCTTCTCTCTTTCCCACAGTCTTCAGGGAAATCTGTTTACTTATTGTTCTGGCATCACAGGGATGTATGACATTGGTGGTTCCCTCAACAACTTCTGTCCTCTTTTTGTCATACGCTTGTGGCATTTGTTCACTTACTTCAGGTCTTACATCGACCATAAATGGGACATGTTTTACAGTGCTTATTGGTGTGAACAGTAGCTGTTCTGTGGACTTTTCTCAGCCAACTGTCTACTGCTAGATATCCTGCTCTTGCAAATGTCTGCATTCAATGCCTTGGATGACCCCTTCCAAGACAAAGGTTTTATTTCACTCATCCTTCATTAAATGCAAAAAAATATTCACAGCTGAGAGGTTATCAGTCTACAAAGATTATACTGAAGCTATACATGAACCTTTCAATTCTAGTACATCAAGTGAGCCTGCTTAAAAACTGGGCTCTGTGGATTACAAAAATGCTCCATAATATCTAAGCTTTTCCTGTGATCATTCTCTTCTGACAGTGCCGTGAACCCATGAATTCTCAGAGGGTTGAGAGAGGAGGAGGGCAAAACCTTAGCTAAAAATGTCCAGATACTGTTCGCCTCAGGACATGCTAGCAGCATCAGGCCTCCCCTAGTACAAGAGCAATTTCATGCAGCATTTTAACCATGTGGTTAAAGAGCCACTTTTAGGAGCAATGGTCTTTTATGAGGACTATTTCCCACTCATCCTGATTACCACCTCCTACCTTGCAGATTCTCTAGAGCAATGGCTAATGTTGCAATGCCAGTTTACATAATGTGCTTTACAGGCAATTCAGTTTCAGCCACTGAAAACAAGAACAACTATTGCATGGAAAAATGTCTCACTTGTTTTGCACTTAAAAATGGTGCAGTGAGAGTGTTGGCTTTTTAGTCTGATACATTTCCATTTGCTTTTGTATCATGTATGGATACATACTGCATCTACGAGGTCAGTGTGTGGGTGTAGTGACACTTCAATATACATATATTGAGTAGCTCCTCATGGTAACAACCATCTTCTAAAAATCTTTTCTGCTATGCTTTCTCCAGTGCCTAGGAGAATCATCTATGATCCATAACTGAAATCTTCCTAGAACTGTTAACTAACGATAAACTAATGTCATAGATAATAGAACAAACTTTCTTACATGCACACACTTAAGACACTAACAAATTTTCTTTAAAATAATTCTTTAACTATATCACTATATTTTAGCTGAAAGATTTTTAAGAAAATGTCCTTGATGACTTGAGATATTGTAGTAATTGATTTTGAAGATACTCTCCAACATGGTGGATTGATTTGTTAATAGGCATTGGGAATAGTTCTTGGGTGCTGAATTATACACAATCCAGCAACTATTTGAATCTTTCCAAATGTCTGAACCCTGTAGAAAATAAAATATTAATGCTCTGGAAACATAAATATCAACGCAAAGTACTTAGTTATAATATTGGAATTTTAGTGGCAGGATATATGTCGTCTCCATTAAATATATGCCATACTACTTAAGTAGTATCAAGGATGTGACTTACACCCTTCAGTCACAAAATAAAGGTATTGAATCAGGTGTATATTCTTTTCCATTTTGCAGTTGGAAGTACCTAATTCATGGTAGATAGGTTAAGGGAGAGGGGTATGCTGAAACAGCATTAAGAGTCTGAGTATTCACCTCTCACTGTAAGTAGGTGGACAAGCATTAATAGCTTTTTACTAGCTAACATAGACCATACAGGACATTTCAGTAGGCAAGATTTTCATGTGAAGCTGAAACCTGTGTCCCAGACAGATGTCAGTAAGCCCAAAGCTAAGGCAATGACCACAGGAAGGAGACTGGGAGGGGTCTTTGTAGGTCTCTTCTTTCAAGGAAACCCTCACCTGAGGACAGGAGTGTAAGGTTGTGGCTGGGAAACACCCTTGGACACATCTCCTTGGCATGTGGGATGCTGAGGTGGGGCTGCTCACACCTTTCTGGTCAGAGTGGAGAGGACAAGTAGGACCAGGGGCAGCAGAAGCAGCACAATGCTGCCCTGTATTACTGCAAGAGAGGAGCCAAGTGAGTTGGTCTTGACCTCAAGGCCTAGTCCAAGGCTTCTCAGCTCAGAAACAGAATCTGAAGCAAATAAATAACTAAATGACAAAGAGACAGTCAGACAAGAATCACAGGTCCTGTTTAGGTCAAGCTGCTACTCACTGTAAAAATGGCACCTCTGGTGCTTGGGCTGTTCTCTTCAGGGGCTGTGTCTAGCAGAGCTCTGTCTGCCTTTGCCTTGCTCAGCCCCTGCCTGTCCAGCCTACCAGTACTGAGCTCTGTGGAAATGACAAACCAAACAACATGACTGCAAAACAGTCACAACAGTGTGTGCTATTGCTCATCCTCTGTGGACCACTGGCTGTGCCAGGGCTGTCCTGAGAGCAGACAGGCCACAGTTCATTAATTGTTCCTTTAATAAATGATTTAAGATTCCAGCTGAAGGGCTGAGAAACACTCTAGAAATCAGTTCAACCAGCTGGCCCTGTAGTCAGCAAAGAGTTTGTTTTCTGCACAGTAGGTGACATACTCCACATGTGTTTTCAAGGACTACTAGTCAGAAGCCAGAGTGAACAAAAACTAAAAATATTTGGTCTCCAGTCTTTGAAAATATCCTGTAGCAAGGCACCACTTGGTCTTCTGCCTCCATTAGATTTGGGCTACCACCGTGATGGATTGAAGTGCTCATGCTCTGAGAAAACACATTGACAATGACACATCCAATAAGTTCTTGGGGTCACGATTGACTGCATTGTCCCAGTCAAGTTCAATCAAAGCAACATTTGTCTTGCTTATACCTGCCACTGCTGCAGTGCTGTAAATGAAGAACAGCCTTGACAGTCTGTTAATCAAAGACCAGGAGAGAAGAAATTAAGAAACTTCAGCAATCCTTACCAGCAGCCTTCTATCCTCTGAGCAAGTTGCTTGTTGGGGTGAGCAACAAGCTCACCCCAGCAAAATTACACCTGCAGAACCTTTTATTTTGCCACAAGCAGAAAATCAGTGGTGGCCTCAGTACTGTATGGTGTACTCTAGCAAACATCTAGTTCTTCTCCATGTATCCCAATGCTATGCTATGAATTCCCAGGATCTAAAGGGCTTAAAGCTGAGAGGCTAATACATCATGCCATACATCCAAACATTTGAGTCCTTGCATAGACCAGTACCAAAGTTTTCTTGAACTGATCCCACTTTAAACAGGCACATATTCATTTGGATTTCAAAAATCAAAAAAAAAAACAAACCTCAATGTGTCTGAATGAACACTCACTACACCAACATCACTGTTACATACAATGCTGAGTAATATTCAGATCCTTCTGAAAGAAAACCAAAATGCTCTCAAGCAGATGGATCCCATTAGACAAGGGTGTTCTACTGGGCCATGCACTTGCTGAAGAAAAGAAATTGGGACTGTAATTATAGATGCTCTTTTCCGCTATTGCACATTCCCCCCAAGTTTGAAGAACATGTGCTGAAGGAGAACAGCATTTGTTAGCTGTCCACAAAGATAGACTGAGTGGGCAGCCAACCCCAGCTATTTTCTTTTCACCAGGCTAGGAACAAATTCACAACTAACAACCAGGACTACAGCTCCAAGTTTTGTATCTTCTTGTTCAGAAAATAATACATACCAGCTAGACTTACACTGATTTTTAGTACATTGCTAGAGCTGTACCAAGAGTAGCATACAGCGGTCCGCTTCAGAGTAAAAGTCTGTATTTCAAACACTGCAGACTCAGGCAAGAATTCAGCATTAATGGACAACTATCAAGCTTAATTACATCACAATAAATTTGAGGCAAATTCTCTCATATGCTTAATTAATCCAGATTGGCACTAAAACAACTGAGAGTCCATGAGCAACTGAGTATCTTCATAATATTAAGTTATTTATGATCAATAATGTTGTCTTAAAATATTCATTGTGTATTACCATATAATAAACCAACTTGTACATTTATTATGGTATAATTTCTTAGTGTTTTAGGCTGTAAATCTCCTAAGATAGCAAGCAGTAAAAAAAAGCACCAGTTCCTTGTGGTTAGGGAAACAAACAGAAGATCTGCTGTCTAGTTTCAGGTCTGCTGTTGGACTGCTGAACAACACAAGCCCCGTCTCTCTCTTCCATTTGCTAGCTGCACAAGGACAGTGCTCTATTCAGCACTGTGAAACCCAGATAACCTTATTACGAAGGATATGCAACAGGAATGGTAACACATTTAATTGAAGATGACTAAAAGGCTGGGTACTAGGTGAACTGCTTTTACATGTCTAATGGTCTATCACTAGAATGGCTACCATACCTCCACCTACCCAGGCTTTTCCAAAATCAATACCTGCAGACAAATGACAAGTTTTCTTTTCATGTATTTGACCATTTCCTGAACTGTGTTTTCACTTCCAGCACTCTCCATTTCTGGTCACAGCATTTAACTTTAACAGCACAGACATCAAGTCACTTCATTATTCATTTCCTCTCGTTAATGTAAATGACACATCAAACCTCCTCACTAACCTCCTGTCCCCAGCTCGGTGCGGGCACCTCTCAAAGAGACAGGAAGAAAACTCACTCCCGTGTTTCTGATTTGGCACATTTAGGTGAATTCAATGACCAGTGTGAGTAAGAAAAACAAATAAAATCCCTTGGCCCAAGTACAGCTAATGGCCATGCAGGCATTTCTGCAGCATTGTCCTGTAGATAGTGCTATAGAGGGTCGTGGGTACTATAAATAGCAGTGGGTGCTATAGATAGCAATGGGTGCTAAAGAAGCACCTGTTGGCTATATAGTTTATATTGTGATAACCCTATCAGGTACATGGACCTGCGGGCATATGACATCCTGAGCAAGTGACTCCCACTGGAGGAGTGTGGCTACTTTTGAAAACATTACTTTCTATTTCAGTTTGAGGACAGCTTTGCTGGATTTTGTTGTTGTTGCTAAAGCTGAATGATCCTATACTCTGGTGATACATTATTCTCCCTCGCCTGCCTTCACCAATCACCGTATCTCTGTCAAAAGTGTTAGAATTAGTTGGCACAGTTGCACTGTGAGTGGGAACAAGCTGGGTCTTTTGGAAATCCTATGAATTTTCATAGTGAGAAAGGGTTATCTACAGAACCTGGCTGAAATTTCAGTGCTGGTGTTATGTCTTCAAGATGCTGAAAAAAAAAAAGTCAGCACTTAACAAGTCTGAATTATTGAGGCTGGGGGAAAAAAAAACACACACCCAATAACAAAAAAGCAGTCAGTCATAGAGGACAATTGTGATTTCTGCAAAAGCAACTGGAACATTTAATAGACTTTTTAAAAGCCTGGAATGAAGTCACAAAGTCCTCAGACGTTGAATTAAAATATCCACAATAGCCTGTTCTGAAATGGAGCCTGGGATGTTTTAGAAGTTGAATAAATGGCAGACTTCACACTCAGTGCCAAGAATTCAATTCCAACTTTTAGTTGCTTCACTTCAATATTGTCTAAACTTACCTTTTTTTTTTTTCTTTTCCTGTGTGTTGAGATTTAGAAATTATATTGCTGTGCTGGCAAGAACTGTTATTAGGTGCTGAAAAATTCAATCATGCAGCAGGGAGTGGGGTGGGGGGAAATGTATGCCAGGTTATTTATTATCTCTCTGTAAGAGCCCTGTATTTTGTCAAGGCAGCATCCTAAGGAAAATTTTGTTGTAGTTACAGAGACAAGAAGACAATGAAAAATCCAGTTAAAAATGTAGAAATTCTGATAGTAGCTCTATATTCAGTCTAGTTTAATTCAGTTACATAGCTCTAATATATGCTGATCTAATTTAGAACCAGTGAACAGCTATTAATAGAAATGTGTCTTGGATGCTAATAATGTGGGCTTTATGCCCCTGCCTAAAAGCTGATATGTTAGAAGCAATAGGAGTATTGGTGTTACAGGGAGCTGCCATGCTGTGAATTACTCAGTGTGGGTGGGATCTTCCCACCCGAGAGACCCTGTAAGCATTAACGGTGCCCCTCTGCATACATGATGCAAAAGACTGTCATTTATAGTCCCCAAGTGGTGCAAAGGATGACTGGCCTTCAGAAAACACAGATGGGAAGGTGTTTATCCGGAAAGAGAAGCAGTTTGTGAGACAGCATCTAATACCTATCATCTCCTGCACCCCACACACATCTTTGTCTAGCCATCACAGCCCTTCAAGCTCTGTTCCAAAAATAAATAAATAAAGTCACAGCCTGTATCACAGAGCATCCAGCAGACATTAAGCACGTTGCAGAGAGGGAATGGAGGTGTCCTGTGCAGACGCAGACACGAGGCACTGCCAACTGCTCTGCGTGCAGCACACGTGGCCGTCTGTCCAGCAGGGACCGAGGGAGGATGACTTCTCAGGTCTGGTACAGCCTGGTGCTGCAGTAATGCAGCATCTTCCATTTCAGAAGGAAAAAGAGAAAGAAGATGGTCGTCATAAGGCTTTAATGGATTTTCCTGTCATCAGGTGCTGGACTGATGTCTCCGTGATTAGACAAGTACCACTAAGGAGCAAGAGAACCCAATGGGACTAAATTGTTAGGGCAACTAACAGAAAGTCAGAGGCAACCCAGACCAAAAAAACTATGATCCCTTTTCTCCACATTAGTTATCTGTAGCAAAAACATCCAAATCTGACTTTCTGTTCTTTGGCTTTGATTTTTTGCTGTTTTTACACAAAATATCTCAAATGACAATGGAATAAAAACAAGTCCGAAAAGGCTGCTTATTCGGTTTTACAACAGTAAGTGGTGGTTTTCTTGACAAAATTGGGAAGTTTTCCAGGAAAGTATCAAATTCCATCAGTGCTTTCACTGAGAAATTACATTTCATTGTGATACATTCAAATCATTTTGTTTCAATAGAATAATTTTAGCTACTATTATGACAGTAGAAATAAGAGCAAAATGTTCTAAATTACTATAACGAAGCATTTCAAGAAAGCCATTTCAATTTTTCAGGAACAAAAAATTTCCCAGACTTCAGCTAGTATTTAATTTTGACTTCTTGAGCCAGGTTGAAAACTAAAATTGTGAGTTTTCTGCAGAATGAAAATTCCATTTTCTGACCAGCCATCTTCAATAACAGCATTTGAAATCTAATATGAAGGACTACAATGGACCTATTGTCACAGACCACTATGGGGCACTGCTCCAGTTTTCTCCTGGCCTTTTGCCTTACAAAAACCACACTGCAAGCCCTCAGGAGTATTTTGTGGGCAGCAGCAGTGAGCTGCGCACAGCACATCAGCCCGCAATAATGGTCAGGAGAGGTCTTGGCCACTTCAAAATGTTACAAAGCCAGGTTCAGGCAAATCTAATAAACCAAAGAAAAGGAAAGCTATTTCAGAGAGCAGCAGAAGGGAAGAAAGGGAGGGGAGATAGAGTTATGGGAATCCATTTACCCACTGCAGGCTTCAGTGGGTCTCACACAAAATTTGCAGACAGAATGGGTCACGCATGTTTTGTCCCCGTGCTTGGTAACTTAAGTAACTTCGTCTCATACCTTCCACTAATTCAAAATGAAAGACAAAAAGAGAGAAAAAGAAAAAAGAGGGAAAAAAAGTGATCTGTGTCTGAGCAGGAAAGGTAAGAGACACCTCTAGGAATTTTAGTTTGTGTGTAGAGGCACCCCCTTCACTCACCTACTCGGTGCACATTTCTTCCCTAAGCAGATGCTGCTTTTCTCGGAGGGTCAGCATTATGCTCCTGTACCCTATGGGAAGGCACTTTGGAAAGTATTTTTCTGCAGAGATCAGACCAGGTATTTCTGTGGTCCCTTCTGGCCTGCACAAGCTCTCCACCCCCCACCTGGGTGGTGGGAGCAAGAGAGATGAAGCACCCTGGGGGATTTCTGCAGAGAGCTTTATCTGAGGAATTGCTTCTCTCCAACATGCTCAAGGGCTTGCACAATCTGAGGGCATTCAAATGTCTCTTTCTTTTTTCTTTTCTTTCTTTCTTTTTTTTTTTTTTTTTTTTTCCTTTTCCTGATAAATGTCACATCTCAGAAGTCTGGTCTTTCAGCTGGGGAATAACACAGAGGGTTCCAGGGATGAGCATCACACACAGCTTGAAATTTTTTTCAAGGACATTTTCGTAAGAGAAGGGGGAGAAGGAGGCATGCACATGCACAGGCCCTGATGCACAGCTCTGCACTGGGGCAGAACCAGGAGCTGTTGTTCCACGCCAGCCACTGAGCACCATAAGAAAACTGTCTTGGATCGGGCTGGGACCCAGATAGATCCCCTTGCTGTCACACACAGCCCTGCCCCAAGAGAGAGATACAACAGGGAGGTCTAGGCTGCTCCTACATGGCCTCTGTCCCCCCATTGGTGTAAAAGCCCCAAAGTGCTGTGTGAAGACTTCTGCTGCCCCCAGAGGCCACAGCATCCTACTCAGTCCCTGCAGTGGGCTGCTTGCCATGAAATCCAAATGGTAACTTCTGGGGGGACCAAAGTAGAGGTGGCTGCTAACACGCTAACATCAGTGCACGCAATATCCTTCTGTCCCCATCCTGCCTCCATACCCCGCACACCTCTGCGCAGCATGGAGCTACCTGTCCCTCTGCAGATCCTGCCACTGGCAGCAAAGTGCCTGTGCTTTCTGTCTCCTTGCCGAGTTACAACTGAGCTGAAACTGGGTAGGAAATGGGAGAGGTGAAGTTGGACAGTGTGAAAGAGACCAAAAGGGTGAGCCTTGGGGTGGAGGAAAAGAACAAATGGCCAAGTGCCACCTTGGAGGCAAGCAGCTGAACAGTGCTGGATCCTGTCTGTGCCCTTCCTGGTGTGAAAACACACTCCTTCTGCAGGCTGGGCAAGAGGGATGGATTTCATTTGCTTTTCATAGGCATCTGTCCCGAATATCGCCCAGAATGCAGAGATCCAATGTTTATAAGCCAACCATCAGCAGGATTTTATTTCCTAACCTCTCTTTAATTGCAGCGTTAACTTGTCAAATACCACAATATTGCTTTCCCATGACCTTTGCTGTTAACCAGAGACTTCAGGGCAAGCAGGATTGCTTCTCGTGTTCGCAGCAGCTGTGGGGAGCAGCCGACTGCATTAGGCAATCTGCAGCAGAGGGACTGACTCAGAAGCACTAACCAAAGTGTGAAATTTGCCTTCCCCTCTCTTCTTAATCAGCCCTTCACATTTAAAACCTCTGTATCCACTCGGGTGCCACCATACTAGGGGACAGCTGAGTGAATATGAATTATGGCGTATTCATTAATTGTGAATATGCATCAAACAGGCCAGCTAGCGCCAACGTGCTCATGTTTTGGAGGGTCTCAGCAGCACGACAGCAGGCTCTTTAAGAAGCAGAAATATTGTAAAGGGAAAAAAAAATATCTGGAAAATAATGAAAAGCTGTTTGAACAGTCAGAACATGTTACACTGAGCCAGACCTTGCTGGGAGATTTTCTTCCAGGGAATATGCATATTCTCTGTGTCCATTAGAGCAAACGCTGGTCTGTTTTTATCCCCACTGGTGCTTTGTGTCTTAAGCATAAAGCTAGTGCTGTTTCAGGCCATGCAACAGCACTAATTCAAAGAAAAACTCTTCTGTAGTCGTAACAATGTTCTTCCGCTTATGTTTGCATTGCCAATAAAGAGGAGGTCCAGAATAAGTTAATGAAATGCAAAGACCATTCCAAACAAAATTAAAATTTTCTACCTTCACCACAGTCAAAAATCCTTTTGAATTATTTTACTCAACATTACCGATCTGCCCTTTTTTTATTATGCTTTAAAATACACACACAAACACGTTTGTAGTATAAGTGATGCCAAACAATACAGAATTTAGAAAAAAACAGAGAAATTAATGGCTTCTAAGAGGGAGAGAAGAAAGCACCTTTAAGCCTTCCAAAAACACACTCTCAACAGATAGTGGCTGCCCTCTTCATGTGTTCTTCAAGGAGAAGCTATCAAAGCAAGACACAGCTTGTATCTGCTACACCACCCCTTGTAATCTCACTGCCTTGAGATAAACCTTGAGCTTCATCTCCATGGGAGAAAACAATCACATTTACCACATTTATAATGAGATAAACCGAGCTCAGAGCACTTCACAAACTGCAGGTTATTGCCTGCATTGCATTAGTAGTGCAATATGGACAGAAAGATAGAGCTGCGTGCCAAAAGTATTCTAAGTAAGCTGGTGATGGGACCAGACAAGGACTCCCCATTCATGGCCCTCCATGCCATCAGCCTCCCTGGGCCAATGTCCCCAGATTGTGCCTGCAGTGGGGCAGGTGATGTCTGGGAGCATGGGGAACTGCTGGCTTGGGTTGTCTGGTCTCAGTTTCCCTTCTGAGCTGTGGATCAGCATACAAAGGAGGAGTACAGCCAAGCCAAGCCAAGCAGTCTTGGCTGAAGCACAGTGAATATTCTTTTCTTTTTTTTTTTTTTTTTGATAACAAATTGCAACACTTTCAAAATATTTCCCTTGGAGGCTTCTCATATGCTGTGGGCAGTGCTGTCTGTTGGAGATATGGGCTTGATTTTGGGACAGGATTAGTTTCTTTAAAAAAATATATAATAATAATAAATTAAAAAAAAAAAAAAAAAAAAGGAGATGAAGCAGGGAAAGAACTACCACAGTGACAGAAACACGAAATCTGTTTTCTAACTACACAAGGTCACATATGGCAAAATACCGTGTCATTATAAAACTTCACATTTGAAGTTTATCAATGTCTTCTAGGCAGCAGTTCAAACCCTCTCAGGGTCTGTTGAGCCTTTCAGTATTACTAAACACAGAGAAGGAATACTTTGGTCCCTCAGATGAGAGCTAAATGCTGCTTATGCCACATGGTCATTCAGGTGTTCATAGAACATCTTGTCATAAGGACATGGACCTTTGGCTACTTATCCCAGTACCCAAAGCTATACAATACATGTCACTCCTAGCCTTTTCCATCCCTCAGGACATTCATGTAGCATCCTAAAAACGGTAGCATTTCAGTGGTGGAGGGTATTTGTAACTTGGGAGATGCCCTTCGATCCTTCAGCACAAAAAGCAGAGGAATCTGAGGCTTCTGTCTTCATTGCTCCTTGAAGCAGCTCATGCACCCTTAGCAAACACAGGGCAGGCTTCAAATATTTCAGTCTTAGGGCCACACAAGTGGGGTGAGTTTGTACAAGAGCATCAGGAAAACACACCCAACTGGTCTGAAAACTTTGGCTTGACTAGTGGGAAATGAACTCTCCCAGTTCAATCTTTGATGAAAACCAGGCTCCTTTATAACCTTCCCTGTGTGTTAGGATAATCAACACCACAGCTCCACCATTAGCCCGTGATGAGGAGCTGTTTAGGATGGGAACAGCAGAGGATGCTTCACGCCAAGGGATCAACACATCTATCTGGGGCAGTCGCAACACAGCCTACCAGTCCTACGTCTGGCTCATATCCATGCTACTCATCCCTTGCTCTCATAAGAGCTGAGCTCCATCTGCAAAGCTTAAAAAAGGAAAAAACAAGCAACCCTTTATTTTTTCCCCCCTCCATCAAGTTCTGTCTAAGCAGACAGCTTTCAAAGGGCTCAGCATTTTCCGAGTTGCAGGTTCCCTTTATGTTTCTCACAAAGTGGTTGCCCACAGTCATCAGATCTGTTTGAAAACCTTTGCCTTCGCCACGTAGGAAATTAGATGCACAATTGCATTTCCCCAGGGTTTCAGAATGGTCTCCCTGGCTCACAAAATAGAACATAAAAGAGGCAGGTTTGTGTCTGAAATACAGACAAATAAATGGTAGCTCACATTGTGAGGATTTGTTTATTTAGCAGACTCAGAATGACAGATGAGGACTTGAAAGGAAAGGGTAAATGTGATCCTTATTTTGTCCACTGCATGGAACTTCTTTTCCTAATCCTTCAGCCATTTGAATACGACAACTCCTGGAGGCTGCCAAGATCAGAGAGACAAAAAGGCAATCCTTCATGTAAGCACCAGCCCTCCACTTTAAAAGCTCCCTGTGCACTCTTTCAACTTATGCCCCCAATTATATTTTCTTAACATTTGAAAATGCTTCAGGACAGCGGGTGCCTTCCTCACTCATGTGTTGTTCACACATTGTTGCCTGCCTTCCCTGTGGTTGTCCTCTCCTACTTTAAAACCTCACCTTTCCATAAAGGTTAGCATAATAGCCTTGTCTCCCAAAGGAAAAGAAGTGGGAAGCCAGAGGATCTGCAATCCTCTGGTACACGCTAGCCATATCCCAGCCTGACCTGTGACAGGTCTATGCCCTGAACTGCTTGGTCTAAATGCAGAATTTCTGCTGCAGGAAGAAATAGTTTGGGTGTACACCCTTATGAGGGCTGTGTGCTGCCAACCACCAGTCCCCCTCCACTGGGGCTCTGCTGGCTGCAGCCCCAGCTGACTGCTGAATGCTCCACATGGAGATGGCAGAGCAGGAGAGGGGACAACCCCCAAGGAAGGAGGCTGTGGTGGTGAGGA